>NC_041385.1:36420391-36534574 GCF_002162155.2 Triticum dicoccoides | reverse complement strand
CGCGCCCGGTACAGGCCGACGGCGCGGGCGAAGAGGTGGGTGCCGACCTCGGGCACCGGCGCCACCGGCACGCCGTCGACGCTCAGGCGCCACCTCGCCGGGAGGCGCACGTCGGGAGCGGCGGGGATGACGAAGTGGGCGAGCTCCTCCGCCTCCTCGAGGGTCAACGTGGAGCGAGCCATCGCCGGCGAGAGGGAGAGGTAGGGCGCAAGAGGGGCGACGCCGGCGGCGGGGAAGAAGGAGAGGGGAGGAGAGGCGAGGGGCGAGGGGCGGTGTGAGAGCCACGGCGGGGCGAGGCGCTTTTTATAGGCGTGGTGGGGCGGGGTGGGTGTCGGCGATCAATGCCGGGCCAACCGAGCGGTCAAGGGCGCAGAAGGCCAGGCGGCGGCGTGCGAATCGGCGCCGGCGATTAATGCCGAGCTGTCAAAGGCGCAGGAGGCCAGGCGTCGGCGTGCGCGGGCGGTCAAGCGGTGGCGTGCGCAGGCGGGGCGTCGGGCGGTGGCGTGTGAATGGGCGCCGCCCGCGGACCGACGCCGCCGACGGGACGTCTCACCGCGCCAGCGTTAATGGCTTCGCACGCCGTACCGAGTCGGGATTAATGTATTAATCTAATTAGGGTTAGTACCTGTGGGCCCGTCCTCCTCCTCACGCGGTGTACACCGCCCACATACGGGCGTACAGCGGGCCGTACGGCCACGTACGGCCATGCGCCTCGCTACGCCGCGGTACGCCGCCCCAAACTATATTTCCCATCCTACCCCTACTCACTTATCCTCACGAAGGGGTATCTTCTAATCTCGGCCGTTGATGTGTTGGGAGTTGTACCGAAGAAGAAGTGTTCTATTAACCAGGATGATTATTTCTCAAGCATACATGCTCGCTCATAGCAAGATTAGCTCTGTACTATTAAATAGTAAAAGCTAAATTGCAGAGACCAAGCATCCTATACATGTAAGGAAACTGAAATCCAGATATCCGTAGGTATATAACCATTTAGACCAGTCACTAATCTAACACGCGAGGTTCAGGCAAATCAAAAAGCGGAGTGGAAAAGAGAGGGGAGGAGGCAAATCAGAAGGGACTAAAGCACAGGCCGTGCCGTTCCATAGAAGCTCGGCAACGTTGGTGTCTTGGTGACCTGTGCTTTTCCTCTTGACCACGGCACCACCTCAGAGTCAGGGGGTCTTCACCATGCATGAGCGGGCCCATGGGGAAGAGACGGTGTACCTGAGGTGGTGAAGATCTGGTCGATGGTTGCCGCGCCGAAGATTGGGAACATGAGGAGGGAGATCGGTGCCCTTGCCCTCGTCCGGCTGGTGAACCTCATCGGCGCCCTTGTCCTCGTTCGGCTGGCGAACCTCATCGGCGCCCTTGCCCTCGTCTGGCCGTCTGGCCGGCGACTTCTTCGCAGCTTTCCAGCAGCCATCAGCTGCGTGGTGGTCGCATCGAGGACTGGGAGTAGGTCAGTAGGAAGAGGGAGATCGACCAGGGAAACCCTAGCGACCACTCGGAAGGAGAAAATGAGAGGGCACCTTGTTCATGGTGCGGCACCAAGGTCAGAGCCACATCGAGCTTCCTCCTCACGCGGCCGCGATGCATCGTGGCGCTCGCGCCACTGTGGCCATTGATCCGGACCTGCTGCTCAATCTGGGAGAGAGGAATGGGAGGAGATTGGCTGTGGAGTGGAAAAGGTGAGGGGAGGAGAGAATGGGTGGGGGCGCAGGCTGTGCGAGAGGGCGTCGGCGGCGACGGGGGAGGTCGTCCAGAGAGAGGAAGAGGAGGAGGAATTGGGGATTGGTTTCTTTTTTGTCTCGTAGCTTGCCGACGTGGACTGCGCGAGCGGGCGCCCATGCCGCGTACGTTAATGTTTTGGATGTATAATAAGGAATGCATGTGTTCTAGCAGACTAGAAGCCTTAGGCTTGCTTCTTCCTCCTTGCTCCTCGTCATCGTCCTGCCCCCGCTTTGGCATCCTTTCGCATCGTCTTCTCATGGGCGTATTCGATACTTCTCCAACTCCTAACTCTTACTCCTGGCCAGGAGTCCAACCGAACGGCTCCACTCCAGGATTTACGTGGGAGAGGTTGGCTAAAAACATAGTGCAAAATTTGTGGAGTTGGGAAATCGCAGCTCCTCCAAAACTAGGAAGCGAGAGTTGATAGATAATTACCGCCCCCGCCAGCGCGAAGTAAATTCTTCTCTTACCACTTCCGCTCCCAGTTTTTCTTGAGCGGTAAGAAAACGCTTTATTGATCACAGGGAATGTTCAAAGGAATACAAATGGGATCATGCGGGACCAGTGGCGGAGCTAGGCAGGAATCTCAGGAGGGGCCAAAAGCCAAAACATGAAAAATTAAAAGGGTAAAGATTGATCTTTTCCTTATCTAATCCCTGCACATTAATTTTTCTTCACTGTGTTTGCCTAATGTTGGGGGGCCACGGCACCCTCAGCCTTGCACTAAGCTCCGCCACTGTGCGGGACCTTAGCCACAAATGGTGACCCCTATTAAGCGAAACTGAAAATTTTACCAAAGCATGAGCTTCTTCAATCGTGTCTCTACCTTCATATACTCCCTCCGTTCCAAATTACTCGTCGCTGAAATGGATGTATCTAGAACTAAAATACATCTAGATACATCCATATGTGCGACAAGTAATTCGGAATCGGGGGACTATAATATTACAAGCCTGAAAAAGCCTTTGGTTCTCCCTGATCTCACGAATGATAGTGTTGTTCATGCCACGAGCATCAATTTTTTTATGTCCTCCACAACCCCTTTGTTGTCGCATGAAATAATGACTTTGCCTAGATTGAAATCCAAGGCTAGTGCTTGAGCTTCTCTACATGCTAAGGCCTCCAAGCAGGCAGGGTCTATAACTCCAGGAAACACCATCGACGAGGATCCTAGGAACCGGCCTTCGTCGTCCCTACAAACAGCGGCAGAAGCACCAGTAGCGCCATTACGGGATAGCCCTCCATCGACATTGATTTTGACCATACCTGCTACTGGAGGTTTTCACCTCTGGGGGTGCCTAGCCGGCGCCGCACAAACAGTGCTATACGGAACTTTTTTGATTTCCTCCAACTCTGATATGAACCGCTGCACAAAGAGATGAGTGGCATGTGGACTCTGGAAGTTTGACTCGTGGATCTCCTTCCGCATGCCTGTCCATATAGCCCGGAGAGTAACTGTCAACAACACAAATTTATCGTATGAGAGTGCTTCAATCATCGCAAAAAGCGACTGCGTCGCCGATGGTTCTGTTGTGGCAATGAGGTGTTCAGCGAGATCCCCATCGGTCAAAACCCATATACATCTAGAAGACGAGCACTCAAGCAAAGAATGGCGCCAAGAGTCTCTAGCGCCACATAGCTGACAATTATTAGAGAGCGACATTTTCCTACGTTTGCGGACATCCTCGGCAGGGATTGATTGTTTTGCTAGCCTCCAAAGAAAGTTCCGAATCTTTCCCGGGACATCAACATTCCAAAGCTTCTTCCATCCTCCTTCTGCTGCCCTATTGGAAGCGCTTGCACGCCCCTCGAGCCATGCTTCACCCCTCCGTTTTGTGCTTGCTAGCATACAATATGATGACTTCACAGAGAAATGTCCGTTCTTCTCAAAATGCCAACTCCAGAAGTCGGTCTCATGTCTAGTAGAGAGTTGTATGCTCATGATGGCATCAACATCCGCCGGTAAGAATAATTGTTGTAGCAGTTCACGGTTCCATGAAGCTTTTGTATGGTCAATGAGTTCGGAAACAAAAGTGGGCTGGGCAGCCGACAAGCACACTATTGGCCTCATATTTTCATCTCTGTTGATCCAGTTATCTAGCCAGATGTTGGTGGATGAGCCATCACCAATCCTCCTAATTAGACCTTGGCGTAAGATATCTCTTCCCTCTATGGTTGCTCTCCAAATTTTTGATGGATGGTTACCAAGTTCAGCTGGCAAGATTGTTCCACTGGGGAAGTAAACAACTTTCATAATCCTAGCAGTTGTCTCTGTCGTCGTGAGTCGTCCCTCCCTGCACCACTCCCCCTCCTGTCCCCGACCAGGCTTCTGACCCGGCCCATCTTTCCCACACCTTTTGGACGCCAGCCTGCTCCTGATGGGCCACATAGTGGCGATTTTATGGGCTTCGGGTTCGCTCCCTCCAGCAAGCGAGAAGCGGTGACACCAAACAGATCGCTAGCTCCGGGATCGATCGTGAGAAGTTGGAGCTGGATTCCTGGCATTGGAGTTCTACCGAACACGCCCTTAGTTGTAGATGCTCTTATGTCACAACGCAATGTCACATAAATCCTCGCTTAGCGCAAAATGCAAGCTAAGAAACACGTGAGCACTAACTGTCCATCTTCCAAATAAAAGGAAATGTTGTTTGGCTAAGTCTGTGCCGGCTGTTTTTTCTTTAGTCTCGGTCGACACCGAGAGCTGATCGGATTCTAGGATCTGTGGAAAAGGTTGCATTGTTTTACAATATTGTGTGAATAAATATTTGTTTTAGTAGATAAACAAAATATTGCAACACACTGAATATTTTAAATACAAAATCATAGTCGACTTGTGAAACGCGATTTAGACGGGTAGTGTAGACAGGTAAAACACAATGATCACTGTAGAGATGCAACATATACCGTATGCCAGGATCATTCACCAACGTAAACTTCCCCAGTGCCAAGATCACATGGCAAAATTCCGTAAAAGAGATCACGCATCGCTGTGTCCCTTGGGGATCCCTACCCCAGTGCGTGCCCGATCCTGAAGGCTGGAGACGTCCGCCAAGAACTGGGCAAACGCCAGGCGTGACGACCCGCCGTCGTTGCGAGCTGCCGCGGCGCCTTCCTTGTACGCCTCGACCCGCCTCTTGAGCTCTCTGCGCTCCTCCGACTCCATGACAAGTCTTACCTTGCTCTCCACCTCGCCGGCCTTGACCAGCCCCTGCTGCCACCCGACCATCTCCACGGCGATCCCCATGTCCTCCACCATGAATAGCTTATTCATCTTCTGCTCCGCGTACAGCGGCCGGCACAGCATCGGCACGCCCGCTGTGACGCTCTCCAGCACCGAGTTCCACCCGCAGTGCGTCACGAACGCCCCGGTGGCCGTGTGGCGGAGCACGTCTAACTGTGGCGCCCACAGCTTGACAACGAGGCCACGACCACTGGTGCGCTCCATGAACCCATCCGGCAGGAGAGCGTCGAGGTCCGGGTCGGCACTGGGGTTGAACGGCATCTCCATGTCGTGGACCGGTGCTCGCACGACCCACAGGAAGCGGTGGCCGGACTTTTCAAGGCCGACGGCGATCTCCCTGAGCTGCTCCTTGGAGTGGCTTTCTGCGCTTATGCTCCCGAAGCAGAGGAACACCACGCTGCGGTCCGGCTGGCCGTCTAGCCAGACAAGGCACTCATGCCGCTCTTTTTCCTCGGCAATGGCGCCGACAAACGGACCGACGCAGTACACCGGAGGCAAAACCCGGCCGGAAAGACACCGTGGGTCCCTGAGAGCCGCCACCCCCCGAGTTTCCAACGACTCGAACGTGTTCACCAGCGTGCCATTGGCCTCCATGATCCAGCACAGGGAGCCCATCGTCGCCTTGTACGTTTCACTCTCTGTGTCCTCGAGCATTTCGGCCAGTAAGTGCGAAGCCGGCATGGGTGGAAGGCCGAAGAGCTCGAGAGGGCTGTCTCCTAGCTCCCCGAAGCTCGCCCCGCCATGTGGAAGTGGAAGGAGCGTAGGAAGCTGGGAGAAGGCGGCGAGGATGGAGGCGCTGCTGGTGAACAAGTTGTAGCAGGGGATCTCGAGCCTCTTTGCGACGACGACCGCCTCGCTGGACATCGAGTCGACGACCACGGCGTGGACGCAGCCCATGGAGGAGAGGAAGTCGTGGAGGCGCTGGTTGTAGCGGCGCAGGAGGTCGAGGTACCTGGGGATGAAGTGTATGTCCAGGGTTAGTTTGGGCGGGTCCTCCACACCTGGGAGCGTCTGGAAGCTGACGGACGGCATGGAGGCGGCAACGCGGGCGATGACGGCGCTGAAGACGATGTCTTCCATGACGCCGGGATTGATGAGCGCGACGGAGACGGCGTAGTCGTGCTCGAGGAGCTGGGCGGCGAGCTGCATCATCGGGACGAAGTGGCTCACGGCGAGGCCGGGGTACAGAACGACCGTCTTCTCCATGGGTTAGCTGTGACGCTGGCTGGGGGGATAAACTTGTGAGGACGCAGTATTAATTGATGCTTCAATCGATGGTTTGTGCGGTGGAACATCTGCACAACGATAAATGAGAAGCATCGAACTGCCCGGTCGGCTAGATCCAAAATCTCTCACTTTCCACAGCTTTTAGGGTTTAGGGTTTAAATTTTTTGGGACCATACTAAAATTGGCTGATGCGGCTGTAACAAACATATATGGATCGATTCAGATTGAGCGACAACAAAGTAATATCTTGCCGGCGGCAGATCAACGACGAGGGCGATATGTCGACGTCTACGGTTCAAGGATACGCCAACTGTCGAGAGGAGATGCCGCCGGCAACCTGATCGTCCCAATATATATGTACGTAATATTTACATGCATCACACGCGTCTAACGCCGGAGCGGCTCGCATGCTTGCTCCTGGCTCTTCTTATTGTCGGTATTGACATAGCCTGGTACAAATCTCACCTTCATCACCAGTACAGTATTTCATATGACGAATAGATTACATGCATCACTTGTCCTTTCTACCGGCTACAGTAACAATTACTCCCTCCGCCCCAAAATATAAAAACGTTTTTTGCACTAGCATAAGAACGTTTTTTACATACCATAATGAACATTCTTATATTTTGAAGTGGGAGTAATTATTTGAAGGCTATGCTCATCTGGTGAACGGGAGATGGGTTCCGCCGGCCTACACGAGGGGCATGATGCATACCTACTCAACCGTGGCCAGAGATCACCTACACGATGCAATGGACTGCAACTATGTGACATGTGGATCTAGTTTGTTTTTCTGGATAGAGACATGGCGATCTAGATGGATGCGGCCTGATTTATCCATCATGCAACAAGCTTACAAAAACAACATAGCATAGATTCTATAGTGTGATGCACATACACACCTTTAGTCTTCTTATTTGCATGAAAAATACCAGTATTCGCAACAGATTATACATAGATGTTGTACTCTTTCTTAGTTAATGATGCTACTATTTTATGAAATATACCTTTTAAACTAAATGCCTCGGTCGCTCCCCATCACCCTCCATTTAAAGGCCTTGGAGATTGTGGGGGAGTGGGATCGTTTGCGCCCACAATCCCCACTCCCCCGCAAATATTAAGGCGCCTCGCAAGCTCTACCATCGGGCCAAAGTCACAGTCAATCCTGAGCGTGGGCCCAGGCCGCTATCTGGTGTGCTAGGCCTACGACGACATCACGTTGCGCGTGCCTTGGCGAGGCCCAGTCCCTCCCCGGGCCGCACGTGGCGCGCGGCTGGCCCGCCAGGACCATGAATCGACACCCGGCAGGGTTCAGTCCGGACGGGGCGGTACCACTTCAGCGCCCGCTGCACGTCGCCTTGGCCGGCTGCGAGCGGTCAGCATACCTGGCATCTGACCAGTCTTCGGCTAGGAGGCCTTCACTAGCCGGGCCCGGCCTCGTTGAGCGAGTCATGGACTAAGGGGTCATCGGACAGCCGGACTATATACTATGGCCGGACTGTTGGGCTATGAAGATACAAGATAGAATACTTCGTCCCGTGTCCGGGTGGTACTCTCCTATGCATGGAAGGCAAGCTTGATGATTCGGATATGTAGATTTCTTTTCTCTGTAACCGACTTTGTACAACCCTAGCTCCCCCGGTGTCTATATAAACCGGAGGGTTTAGACTTCTAAGGTTTAGTCGCAATCATATCCTCATAGGCTAGACTTCTAGGGTTTAGCCATTACGATCTCGTGGTAGATCAACTCTTGTAATACTCGTATTCATAAAGATCAACCAAGCAGGAAGTAGGGTATTACCTTCATAGAGAGGGCCCGAACCTGGGTAAACATCATGGCCCCCCGCCTCCTGTTACCATTAGCCTTAGACGCACAGTTCAGGACCCCCTACCCGAGATCCGCCGGTTTTGACACCGGCATTCATGATTTCATTGAGTGTTCCTCTGTGTCGTCGAAGATAGGCTTCATGGCTCCACCAATCATCTACAACAATGCAGTCCAGGGGGAGACCTTCCACCCCGGAAAGATCTTCGTATTCGGCGGCTTCGCACTACGGGCCAACTCGCTTTGGCCATCTAGAGCAGATCGATAGCTACGCCCCTGGCCATCAGGTCAGATTTGGAAGCCTGAATTTTGTGGCCGATATCCGCGGAGACTTGATCTTCGACGGATTCGAGCCCATGACGGTTGTCCTCGGCCACCACGATGAACACGACCTAGATCTATCATCTGGCCGCACACAGGAGATAGCGCCTGTGACCGCCTTGGCCCTAGAGCCAGAGCAGACTCTGTCGTCCGAGGACAGGAAGCTCAACCCCGCCTCGGAGGCCGCAGACTCAGCGGCACTCGAGCCGCACACAGACCCAACATCAGGCTGGGCTGGTGTTACCGGAACCTCGGGCTCGTCTCTGGCCATAGGCTCAGAACCACATGCATCCGCGTCCATTGAACCTGAGTGGGCGCCGGTCTTAGAGTTCAGCTCCGCGAACATTTTCCAACACTCGCCTTTTGGCGACGTGTTAAGCTCAATAAGATCCCTCTCCTTTTCAGGGAACTCTTGGCCGAACTATGTCCGGCTCGAATGGGAAGTGGATGATGAAGAAATTCGTTCCTCACCCACCACCCACTTTATAGCCAATGTCGACGACTTAACCGACATGCTTGACTACGACTTTGAAGACATCGATGGTATGGACGACGATGCCGGAGAAGAGCAGGAACCACTGCCTACAGGGCGTTGGACCGCCACCTCCTCGTACGACATATACATGGTGGATAGACCCAAAGAAAACAACGGCGACGATGAAAATCCAGTCGAGGATAAACCTCCTGAGATACAGCCGAAGCGCCGACGTCAGCGGCGCCGCTCTAAGCCATGCCGTAGTAAAAACAGACATACCGTCACAGAAGAGGACAACACTCCGGACGGTGCTGAAAACAATGAAGACCCTGCTGAGCCAACCTCCGAACAGGAGGAACGGGATGATGGGCGAGTCAGCCCTGGCGAACAGGTCATGAAAGAAGACTTGGAGGATAGCAACTACCTTGCATTCTCCGAGGA
Organism: Triticum dicoccoides; assembly: GCF_002162155.2. NCBI lineage: Eukaryota > Viridiplantae > Streptophyta > Magnoliopsida > Poales > Poaceae > Triticum > Triticum dicoccoides. The sequence continues at coordinate 36,525,307 of NC_041385.1, read as the reverse complement.
TGAGGTTAGCCTAGGTGACTAAGACTTCATCGTGCCTGAAGAGCCCACCGAACAGGAACGCTTTAAGGGTCAGCTAATTGCCACTGCAAGAAGCCTGAAAAAGAAGCAGCAGCAGCTTTAAGCTGATCAAGATCTGCTTAATGAAAGATGGACTGATGTCCTGGCACCCGAGGAATATGGCCTCGAGCACCCAAACAAAAGCTACCCGAGGCGCAAACTGTTACCACAGTTCGATGACGAGGTGCTGGAGCCCATCCTACCAAGGTACAATACGGTTGACCGACCACCACGTGGCCGGGACAAAGCGGCACCTCAAGCCGAATACCAGCCCGCACTACCTCGCCGAACAAACAGAAATACAACAGCTCGGGGATATACACATGACCTGCGATGCGATTTGGAAAAGATAACAGGTCAAACAAGATCAATCTATGGATCACAGGGGCGCGCCTCGACGCGCGACGACGGCCATCTGGCTGAACGTGAGAAACATAACCACGTCCGGGCTGAAAACCGCAGATGAGCTCCATCCTAACTACGTCACGACTTGGACCCATATAGAGGCGCCGCACACCCCCTTTGCTTCACTGACGAAGTAAAGGGACATGATTTCCCAGAAGGGTTTAAACCCGTAAATATCGAATCATATGATGGCACAACAGACCCCGTGGTGTGGATTGAGGATTTTCTTCTCCACATTCATATGGCCCGCGGCGATGATCTTCACGCCATCAAATACCTCCCGCTCAAACTCAAGGGACCAGCTAGATACTGGGTAAACAGTCGGCCCGAAAACTCCATTGGTGGCTGCTACGTCTTGAGCTAGCGTTGGTTTTCCTTGAAGAGGAAAGGGTGATGCAGCAAAGTAGCGTAAGTATTTCCCTCAGTTTTTGAGAACCAAGGTATCAATTCAGTAGGAGGCTCCTCAAAAGTCCCACGCACCTACACAAACAAACAAGAACCTCGCAACCAACGCAATAAAGGGGTTGTCAATCCCTTCACGGCCACTTGCAAAAGTGAGATCTGATAGAGATAATATGATAAGATAATATTTTTGGTATTTTTATGATATATATTGGAAAAGTAAAGATGCAAATAGAAGTAGATAATAAACTTATATGATAAAAGATAGACCCGGGGCCCATAGGTTTCACTAGTGGCTTATCTCAAGATAGCATAAGTACGACGGTGGGTGAACAAATTACTGTCGAGCAATTGATAGAAAAGCGAATAATTATGAGATTATCTAGGCATGATCATGTATATAGGCATCACGTCCGTGACAAGTAGACCGACTCATGCCTGCATCTACTACTATTACTCCACACATCGACCGCTATCCAACATGCATCAAGAGTATTAAGTTCATAAGAACAGAGTAACGCATTAAGAAAGATGACATGATGTAGAGGGATAAACTCATGCAATATGATATAAACCCCATCTTTTTATCCTCGATGGCAATAATACAATATGTGCCTTGCTGCCCCTGCTGTCACTGGGAAAGGACACTGCAAGATTGAACCCAAAGCTAAGCACTTCTCCCATTGCAATAAATATCAATCTAGTGGGCCAAACCAAACTGATAGTTCTAAGAGACTTGCAAAGATAACTTAATCACACATAAAAGAATTCAGAGGAGATTCAAGTATTTCATATAGATAAACTTGATCATAAACCCACAATTCATCGGATCTCGACAAACACACCACAAAAAGAGTTACATCGAATAGATCTCCAAGAAGATCGAGGAAAACTTTGTATTGAGATTCAAAGAGAGAGAAGAAGCCATCTAGCTAATAACTATGGACCCGAAGGTTTGTGGTAAACTACTCACAACTCATCGGGAGGGCCTTGGAGATGATGTCGAGGCCCTCCATGGTCGATTCCCCCTCCGGCGGAGCGCCAGCGAAGGCTCCAAGATGGGATCTCGCGGATACAGAAAGTTATGGCGGTGGAAATAGTTTTTCGTGGTGCTCCTCGATGGTTTCACGGTACGTGGGTATATATAGGTGGAAGAAGTAGGTCGGTGGACGCTCGAGGGGCCCACGAGGCAGGGGGGAGCGCCCTCCACCCTCGTGGTCGCCTCCTCTGTTGCTTAACGTCCACTCCAAGTCCCCTGGATTGCGTTTGTTCCAAAAAGATCGCTCCCGAAGGTTTCATTCCATTTGGACTCTATTTGATATTCCTTTTCTTCGAAACACTGAAATAGGAAAAAAACAATTCGGGTTGGGCCTCCGGTTAGTAGGTTAGTCCCAAAAATGATGTAAAAGTGTAAAGTAAAGCCCATAAACATCCAAAACAGGTAATATAATAGCATGGAACAATCAAAAATTATAGATACGTTGGAGACGTATCAAGCATCCCCAAGCTTAATTCTTGCTCGTCCTCGAGTAGGTAAATGATAAAAACAGAATTTTTGATGTGGAATGCTACCTAGCATAATTCTCAATGTAATTTTCTTTATTGTGGCATGAATGTTCAGATCCAAATGATTCAAAATAAAAGTTCATATTGACATAAGAAATAATAATACTTCAAGCATACTAACTAAGCAATCATGTCTTCGCAAAATAACATGGCTAAAGAAAGTTCATCCCTACAAAATCATATAGTTCGGTCATGCTTCATTTTCGTCACACAAAAATGCTCTCATCTTGCACACCCCTGATGACAAGCCAAGCATTTGTTTCATACTTAAATAATCTCAAACTTTTTTCAACTTTCACGTAATACATGAGCGTGAGCCATGGATATAGCACTATGGGTGCAATAGAATATGATGATGGAGGTTGTGTGGAGAAGACAAAAAAGGAGAAAGTCTCATGTTAACGAGGATAATCAACGGGCTATGGAGATGCCCATCAATTGATGTCAACATGAGGAGTAGGGATTGCCATGCAACGGATGCACTAGAGCTATAAATATATGAAAGCTTAACAAAAGAAACTAAGTGGGTGTGCATCCAACTTGCTTGCTCTTGAAGACCTAGGGCATTTTGAGGAAGCCCATCGTAGGAATATACAAGCCAAGTTCTATAATGAAAAATTCCCACTAGTATATGAAAGTGACAACATAAAAGACTTTCTATATGAAGAACATGGTGCTACTTTGAAGCACAAGTGTGGAAAAGGATAGTAACATTCCCCCCCCCCTTTTTTTGGGCCTTCTTTTTTTCTTTTTGGCCTTCTCTTTTTTTGGGGGGGACAATGCTCTAATAATGATGATCATCACACTTCTATTTATTTACAACTCATGAATTACAACTCAAAACTAGAACAAGATATGACTCTGTATGAATGCCTACGGCGGTGTACCGGGATGGGCAATGAATCAAGAGTGACATGTATGAAAAATTATGCATGGTGGCTTTGCCACAAATATGATTTCAACTACATGATCATGCAAGGCAATATGACAATGATGATGCGTGTCATGATGATGAACGGAACGGTGGAAAGTTGCATGTTAATATATCTCAGAATGGCTATGGAAATGCCATAATAGGTAGGTATGGTGGCTGTTTTGAGGAAGATATAAGGAGGTTTATGTGTGATAGAGCGTATCATATCACGGGGTTTGGATGCACCGGCGAAGTTTGCACCAACTCTCAAGGTGAGAAAGGGCAATGCACGGTACCGAAGAGGCTAGCAATGATGGAAGGGTGAGAGTGCGTATAATCCATGGACTCAACATTAGTCTTAAAGAACTCATATACTTATTGCAAAAATCTACAAGTCATCAAAAACCAATCACTACGCGCATGCTCCTAGGAGGATAGATTGGTAGGAAAAGACCATCGCTCATCCCCGACCGCCACTCATAAGGACGACAATCTAAGAACACCTCATGTTTCGAATTTGTTACGCAACTTCTACCATACGTGCATGCTATAGGACTTGCCAACTTCAACATAAGCATTCTTTAAATTCACAATTACCCAACTAGCATGACTTTAATATCACCAGCTCCATATCTCAAAACAATTATCAAGCATCAAATTGATCATAGCACCCAATTCACTTCCTATGATAGTTTTTATTATACCCAACTTGGATGCCCGTCATTCTAGGACCAATTTTATAACCATAGAAAATACCATGCTGTTCTAAGAGACTCTCAAAATAATATAAGTGAAGCATGAGAGATTAACAATTTCTACAAAATCAAGCCACCTCCGCACTCTAAAAGATTTAAGTGAAGCACTAGAGCAAAAATTATCTAGCTGAAAAGATATAAGTGAAGCACATAGAGTATTCTAATAAATTCCAATCAAGTGGGTTTCTCCCAAAAGGTGTGTACAGCAAGGATGACTGTGGAAAACTAAAAAGCAAAGACTAATATCATACAAGACGCTCCAAGCAAAACACATATCATGTGGCGAATAAAATATAGCTCCAAGTTACAGATAGACGAAGACGAAAGAGGGGATGCCTTCTGGGGCATCCCCAAGCTTAGGCTTTTGGTTGTCCTTGAATATCTTGGGGTGCCATGGGCATCCCCAAGCTTAGTCTCTTGCCACTCCTTATTCCATAATCCATCAAATCTTTACCCAAAACTTGAAAACTTCACAACACAAAACTCAACAGGAAATCTCATAAGCTCCGTTAGTGCAAGAAAGAAAAACCACCAGATAAGGTACTGTAATGAACTCATTCTTTATTTATATTGGTGTTAAACCTACTGTATTCCAACTTCTCTATGGTTCATACCACTTAATACTAGCCATAGATGCATCAAAATAAGCAAACAACACACGAAAAACAGAATCTGTCAAAAACAAAACAGTCTGTAGAAATCTGTAACTCTCGAATACTTATAGAACACTAAAACTCCTACCAAAATAGTAAGTCCTGGGAAATTTGTCTATTGATCTACATAAAAAAGAATCAACACAAAATCACGTTTCTGTGAATTACTAAAATTATTTTCGTGCGCGCAAAGTTTCTGTTTTTCAGAAGAATCAAATTAACTATCACCATAGGTTATCCTATAGGTTCTACTTGGCACAAACACTAATTAAAACATGAAAACACATCTGAACAGAAGCTAGATGAAAAATTTATTACTGAACAGAAGCAAAAACAAAAAACAAAAATAAAATTGGGTTGCCTCCCAACTAGCGCTATCGTTTAACGCCCCTAGCTAGGCATAAAAGCGAGGATAGATCTAAGTAGTGCCATCTTTGGCACTTGGAAAGGTAAGAGAGAATTTCCTTTCTATGGCAATCATCCTTCTATTTTGGGAAAGCACATTGCCATTAATGGAGGGAGTAAGATTAAGCACGTTACAGAAATTTGCATCTAGGCTAGCCTTCATCTCTTTAATAATTTCGTTTTGATAAAAGTATAAGAGAGTGGTAGATTCAACCTTATCATTTATAGGGTGCCCAAATATAGTTTTCATTTTTTCATAGTTATCTATAGCATCCCCTTCAACAAAACCTCCTTCAAAAATAGAATCTAGAACTTGCTTGAAAGAAGCGGGTAAGCCAACATAGAAACTTTTTAAGTAAACCTCAATTTGATATTGTGATACATAGCTAGCCTGAATCCTTAATAACCTATCCCAAGCATCTTTTAAAGACTCATCCAGTAAATATCAAAAAATTCCGGACTCCTCTTCATCAAAATTATTTAAACTCTCATTGGTAACCCCGGTAGGTCTTTCCATAGCATCATTATTTATGATCTTAGAGAGGATAGAGGGACTGTCCAAGGTAATGAAACCCTGGAAAGTACCCTTAGTTCTTTTTGGTTCGGCCATGGCAACAGGAAGGCAAGCAAGAGAGAGAGGAGATTGGGAAAGAGAGGGCGAATAAAACGGAAAGGGTGAAGTGGGGGAGAGGAAAACGAGAGACAAATGGCAAATAATGTAATGCGAGGGAGATGAGTTTGTGATGGGTACTTGGTATGTCTTGACTTGAGCGAAGACCTCCCCGGCAGCGGCGCCAGAAATCCTTCTTGCTACGTCTTGAGCTTGCGTTAGTTTTCCTTGAAGAGGAAAGGGTGATGCAGCAAAGTAGCGTAAGTATTTCCCTCAGTTTTTGAGAACCAAGGTATCAATCCAGTAGGAGGCTCCTCAAAAGTCCCACGCACCTACACAAACAAACAAGAACCTCGCAACCAACGCAATAAAGGGGTTGTCAATCCCTTCAAGGCCACTTACGAAAGTGAGATCTGATAGAGATAATATGATAAGATAATATTTTTGGTATTTTTATGATATAGATTGGAAAAGTAAAGATGCAAATAAAAGTAGATAATAAACTTATATGATAAAAGATAGACCTGAGGGCCATAGGTTTCACTAGTGGCTTCTCTCAAAATAGCATAAGTACTACGGTGGGTGAACAAAGTATTGTTGAGCAATTGATAGAAAAGCGAATAATTATGAGATTATCTAGGCATGATCATGTATATAGGCATCACGTCCGTGACAAGTGGACCGACTCCTGCCTGCATCTACTACTATTACTCCACACATCGACCGCTATCCAGCACTAGAGTATTAAGTTCATAAGAACAAAGTAACGCATTAAGAAAGATGACATGATTTAGAGGGATAAACTCATGCAAAATGTAAACACCATCTTTTCATCCTCGATGGCAACAATAATATATGTGCCTTGCTGCCCCTGCTGTCACTGGGAAAGGACACCGCAAGATTGAACCCAAAGCTAAGCACTTCTCCCATTGCAAGAAAGATCAATCTTGTGGGCCAAACCAAACTGATAATTCGAAGGGACTTGCAAAGATAACTTAATCACACATAAAAGAATTCAGAGGAGATTCAAATATTTCTCATAGATAAACTTGGTCCTAAACCCACAATTCATCGGATCTCGACAAACACACCGCAAAAAGAGTTACATCGAACGGATCTCCAAGAAGATCGAGGAGAACTTTGTATTGAGATTCAAAGAGAGAGAAGAAGCCATCTAGCTAATAACTATGGACCCGAAGGTATGTGGTAAACTACTCAAAACTCATCGGAAGGGCCTCGGAGATGATGTAGAGGCCCTTCGTGGTCGATTCCCCCTCCGGCGGAGCGCCGGTGAAGGCTCCAAGATGGGATCTCGCGGATACAGAAGGTTACAGCGGTGGAAATAGTTTTCGTGGTGCTCCTCGATGGTTTCATGGTACATGGGTATATATAGGAGCAAGAAGTAGGTAGGTGGACACTCGAGGGGCCCACGAGGCAGGGGGCACGCCCAGTAGGGGTGGGTGCGCCCTCCACCCTCGTGGTTGCCTCGTCTGTTGCTCGACGTCCACTCCAAGTCCGCTGGATTGCGTTTGTTCAAAAAAGATCGCTCCCGAAGGTTTCATTCCATTTGGACTCCGTTTGATATTCGTTTTCTTCGAGACACTGAAATAAGCAAAAAAACAGCAATTCGAATTGGGCCTCCGGTTAGTAGGTTAGTCCCAAAAATGATATAAAAGTGTAAAGTAAAGCCCATAAACATCCAAAACGGGAATATAATAGTATGGAACAATTAAAAATTATAGATACGTTGGAGACGTATCAGTAGCTGGGAGGAACTGGAGGACGCCTTCCTCGACAACTTCCAAGGCACATATGTCCGACATCCGGATGCCGATGACCTATGTCATATAATCCAATAGCCCGGAGAGTCAGCCAGGAAATTCTAGACTTGGTTCCCAACTAAAAAGAACCAGATCGTCGACTGTCCGGACGCTGAAGCCTTAGCGGCCTTTAAGCACAGTATCCGCGACGAATGGCTGGCCAGACACCTCGGCCAGGAAAAACCGAAGTCCATGTCAGCACTTACGGCACTCATGACCCGCTTCTGTGCAGGCGAAGACAGCTGGCTAGCATGTAGCAACAACAACACAAGCGAACCTGGCACTTCTGAACACAGAAACAGCAACGGCAAGCCCCGACGCAATGGACATAAGCGTCGAAACAACGGTGATAACACCGAAGACATGGTAGTCAATGCCGGATTTAGTGGCTCTAAGTTCGGTCAGTGCGAGAAGCCATTTAAGAGAAATAATCCGGGCCCGTCCAGTCTGGACCGCATACTCGATCGACCATGCCAAATCCATGGCACTCCGGATAAACCAGTCAATCATACCAACAAAGAATGTTGGGTTTTCAAATAGGCCAGCAAGTTAAATGCCGAAATAAGGAGAAAGGGTCGCAAAGCGATGACGATGACGAGGAGCCCCGACCACCTAACACAGGGGGGACAGAAGAAATTTCCCCCTCGATTTAAAACGGTGAACGTGATATACGCCACCCACATCCCCAAGAAGGAGCGCAAGCGTGCACTCAGGGATGTCTACGCAATGGAGCCAGTCGCCCCAAAGTTCAACCCATGGTCCTCCTATCCGATCACCTTCGATCGAAGGGACCATCTGACCAGTATCCATCATGGCGGTTCAGCCGCACTGGTCCTTGACCCACTTATCGACGGATTCCACCTCATGCGAGTCCTCATGGATGGTGGCAGCAGCCTGAACCTGCTCTATCAGGATACAGTGCGCAAAATGGGTATCGATCCATCAAGGATCAAGCCCAGAAAAACCACCTTTAAAGGTGTCATACCAGGTGTAGAAGCCTGCTGTACGGGGTCAATCACCCTGGAAGTGGTCTTCGGATCCCCGGATAATTTCCGAAGCGAAGAGTTAATCTTCGATATCGTCCCTTTCCGCAATGGTTATCATGCACTGCTCGGACGAACCGCATTCTCTAAATTCAATGCGGTGCCGCACTACGCCTACCTCAAGCTCAAGATGCCTGGACCACGCGGTGTAATAACAGTCAACGGAAATACGGAGCGCTCCCTCCGTACTGAGGAGCACACCGCGGCCCTTGCAGCAGAAGTACAGAATAGCCTTTTTAGGCAAAACCTCAATTCGGCAGCAAAGCCCCCGAACACTGTCAAGCGAGTACGAACTACTCTGCGGCAGGATGGTCCAGCTCGTCCAGAGCTTGACTAGCAATCCGGCCTCCATCCCAGTCCCGATCAAGCGATGACATTTGTGCCGCGCATACATAACTATGCACTTAAAATACCATGGGCACAGACGGAAGCATAGCTAGACCGCGGTCCACAATGCTGCTCAACCGCCCCTGGATCCGCATACCTTTACTTTTTCTCTCTTTCCTTCAGGTTTTTCTCTCCTTGAGGCTCTTCTGATAACCTCATCATCGGACCAATTACGGGACAGATACACCAAGGAGGCAAGGGGCTTTAACGTATAAGGGAATACCCAGGTGGTCTCTGCTAACGATCACTATACCTGTTTTACATACCCCCACGCAGCTCGCTCTTGGTCATGGCATGTTAAATAGCCTTACTTGCTTATCGCATTACTTGTACAAGTACGCCTCAACGTATTAATCAAATTACAATGGAAAATAATTTGCAGTGTCAGCTTATTACCTTTTTGTTTCTTGTTTTTGTATTTATTACCTATTGCACCCGTACATTCTGGTATGTACTACTTCTCCAGGGGCTTCATTACACCCCACAATACGGTAATCAAGTCCGAACACTTTTATAGTGCAGCTCGGCACCCCGAACTTATAGCATTATATGCATCGGCTCTGAATCATGTCTTTGGTCAATAGTTGGGTTGCCTGGCTCCTGTGCGGTTCTTCCGGACGAGCACCTCAGTAGAGAAAGCCGAAAACTGACTATCATGATGCGGCGAGAGCTGGTCAGCTGTTCGAGAGGTTTTCAAATCCTTCGAGATTTTTCCGCTTTATGCGAGGAATTGGTTTTCATCCGATTAGGCGTGTATAGCGCCCCAACTTCAGTCTTCCGAATACTAGGGGCTTCGCCAAAATTTTCATTGTCAAACTCCTATGGCTAAGTGAGGGTAATAAAGCTGTATAGTCTGATTGCCTTGTTCGTTGTGTTAAACACCTCCTTTAAGGACCAAAATTTGGAGTAAAGAGTGTTTATATTTATCCCGAACACCCTCGTACTATCTACGGGGGGGCAGAAGCCGACGACTGGCAACTCTCAGATTTTCATAAACGGCCGCACAGGAGGTAAATTTTCTAAAGTAACAAGCATTATATTACATAACAAGCTTGTTTCATATTATAGGATAGGATAACATGAATGTTTTCATGGGAATATAACATCCTTCGCACACTGCTCCGCCGCAAGGCGGGATCCCTCCAGGACACTACCGAAATATAGCTCGGGTCGGCGGTGCTCCTTGCCCTTAGGCGGCCCCTCGGTCATCAGCTTCCCATCTTCGCCCAGTGCATCTTGGCGTGGGCAAAGGCCATCCGCGCACCTTCAATGCAGACCGATCGCTTGATGACTTCAAGCCACGGGCAGGCACTGACAAGCCGCTTCACGAATCCAAAGTAGCTGTTGGGCATGCGCTCGGCAGGCCATAGCCGGACTATTAAGTCCTTCATGGCTAGTTCGGCCGCCTTATGCAGCTCGACCAGCTGTTTCAGTTGGTCGCTAAAGGGCACCGGAAGTTTTAGTCCAAGGTATTGAGACCAGAATAGCTTCTTCGTAGAGCTCGCTTCTTCGTCTCGGTAAAATTGTGCAGCATCTGATATGCTGCGCGGCAGATCCATAAACACCCCTGGAGAGCTCCAAATCCGGGTAAGTAACATGAATGTTTCCTTCACATATCTGCTTTGCATAATGAAAGCCTTACCCGCTGTAATTTTATTGGCCGCCTGGATCTCCTGGATGGCGCCCTGTGCTTCGGCTCGGGCGTCTAGTGCGCTCTGGAGGGCCTTGGCAAGTTCAAACTCTTGAGTCTTAAAATCGTGCCCCAAGGACTCATACTTCTTGATGGCGTCCTGGAGCTCTTGCTGGACCTCGCTGAACTGGGCCTCGTGCTTCTCGCACGCGGCACGTTCCTTGGCCGCTTTGTCCTCAGCCTCGGTCAACGCCTTCTTGAGGGCCGCCACCTCGGTCGTGGCACCTAATAAAGTTTGTGACACTTTAGTCAACACAAACCATTCATCCTACCCAAATATACGCACAGGATAAATACATACCTTTGCTTGCCTCCAGCTGTTCCTTCACGAGGCCGAGCTCTTGCTCGGCCCGCTCTAGATTCTGCTTCAGTCCGGAGACTTCCGCAGTGTGAGCAGTCGCAGCCAGCAGCGACGCTTGCTTATTCACATAGACATATTATGTTAGACTCCTGCGAAAATTATTTTGATCCTCTGTTCGGCTTTTCTTTCCGGACACCGAATGGAGCATGAGGGGCTAATGTCTATATTGTGACATTCTTTTACAATTACTTACCTCAAAGCCTGTTAGAAGGCTAGTGCAGGCTTCGGTCAGTCCACTTTTGGCGGACTGGACCTTCTCAATCACCGTACTCATAAGAGTACGGTGTTCTTTCACAATGGAAGCGCCTTGCAGCACTTCCCGTAATCTATCCGGTGCCTCTAGATGGACAGAGGTCACCGGTGGTGTTGGCTCGCCTCCCTCGTTCGAAAGAGGCAGCCTGCCTGAATCTGGAGCCGCTTGGGTCTCCGGAGCTGTATGCGGCTGGGGGCCAAATTGGATACGGCCCCCATTGTCGGTGTCCATGGGGGTTTGCTCCCCCATGTGTCCGGAAGCCTGGGTTTCACCCTCTGGCACCACTGGGATGGCCTCCTAAGCTTCTCCCGGACCTAGGATCCTTCGAGACAACACCTCGGTGTTGTTCGCGGCCTTGGGGGAGGAGGCCATCGGAAGGGATGTGTTGTTCACCGCCGACGGGTCTAGCGACCCCTCCGAAGAGGAGGACAGCGCGATGTTGGACTGGGCCGGACTGCAAGTGCGTGATTCAGCACATTAAAAACAATAAAGTAAAAAATGTCGGATATACTACTATGTCCAGACACTTACGAGTTGGCTAGGGGCTTGACCCTGGGCTCCCACTCCCCGCCGCTGTTGGTGGCCGCTGCAGAGTTGTCCGGAAGGGAAGTTTTACCCTTCTTGGATGCCTCGGCCTCCTCATGTGTGGAGGCCTTCCTCTTCTTTCTCCCCCCAGTAGGGGGGGCGGATTTCTTCTTCCTCCTCCTCTTCCTCGTCGTCTTCGGTAGAGGAGTGCGTCTCGGAGTCTTCAGACGTCACTCTAAAATGCCCTTGCGACGGAGACCACTTCTAGTCCCCGGGGCCCTTCCTTTCTGCCTTCTTCTCCAGCACCTCATAAGGTGCCAGAAATAGCATCTTCGTCATAAGAGGCGTTTCTGGATCTTCGGGCAGCGGAGCCGGACAGTTAATCTGCTCCGCTACCTCTATCTAGGCCTGAAAAATTGGTAGGGAGACTTAGATTCCTCCCTCAGATATGCCAGTAAAGGATATACCTTGAAAACATGAAAGATCTTACCGGATTAGCCCGGCGTTTCGAGCTAAGCCCACGATCCTTGGTCGTGGGCGGTGGTACCTCGCCGGCCTTGAAGAGCACCTTCCAGATGTCTTAGTGCATCGTGCCGAAGAACTCCAGCAGCGTATGGTGCTTGGCCGGGTCGAACTCCCACAAATTGCTAGTCCGGCGCTGGCACAGAAGGATCCGGCGGAAGAGCATAACCTGGACCACATTGACAAGCTTGATTTTTTTGCTTATCATGTTCTTGACACACGTCTGGAGCCCCGTCAGCTCGTCTGAAGAGCCCCAGGCCAGGCCCTTCTCTTGCCAGGAGGTGAGCCGCATTGGGACTCCGGATCGGAATTCGGGGGCTGCCGCGCGGCTCGGTGATCTAGAACCACCCCGATTGCCACCCCTTTACGGTCTCCATAAAGGAGCCTTTGGGCCAGGTGATGATGTCTACTACACAACCTTCTTCTTGTAGACATTGTTGGGCCTGCAAGTGCACAGGTTTGTAGGATAGTAGCAAATCTCCCTCAAGTGGATGACCTAAGGTTTATCAATCCGCGGGAGGCACAGGATGAAGATGTTCTCTCTCAAACAACCCTGCAACCAAATAACAAAGAGTCTCTTGTGTCCCCAACACACCCAATACAATGGTAAATTGTATAGGTGCACTAGTTCGGCGAAGAGATGGTGATACAAGTGCAATATGGATGGTAGATATAGGTTTTTGTAATCTGAAAATATAAAAACAGAAAGGTAACTAATGATAAAAGTGAGCCTAAACGGTATTGCAATGATAGGAAACAAGGCATAGGGTTCATACTTTCACTAGTGCAAGTTCTCTCAACAATAATAACATAGATAGATCATATAACAATCCCTCAACATGCAACAAAGAGTCACTCCCAAGCCACTAATAGCGGAGAACAAACGAAGAGATTATGGTAGGGTACGAAACCACCTCAAAGTTATTCTTTCGGATCAATCTATTCAACAGTTCGTACTAGAATAACACCTTAAGACACAAATCAACCAAAACCCTAATGTCACCTAGATACTCCATTGTCACCTCAAGTATCCGTGGGCATGATTATACTATATGCATCACACAATCTCAGATTCATCTATTCAACCAACAGAAAAGTACTTCAAAGAGTGCCCCAAAGTTTCTACCGGAGAGTCAAGATGAAAACGTGTGCCAACCCCTATGCATAGATTCATGGGCGGAACCCGCAAGTTGATCACCAAAACATACATCAAGTGGCACGTGAAATCCCATTGTCACCACAGATAAGCACGGCAAGACATACATCAAGTGTTCTCAAATCCTTAAAGACTCAATCCAACAAGATAACTTCAAAGGGAAAACTCAATTCATCACAAGAGAGTAGAGGGGAAGAAACATCATAAGATCCAACTATAATAGCAAAGCTCGCGATACATCAAGATCGTGCCATAGAGAGAACACGAGATAGAGAGATCAAACACATAGCTACTGGTACATACCCTCAGCCCCGAGGGTGAACTACTCCCTCCTCGTCATGGATAGCGCCGGGATGATGAAGACGGCCACCAGTGATGGGTTCCCCCTCCGGCAGGGTGCCCGAACGGGCTCCCGAGAGGTTTTTGGTGGCTACAGAGGCTTGCGGCGGCGGAACTCCCGATCTATCTTGATATTCGATGGTTTTAGGGTATGTGGACTTATATAGGCGAAATAAGTTGGTCGGGGGAGCCTCGAGGGGCCCACGAGAGGGGAGGGCGCACCCAGGGGGTGGGCGTGCCCCCCTATCTCGTGGCTTCATCGATGCTCCCCTGGCTTGCACTCCAAGTTTCCTGGGTCACGTTCGTTCCAAAAATCATGCTGCCGAAGGTTTCATTCCGTTTGGACTCCGTTTGATATTCCTTTTCTTTGGAACACTGAAATAGACAATAAAACAGCAATATGGGCTGGGCCTCCAGTTAATAGGTTAGTCCCAAAAGTAATATAAAAGTGTATAATAAATCCTGTAAACATTCAAAACACATAATAACATAGCATGAATGCTTCATAAATTATAGATACGTTGGAGACGTATCAGCATCCCCAAGCTTAATTCCTGCTCGTCCTCGAGTAGGTAAATGATAAAACAAAGAATTTATGAAGTGTGAATGCTAGCAGGTGCACAAGTTTGATCAATGATAATTTCAATCACCTTTTCTAGCATCATTATATGTCATAACAGTAGTTCATCTCATAAAACTTCTCACGAACAAGTAACAAGCAATTCACATGTTAAAGCATAGACCATAAAACTAGCAAACTTCATTCTTAGTCATCAAACAGTTGCAATTCATCTTATTTTCAGGAAGGGTCTAAGTCGGAGCTTTGATTTAGCAAACTTCACATACTCAAATATCATATAGTCTTCTACGATTGCTAACACTCACGCAATACTAATGGTTATGGAGTTTTAATCGGACACTGAGAAAGATAGGGGCTTATAGTGTTGCCTCCCAAAGTATTCACCTTTGGGTGATGTCAACAATAATAGTTCATGCTAACTTACATCCAATTGGATATATATATCAGGATCTTTCCAACACGAGGTGCTTGCCAAAGGATAAAATGAAAAAGGGAAAGGTGAAGATCACCTTGACTCTTGCATAAAAGTAAAAGATAGTCCCTTCGCAGAGGGAAGCAGGGATTTGCAGAGGTGCCAGAGCTCAATTTTGAAATAGAGATAAATAATTTTCAGAGGTATGATCTCATTGTCAACATAACAACCAAGAGTTCCCAATATCGTCCATACTACATACATTATAGGCGGTTCCCAAACAGAATGGTAAAAGTTTTTACTCCCCCTCCACCAACAATCATCAATCCATGGCTTACCCGAAACAACGGGTGCCTCCAACTAACATCAAACCTGGGGGAGTTTTGTTTGCAATTATTTTTGATTTGATTTTGATCTTTTGATCATGGGACTGGTGATGACCCACAAGTATAGGGGATCTATCGTAGTCCTTTCGATAAGTAAGAGTGTCGAACCCAATGAGGAGCAGAAGGAAATGATAAGCGGTTTTCAGCAAGGTATTCTCTGCAAGTACTGAAATAAGTGGTAACAGATAGTTTTTTGATAAGGTAAATTGTAACGAGCAACAAGTAACAAAAGTAAATAAGGTGCAGCAAGGTGTCCCAATCCTTTTTGTAGCAAAGGACAAGCCGGGACAAACTCTTATAATAGGAAAAGCGCTCCAGAGGACACATGGGAATCTCGTCAAGCTAGTTTTCATCACGTTCATATGATTCGTGTTCGGTACTTTGATAATTTGATATGTGGGTGCACCGGTGCTTGGGTGATGTTCTTACTTGAACAAGCATCCCACTTATGATTAACCTCTATTGCAAGCATCCGCAACTACAACAAAAGTATTAAGGTAAACCTAATCATAGCATGAAACATATGGATCCAAATCAGCCCCTTACGAAGCAACGCATAAACTAGGGTTTAAGCTTCTGTCACTCTAGCAACCCATCATCTACTTATTACTTCCCAATGCCTTCCACTAGGCCCAAATAATGGTGAAGTGTTATGTAGTCGATGTTCACATAACACCACTAGAGTCTAGACAACATACATCTCATCAAAATATCGAACGAATACCAAATTCACATGACTACTAATAGCAAGACTTCTCCCTTGTCCTCAGGAACAAATGTAACTACTCACAAAGCATATTCATGTTCATAATCAGAGAGGTATTAATATGCATAAAGGATCTGAACATATGATCTTCCACGAAATAAACCAACTAGCATCAACTACAAGGAGTAATCAACACTACTAGCAACCTACTAGCACCAATCCCGGACTTGGAGACAAGAATTGGATACAAGAGATGAACTAGGGTTTGGAGATGAGATGGTGCTGGTGAAGATGTTGGTGGAGATTGCCCTCTCCCGATGAGAGGAGCGTTGGTGATGATGATGACAATGATTTCCCCCTCCCGGAGGGAAGTGTCCCCGGCAGAACAGCTCTGCCGGAGCCCTAGATTGGTTCCGCCAAGGTTCCGCCTCGTGGCGGCGGAGTCTCGTCCCGAAAGGTTGCTTCCTATTTTTTTTTCTTGACAAAAGACTTCATATAGGATAAGATGGGAGTCGGAGAGCCACCAGGGGGCCCACGAGGTAGGGGGCGCGCCCTAGGGGGGGCGCCCCCCACCCTCGTGAGCAGGGTGTGGGCCCCCTGGCCTTCATCTTTGGCGACGATTTTTCTTTATTTATTTTAAGATATTCCGTGGAGTTTCAGGACTTTTGGAGTTGCGCAGAATAGGTCTCCAATATTTGCACCTTTTCCAGCCCAGAATTCCAGCTGTCGGCATTCTCCCTCTTCATGTAAACCTTGTAAAATAAGAGAGAATAGCCACAAGTATTGTGACATAACGTGAAATAACATCCCATAATGCGATAAATATCGATATAAAAGCATGATGCAAAATGGACGTATCAACTCCCCCAAGCTTAGACCTCGCTTGTCCTCAAGCGCAAAGCCGATAACAATAAATATGTCCTCATGTTTAGAGGTACAGGCATCGACAAAAATAAAATACGGACATGAAGGCATCATGATTATTCTCATAACAGCAACATATATAGATGTTGTCATATGATTACTTATGTTCAAGTGATGATCTTTTCACAATGCAGAAGTATGAATCAGAAACCTTATTGAGCACCAACAAACTATAGCCTCAGTCATTGAAGCAATTGCAATTTATCATAACATCGGAAAGAGTCTATGTCAGAGCTTAAAAGCAAGTCCACATACTCAACTATCAATTAGTCCTTCATAATTGCTAACACTCACGCAATACTTGTGGTTACGGAGTTTTAATCGGACACAGAGAAAGATAGGGGCTTATAGTTTTGCCCCACAACCTTTTACCTCAAGGCTAATGTCAACAACAATAATTCATGCTCCCCTACGTCCAATTAGATATACATATCATGTTCTTTCCAACATGCTGGGCTTTCCAAAGGATAAAATGAAAAAGAAAAGGTGAAGATCACCATGACACTTGCATGAGGTAGAAGATAATAGTAAAAGATAGGCCCTTCGCAGAGGGAAGCAGAGGTTGCCATGCGCTTTTATGGTTGGATGCACAAAATCTCAATGCGAAAGAACGTCACTTTATATTGCCCCTTGTGATATGAACCTTTATTATGCAGTCCGTCGCTTTTATTACTTTCACATCACAAGATCGTACAAATCTTATTTCTCCCACACCTATCAATCATACATATTTAGAGCAATTTTTATTGCTTTGCACCGATGACAACTTACTTGAAGGATCTTACTCAATCCATAGGTAGATATGGTGGACTCTCATGGCAAAACTAGTTTAAGGGTTTTTGGAAGCACAAGTAGTATCTCTACTTGGTGCTGAGAATTTGGCTAGCATGAGGGGGAAAGGCAAGCTCAACATGTTAGAGGATCCATGACAACATACTTTATCTTAGATATAAGAAAACACAACTCATCACGTTGTCTTCCTTGTCCAACATCAACTCTTTAGCATGTTATATTTTAATGAGTGCTCCCAATCATAAAAGATGTCAATGATAATATATCTATATGTGAAACCTCTCTTTCCTTATTACTTCCTATTAATTGCAACGATGGCCAAAGCTATGTTTGCCAACTCCCAACAACTTTTAATCATCATACTCTTTCTATGTGAAGTCATTACTCTCAATAAGATCAATATGAACTCTTTGTTTCTTTTTATTCTTTTTCTTCTTTCTTTTCTTCACTTAAGATTATGGGAAAATAATCAAGCCCTTTACTCAACACTAAACTTTATTATATATATAGCTCACGGACTCGATTACATAGAGAGATCATAAAGCAAAACTCAAAACTAGATCATGCCATGACTTTATTCTACTAGATCAAGATACTACTAATAGGATCGAACTAAGAAAAACGGTAAAGATAGGAGTTGTGATTGTGATACGATACCGGGGCACCTCCCCCAAGCTTGGCAGTTGCCAAGGGGAGTGCCCATACCCATGTGATTATGTCTCCTTCTTCGGGGTTGGTGAAATATTCTTGGCGATGATGCCCTTTAGGATATGACTCTCCTCCTCAAGCTTATTGACTTGCTGCTTGAGGTCCATTATTTCCTTGCGAAGCTTTCCTGTAACTGCTAAGGCTCCTTGCACCCAAGGGTGTTGCATAGCTGCGGGAGAACAGGTGACACTCCTCTTCATATTTTCATAAGAAATAAATCTAACATTGGAAGGGATAACCGAGTTTGGAATAGCTGAGCTCTGCAGTTCCCCCATCGCGAACCCAGCTCGGAAGCGAGAAGTGACTTCTTGATCCTCCATGGCATCTACTCTCATCAAGTCAGCCTCCATCTCCTCCTCCGTTGCTGGCCCAAAGGGGTCAGCTTCGCTGTTTGCCCTTGGTTCCGGTGCCGGATTAGATGCCCGGCTCTCCCCGGCTGACTCTTGAGAAGACATCTTGCTCTAATCTGCAGCAGAAACAGCTCAAAACAAAAACAGAGGATATTTGCGTGATATAGGAGTCAAAACCTTCGGGAGAATATATAATGAATTTTTACCGACCAAAATACGTATCGTGCAAGAAAACGAAGTCCGGAGGGCACAAGGGGTGCTCACGAGGTAGGGGGCACGCCCACGGGGTAGGGCGCGCCCACCACCCTCATGGGGCCCTCGTGTCCTTCCCGGACTGCTACTTATTTTTCTATTTTTCTAAATATTCCAAAACGGAGAAATATTGCCTTAAAAATTGTTTGGGAGTCGGTTTACTTACCGTGCCACATACCTACTCCTTTTCGGAGTCTGAAACGTTCCGGAAAGTGTCCCTGATGTATTCCTCCGGGGTTACGGTTTCAATAATATTGGTTTCAACATTTATGGGATTACCTGAGATATAATGTTTGATTCTTTGACCGTTTACCACCTTCGGATTTGTACCTTCGAAGTTGTTGATTTTTATGGCACCGAAACGATAGACCTCCTCGATAACATAAGGACCTTCCCATTTAGAGAGAAGTTTTCCTGCAAAAAATCTTAAACGAGAGTTGTATAGCAATACATAATCACCTACATTAAACTCATGATTTTGTATCCTTTTGTCATGCCATCTTTTAACTTTTTCTTTAAACAACTTAGCATTTTCATAAGCTTGGGTTCTCCATTCATCAAGTGAGCTAATATCAAATAACCTTTTCTCACCGGCAAGTTTGAAGTCATAGTTGAGCTCTTTAATAGCCCAATATGCCTTATGTTCTAGCTCAAGAGGTAAGTGACATGCTTTTCCATAAACCATTTTATACGGAGACATACCCATAGGATTCTTATATGCAGTTCTATATGCCCATAATGCATCATCAAGTTTCTTGGACCAATTCTTTCTAGACCTATTAACAGTCTTTTGCAAAATTAATTTGAGCTCTCTATTGCTCAATTCTACTTGACCACTAGACTGCGGGTGATAAGGAGACACAATTCTATGATTAACGTCATATTTAGCAAGCATTTTACGGAAAGCACCATGAATAAAGTGTGAACCACCATTAGTCATTAAATATCTAGGGACTCCAAACCTCGAAAAATAACTTCCTTAAGCATTTTAATAGAAGTGTTATGATCAGCACTACTAGTTGGAATAGCTTCTACCCACTTAGTAACGTAATCAACAGCAACCAAAATATGTGTAAATCCATTAGAGGCAGGAAAAGGTCCCATATAATCAAAGCCCCAAACATCAAATGGTTCAATAACAAGTAAATAATTCATAGGCATTTCTTGACGTCTACTAATATTACCAATTCTTTGACATTCATCGCAAGACAAAACAAACTTACGGGCATCCTTGAAGAGAGTAGGCCAATAAAAACCGGATTGCAATACCTTATGTGCGGTTCTATCTCCAGTGTGGTGTCCTCCATAAGCCTCGGAGTGGCACTTGCGTAGGATATGTTCCTGCTCATGCTCAGGTACACAACGTCTAATAACACCATCTACTCCTTCTTTATAAAGATGTGGGTCATCCCAAAAGTAATGTCGCCAATCATAGAAAAAGTTTTTCTTTTGTTGGTATGTGAAGCTAGGTGGTATAAATTTAGCAACAATATAATTAGCATAATCAGCATACCATGGAGTGCTACGAGAAGTGCTTATGACATTTAATTGTTCATCAGGAAAGCTATCATCAATAGGTAGTGGGTCATCAAGAACATTCTCTAACCTAGATAAGTTATCTGCAACGGGGTTCTCAGCTCCTTTTCTATCAACAATATGCAAATCAAATTCTTGCAGCCAGAGAACCCATCTAATAAGTCTAGGTTTTTCATCTTTCTTTTCCATAAGATATTTAATAGCAGCATGATCAGTGTGAATGGTTACTTTAGAATCAACAATATAGGGTCTGAATTTATCACAAGCAAATACAACTGCTAAAAGTTCCTTTTCAGTAGTAGCATAATTTCTTTGAGCATTGTCTAGAGTCTTACTAGCATAATGGATAACATTTAATTTCTTATCAACTCTTTGCCCTAGAACAGCACCTACAGCATAATCACTGGCATCACACATAATTTCAAAGGGTAAATTCCAATCAGGTGGCTGAACAACAGGTGCAGAGACTAATGCTTTCTTAAGTATTTCAAATGCTTCTACACAATCATCATCAAAGACAAATGGTACATCTTTTTGTAATAAATTAGTCAGAGGCCGAGAAATTTTTGAGAATTCCTTAATGAACCTCCTATAAAATCCGGCGTGACCAAGGAAACTTATTATACCTTTGATGTCCTTGGGGCATGGCATCTTTTCGATAGCATCAACCTTGGCTTTATCAACTTCAATACCTCTTTCAGAAACTTTGTGCCCCAAGCAATACCTTCATTAACCATAAAGTGGCACTTTTCCCAATTCAAGACAAGATTAGTTTCTTCACATCTCTGCAAAAATCGATCAAGATTACTCAAGCAATCATCAAAAGAGGAACCATAGACGGAAAAATCGTCCATGAAAACCTCACAAAAATTTTCACAAAAATCAGAGAATATAGCCATCATGCATCTTTGAAAGGTAGCAGGTGCATTACATCAACCAAAAGGCATACGTCTATAAGAAAAAGTACAAAAAGGGCAAGTAAAAGTAGTCTTTGATTGATCTTTAGCCGAAACAGGTATTTGAGAGAAACCAAAATAACCATCTAGAAAGCAATAATGTGTATGTTTGCATAATCTTTCTAGCATTTGATCAATAAAAGGTAAGGGTAATGATCTTTCTTAGTAGCTTTATTTAATTTGCGGAAATCAATTACCATCCTATAACCTGTGATAATTCTTTGCGGGATCAATTCATCTTTATTAGTAGGGACAACAATAATACCTCCCTTCTTAGGGACACAATGGACAGGACTTACCCACTGACTATCAGCAACGGGATAAATTATACTTGCCTCCAGAAGCTTGAGTATTTCTTTTCTTACCACTTATTTCATTTTAGGATTCAAACGTCATTGAGGATCACGAACTGGTTTGGCATCCGCTTCCAAATTAATTTTATGTTGACATAGAGTGGTACTAATGCCCTTAAGATCATCAAGAGTATATCCAATAGCGGCACGGTGCTTCTTCAGAGTATTCAATAATCTTTCTTCTTCATGCTCTGAAAGGTTAGCACTAATAATAACAGGATATATTTTCTTTTCATTGAGATAAGCATATTTAAGACTATCAAGCAATGGTTTAAGCTCAAACACGGGATCACCCTTGGGTGGAGGAGGATCCCCTAGGATTTCAACAGGCAAATTGTGTTGCAGAATAGGTTCATGTTTAAAGAATACTTCATCTATTTCCCTTCTCTCATTCATAAACATATCATTTTCATGGTCTAGCAAATATTGTTCTAAGGGATCACTAGGAGGTACGGCAATAGAAACAAGATCAATAATTTCATCCTTACTAGGTAATTCTTCTTCACGGTGTTGTTTACTAAATTTAGAGAAATTAAACTCATGAATCGTATCATCCAAGCCAATAGTAACAACATTCTTTTCGCAATCTATCTTAGCATTAACAGTGTTCAAGAAGGGTCTACCAAATATAATGGGACAAAAGCTATCTTGTGGGGAACCAAGAACAAGAAAATCAGCAGGATATTTAGTTTTCCCACACAAGACTTCAACATCTCTAACAATTCCCACTGGCGATATGGTATCTCTATTGGCAAGTTTAATTGTGACATCAATTTCTTCCAACTCAATAGGTGCAATATCATGCATAATTTCTTTGTATAAATCAATGTGTATTACACTAGCACTAGCACCCATATCACATAAGTCATGATAACAATGATCTCCTATTTTAACAGAAATAATAGGCACGCCTACCACATGTCTATGTTTCTTTAACGCTAGGTTTAGCAATTCTAGCAGATTCACCATAGAATTGAATAATGCTACCTCTTGAGCACTACGTTGGATTTCCCCGAAGAGGAGAGGATGATGCAGCAAAGTAGCGTAAGTATTTCCCTCAGTTTTTGAGAACCAAGGTATCAATCCAGTAGGAGACCACACACAAGTCCCTCGTACCTGCACAAAACGATAGCTACTCGCAACCAACGCGATTAGGGGTTGTCAATCCCTTCACGGTCACTTACGAGAGTGAGATCTGATAGAGATGATAAATAATATTTTTGGTATTTTTGATATAGAGATGCAAAGTGAAAAGTAAAAGGCAAAGTAAAAACAAAACAAGTATTAAAGTGATGCAGGTTGATATGATGAAAATAGACCCGGGGGCCATAGGTTTCACTAGTGGCTTCTCTCAAGAGCATAAGTATTCTACGGTGGGTGAACAAATTACTATTGAGCAATTGATAGAATTGAGCATAGTTATGAGTATATCTAGGTATGATCATGTATATAGGCATCACGTCCGAGACAAGTAGACCAAAACGATTCTGCATCTACTACTATTACTCCACTCATCGACCGCAATCCAGCATGCATCTAGAGTATTAAGTTAAAAACAGAGTAACGCCTTAAGCAAGATGACATGATGTAGAGGGATAAATTCATGCAATATGATAAAAAAACCATCTTGTTATCCTCGATGGCAACAATACAAAACGTGCCTTGCAACCCTTTCTGTCACTGGGTAAGGACACCGCAAGATCGAACCCAAAGCTAAGCACTTCTCCCATTGCAAGAACTACCAATCTAGTTGGCCAAACCAAACAGATAATTCGAAGAGACTTGCAAAGATAACTCAATCATACATAAAAGAATTCAGAGAAGATTCAAATATTATTCATAGATAAGCTGGATCATAAACCCACAATTCATCGTTCTCAACAAACACACCGCAAAAAGAAGATTACATCGAATAGATCTCCACGAGAGAGGGGGAGAACATGGTATTGAGATCCAAAAAGATAGAAGAAGCCATCTGTTTACTAGCTATGGACCCGTAGGTCTGAAGTAAACTACTCACACTTCATCGAAGAGGCTATGGTGATGATGTAGAAGCCCTCCATGGTGGTGCCCCCTCCGGCGGAGCTCCGGAACAGGCCCCAAGATCGGATCTCGTGGATACAG
The DNA here is from genome assembly GCF_002162155.2 of Triticum dicoccoides. NCBI lineage: Eukaryota > Viridiplantae > Streptophyta > Magnoliopsida > Poales > Poaceae > Triticum > Triticum dicoccoides. The sequence continues at coordinate 36,501,366 of NC_041385.1, read as the reverse complement.
GAAGTTGCGGCGGTGGAATAAGGTTTTTGGCTCCGTATTTGATCTATCGGGGGTACGTAGGTATATATAGGAGGAAGGAGTACGTCGGTGGAGCAACAGGGGGCCCACGAGGTAGGGGGCGCGCCCAGGGGGCGCGCCCCCCACCCTCGTGACCTCCTCTTTTGTTCCTTGGAGTAGGGTCCAAGTCTCCTGGATCACGTTCAGTGAGAAAACCACGTTTCCAAAGGTTTCATTCCATTTGGACTCCGTTTGATATTCCGTTTCTTCGAAACACTGAAATAGGCAAAAAAAACAGCAACTCTGGGTTGGGCCTCCAGTTAATAGGTTAGTCCCAAAAATAATATAAAAGTGGAAAATAAAGCCCAATATAGTCCAAAATAGTAGATAAAGTAGCATGGAGCAATCAAAAATTATAGATACGTTGGAGACGAACCAGGCATCCCCAAGCTTAATTCATGCTCGTCCTCGAGTAGGTAAATGATAAAAAGAGAATTTTTGATGTGGAGTGATACTTTGGCATAATTTCAATGTAAACCTTCTTAATTGTGATATGAATATTCAGATCCGAAAGATTCAAGACAAAAGTTCATATTGACATAAAAATAATAATACTTCAAGCATACTAACTAAGCAATTATGTCTTCTCAAAATAACATGGCCAAAGAAAGTTATCCCTACAAAATCATATAGTCTGGCTATGCTCCATCTTCCCCACACAAAATATTTAAATCATGCACAACCCCAATGATAAGCCAAGCAATTGTTTGATACTTTAACATTTTTAAAACTTTTTTCAATCTTCACGCAATACATGAGCGTGAGCCATGGATATAGCACGATATGTGGAATAGAATGGTGGTTGTGGAGAAGACAAAAAGGGAGAAGATAGTCTCACATCAACTAGGCGTATCAACGGGCTACGGAGATGCCCATAAATAGATATAAATGTGAGTGAGTAGGGATTGCCATGCAACGGATGCACTAGAGCTATAAGTATATGAAAGCTCAACAAAAGAAACTAAGTGGGTGTGCATCCAACTCGCTTGCTCACGAAGACCTAGGGCATTTGAGGAAGCCCATCATTGGAATATACAAGCCAAGTTCTATAATGAAAATTCCCACTAGTATATGAAAGTGACAAAATGAGAGATTCTCTATCATGAAGATCTTGGTGCTACTTTGAAGCACAAGTGTGGTAAAAGGATAGTAACATTGTCCCTTCTCTCTTTTTAGGCCTTTTCTCCTTTTTTATGGCCTCTTTTTTCTTTTTTTTCGTCCGGAGTCTCATCCCGACTTGTGGGGGAATCATGGTCTCCATCATCCTTTCCTCACTTGGGACAATGCTCTAATAATGATGATCATCACACTTTTATTTACTTACAACTCAACAATTACAACTCGATTCTTAGAACAAAGTATGACTCTATATGAATGCCTCCGGCGGTGTACCGGGATATGCAATGATTCATAAGTGCATGTATGAAAGAATTATGAATGGTGGCTTTGCCACAAAATATGATGTCAACTACATGATCATGCTAGCAATATGACAATGATGGAGCGTGTCATAATAAACGGAACAGTGGAAAGTTGCATGGCAATATATCTCGGAATGGCTATGGAAATGCCATGATAGGTAGGTATGGTGGTTGTTTTGAGGAAATTATATGGTGGGTGTATGATACCGGCGAAAAGTGCGCGGTATTAGAGTGGCTACCAATGGTGGAAGGATGGGAAAAGTGTGTATAATCCATGGACTCAACATTAGTCATAAAGAACTCATATACTTATTGCAAAAATCTAGAAGTTATCAAAGCAAAGTATTACGCGCATGCTCCTACGGGGATAGATTGGTAGGAAAAGACCATCGCTCGTCCCCGACCGCCACTCATAAGGAAGACAATCAATAAATAAATCATGCTCCGAGTTCATCACATAACGGTTCACCATACGTGCATGCTACGGGAATCACAAACTTCAACACAAGTATTCTTTAAATTCACAACTACTCAACTAGCATGACTCTAATATCACCATCTTCATATCTCAAAACAATTATCAAGCATCAAGCTTTTCTTAGTATTCAACACACTCAAAAGAAAGTTTCACATATCTTGAATACCAAGTATATTAACATTAAGAAAATTACCACGCTATTAACGACTCTCAAAATAATCTAAGTGAAGCATGAGAGATCAATAGTTTCTTTAAAACAAATCCACCACTGTGCTCTAAAAGATCTAAGTGAAGCACTAGAGCAAAAATTATCACGCTCAAAAGATATAAGTGAAGCACTATGAGCAAAACTATCAAGCTCAAAAGATACAAGTGAAGCACATAGAGTATTCTATCAAATTCCAATTTATGTATGGCTCTCTCAAAAGGTGTGTACAGCAAAGATGATTGTGGTAAACTAACAAGCAAAGACGCAAATAATACATGATGCTCCAAGCAAAACACTTATCATGTGGTGAATAAAAATATAGCTCCAAGTAAATTACAGATGGAAGTAGACGAAAGAGGGCATGCCTTCCGGGGCATCCCCAAGCTTTGACTTTTTGGTGTCCTTGGATTATCTTGGGGGTGCCATGGGCATCCCCAAGCTTATCCCCTTGCCACTCCTTGTTCCATAATCCATCAAAAGAATTCACCAAAAACTTGAAAACTTCACAACACAAAACTCAATAGAAATCTCGTGAGCTCCGTTACAGAAAGAAAACAAAAGACTACTTTAAGGTAATGTAATGAACTCATTCTTTATTTATATTGGTGTTAAACCTACTGTATTCCAACTTCTCTATGGATTATAAACTATTTTAATAGCCATAGATTCATCAAAATAAGCAAACAACGCACGAAAAACAGAATCTATCAAAAACAGAACAGTCTGTAGTAGTCTGTAACTAACGCAAACTTCTGGAACTCAAAAAAATCTACCAAAATTAGACGACCTAAAAAGTTTGATTATTAATCAGCAGCAATTGGAATCAGTATTTTATCACGTTCTGGTGATTTTTAATAATTCGGGCACTGAGCGCAAAGTTTCTGGAAATTACAGCAAGATCAAATAACTATAATCGAAGAAGATCCAATAGGTCTAGCTTGGCACAAACACTAATTAAAACATAAAACCACATCTAAATAGAGGCTAGATGGAATATTTATTACTAATCAGCAAGGAAAAATATTGGGTTGTCTCCCAACAAGCGCTTTTCTTTAAAGCCTTTTTTGCTAGGCATTGAGATTCAATGATGCTCACAAGAAGGACAAGAATTGAGGCACAAAGAGAGCATCATAAAACATGTGACAAACACACTTAAGTCTAACATACTTCCTATGCATAGGCATATTATAGGCAAACAAATTATCATAGGAAGCAAAAACTAGCATATGCAAGGAAGCGGAAAGGAACAATAGCAATCTCAACATAACGAGAGGTAATTTAGTAACATGAAAATTTCTATAACCATATTTTCCTCTCTCATAATAATTACATGTAGGATCATAGGAAAATTCAACAAAATAGCTATCAGTAAGTATATTCTCAACATGATCCACATGCAAGCAAAGTTGATACTCTTCCAAAATAGTGGGATTATCAATAACTAAAGTCATGACCTTTCCAAACCCACTTTTATCAAAAACTTCATAAGATTGAACATTCTCCAAATATGTGGGATCTAAAGTTGACATTCTTCCGAACCCACTTTCAATATTATTTCAAACAATATTATCAATCTCATATTCATCATGGGGCTTAAATAAATTTTCAAGATCATAAGAAGAATCACCCCAATCATGATCATTGCAACAAGTAGTAGATATAGCAAAACTCGCATCCCCAAGCTTAGGGTTTTGCATCTTATTAGCACAATTGACATCAAAAGAATTTATAATAAAATCATTGCAATCATGCTTTTTATTCAAAGATCTATCGTGAGTCACTTCACGGATTTCAGGCAAAACCTTATAAAGATAATCTAGTGCATCCAAATCACTAGGAATTGGTTCATCATAATTGGATCTCTTAAAAAGATTGGCAAGCGGATGAGGATCCATAGATATTGGCTTCTTTGTTGAGGAATAAATACTCAACTATTTCAACCAAGCGAGAAAACGAGCCAAGAAAGACATCAAGGCAAACGAAAAGACGAACGGAAAAGAGAGGGCGAATAAAACGGCAAGGGTGAAGTGGGGGAGAGGAAAACAAGAGGCAAATGGCAAATAATGTAATGCGAGAGATAGGGATTGTGATGGGTACTTGGTATGGTTGACTTGCTCTTGCGCGAGCCTCCCCGGCAATGGCGCCAGAAATTCTTCTTGCTACCTCTTGAGCACTGCGTTGGATTTCCTCGAAGAGGAGAGGATGATGCAGCAAAGTAGCGTAAGTATTTCCCTCAGTTTTTGAGAACCAAGGTATCAATCCAGTAGGAGGCCACGCACAAGTCCCTCGTACCTGCACAAAATGATAGCTACTCGCAACCAACACGATTAGGGGTTGTCAATACCTTCACGGTCACTTACGAGAGTGAGATTTGATAGAGATGATAAATAATATTTTTGGTATTTTTGATATAGAGATGCAAAGTGAAAAGTAAAAGGCAAAGTAAAAGGCAAAGTAAAAAACAAAACAAGTATTAAAGTGATGGAGATTGATATGATGAAAATAGACCCGGGGGCCATAGGTTTCACTAGTGGCTTCTCTCAAGAGCATAAGTATTCTACGGTGGGTGAACAAATTACTGTCGAGCAATTGATAGAATTGAGCATAGTTATGAGTATATCTAGGTATGATCATGTATATAGGCATCACGTCCGAGACAAGTAGACCGAAATGATTCTGCATCTACTACTATTACTCCACTCATCGACCGCTATCCAGCATGCATCTAGAGTATTAAGTTAAAAACAGAGTAACGCCTTAAGCAAGATGACATGATGTAGAGGGATAAATTCATGCAATATGATAAAAAAAACATCTTGTTATCCTCGATGGCAACAATACAATATGTGCCTTGCAACCATTTCTGTCACTGGGTAAGGACACCGCAAGATCGAACCCAAAGCTAAGCACTTCTCCCATTGCAAGAACTACCAATCTAGTTGGCCAAACCAAACGGATAATTCGAAGAGACTTGCAAAGATAACTTAATCATACATAAAAGAATTCAGAGAAGATTCAAATATTATTCATAGATAAGCTGGATCATAAACCCACAATTCATCGGTCTCAACAAACACACCGCAAAAAGAAGATTACATCGAATAGATCTCCACGAGAGAGGGGGAGAACATGGTATTGAGATCCAAAAAGATAGAAGAAGCCATCTGTTTACTAGCTATGGACCCGTAGGTCTGAAGTAAACTACTCACACTTCATCAAAGGGGCTATGGTGATGATGTAGAAGCCCTCCGTGGTGGTGCCCCCTCCGGCGGAGCTCCGGAACAGGCCCCAAGATCGGATCTCGTGGATATAGGAAGTTGCGGCGGTGGAATAAGGTTTTTGGCTCCGTATTTGATCTATCGGGGGTACGTAGGTATATATAGGAGGAAGGAGTACGTCGGTGGAGCAACAGGGGGCCCACGAGGTAGGGGGCGCGCCCCCCACCCTCGTGACTTCCTCTTTGGTTCCTTGGAGTAGGGTCCAAGTCTCCTGGATCACGTTCGGTGAGAAAATCACGTTTCCAAATGTTTCATTCCATTTGGACTCCGTTTGATATTCCGTTTCTTCGAAACACTGAAATAGGCAAAAAAACAGCAATTCTGGGCTGGGCCTCCAGTTAATAGGTTAGTCCCAAAAATAATATAAAAGTGGAAAATAAAGCCCAATATAGTCCAAAATAGTAGATAAAGTAGCATAGAGCAATCAAAAATTATAGATACGTTGGAGACGAATCAGGCATCCCCAAGCTTAATTCATGCTCGTCCTCGAGTAGGTAAATGATAAAAAGAGAATTTTTGATGTGGAGTGATACTTTGGCATAATTTCAATGTAAACCTTCTTAATTGTGATATGAATATTCAGATCCAAAAGATTCAAGACAAAAGTTCATATTGACATAAAAATAATAATACTTCAAGCATACTAACTAAGCAATTATGTCTTCTCAAAATAACATGGCCAAAGAAAGTTATCCCTACAAAATCATATAGTCTGGCTATGCTCCATCTTCCCCACACAAAATATTTAAATCATGCACAACCCCAATGACAAGCCAAGCAATTGTTTGATACTTTAACATTTTTAAAACTTTTTCAATCTTCACGCAATACATGAGCGTGAGCCATGGATATAGCACGATATGTGGAATAGAATGGTGGTTGTGGAGAAGACAAAAAGGGAGAAGATAGTCTCACATCAACTAGGCGTATCAACGGGCTACGGAGATGCCCATCAATAGATATAAATGTGAGTGAGTAGGGATTGCCATGCAACGGATGCACTAGAGCTATAAGTATATGAAAGCTCAACAACAGAAACTAAGTGGGTGTGCATCCAACTCGCTTGCTCACGAAGACCTAGGGCATTTGAGGAAGCCCATCATTGGAATATACAAGCCAAGTTCTATAATGAAAATTCCCACTAGTATATGAAAGTGACAAAATGAGAGATTCTCTATCATGAAGATCTTGGTGCTACTTTGAAGCACAAGTGTGGTAAAAGGATAGTAACATTGTCCCTTCTCTCTTTTTAGGCCTTTTCTCCTTTTTTATGGCCTCTTTTTTCTTTTTTTTCGTCCGGAGTCTCATCCCGACTTGTGGGGGAATCATGGTCTCCATCATCCTTTCCTCACTTGGGACAATGCTCTAATAATGATGATCATCACACTTTTATTTACTTACAACTCAACAATTACAACTCGATTCTTAGAACAAAGTATGACTCTATATGAATGCCTCCGGCGGTGTACCGGGATATGCAATAATTCATAAGTGCATGTATGAAAGAATTATGAATGGTGGCTTTGCCACAAAATAAGATGTCAACTACATGATCATGCTAGCAATATGACAATGATGGAGCGTGTCATAATAAACGGAACAGTGGAAAGTTGCATGGCAATATATCTCGGAATGGCTATGGAAATGCCATGATAGGTAGGTATGGTGGTTGTTTTGAGGAAATTATATGGTGGGTGTATGATACCGGCGAAAAGTGCGCGGTATTAGAGTGGCTAGCAATGGTGGAAGGATGGGAAAAGTGCGTATAATCCATGGACTCAACATTAGTCATAAAGAACTCATATACTTATTGCAAAAATCTAGAAGTTATCAAAGCAAAGTATTACGCGCATGCTCCTAGGGGGATAGATTGGTAGGAAAAGACCATCGCTCGTCCCCGACCGCCACTCATAAGGAAGACAATCAATAAATAAATCATGCTCCGAGTTCATCACATAACGGTTCACCATACGTGCATGCTACGGGAATCACAAACTTCAACACAAGTATTCTTTAAATTCACAACTACTCAACTAGCATGACTCTAATATCACCATCTTCATATCTCAAAACAATTATCAAGCATCAAGCTTTTCTTAGTATTCAACACACTCAAAAGAAAGTTTCACATATCTTGAATACCAAGTATATTAACATTAAGAAAATTACCACGCTATTAACGACTCTCAAAATAATCTAAGTGAAGCATGAGAGATCAATAGTTTCTTTAAAACAAATCCACCACCGTGCTCTAAAAGATCTAAGTGAAGCACTAGAGCAAAAATTATCACGCTCAAAAGATATAAGTGAAGCACTATGAGCAAAACTATCAAGCTCAAAAGATACAAGTGAAGCACATAGAGTATTCTATCAAATTCCAATTTATGTATGGCTCTCTCAAAAGGTGTGTACAGCAAAGATGATTGTGGTAAACTAACAAGCAAAGACGCAAATAATACATTATGCTCCAAGCAAAACACTTATCATGTGGTGAATAAAAATATAGCTCCAAGTAAATTACCGATGGAAGTAGACGAAAGAGGGGATGCCTTCCGGGGCATCCCCAAGCTTTGACTTTTTGTTGTCCTTGGATTATCTTGGGGGTGCCATGGGCATCCCCAAGTTTAGCCTCTTGCCACTCCTTGTTCCATAATCCATCAAAACAATTCACCAAAAACTTGAAAACTTCACAACACAAAACTCAATAGAAATCTCGTGAGCTCCGTTACAGAAAGAAAACAAAAGACTACTTTAAGGTACTGTAATGAACTCATTCTTTATTTATATTGGTGTTAAACCTACTGTATTCCAACTTCTCTATGGATTATAAACTATTTTAATAGCCATAGATTCATCAAAATAAGCAAACAACGCACGAAAAACAGAATCTGTCAAAAACAGAACAGTCTGTAGTAATCTGTAACTAACGCAAACTTCTGGAACTCAAACAAATCTACCAAAATTAGACGACCTGAAAATTTTGGTTATTAATCAGCAGCAATTGGAATCAGTATTTTATCACGTTCTGGTGATTTTTAATAATTCGGGCACTGAGCGCAAAGTTTCTGGAAATTACAGCAAGATCAAATAACTATAATCGAAGAAGATCCAATAGGTCTAGCTTGGCACAAACACTAATTAAAACATAAAACCACATCTAAATAGAGGCTAGATGGAATATTTATTACTAATCAGCAAGGAAAAATATTGGGTTGTCTCCCAACAAGCGCTTTTCTTTAAAGCCTTTTTTGCTAGGCATTGAGATTCAATGATGCTCACAAGAAGGACAAGAATTGAGGCACAAAGAGAGCATCATAAAACATGTGACAAACACACTTAAGTCTAACATACTTCCTATGCATAGGCATATTATAGGCAAACAAATTATCATAGCAAGCAAAAACTAGCATATGCAAGGAAGCGGAAAGGAACAATAGCAATATCAACATAACGAGAGGTAATTTAGTAACATGAAAATTTCTATAACCATATTTTCCTCTCTCATAATAATTACATGTAGGATCATAGGAAAATTCAACAAAATAGCTATCAGAAAGTATATTCTCAACATGATCCACATGCAAGCAAAGTTGATACTCTTCCAAAATAGTGGGATTATCAATAACTAAAGTCATGACCTTTCCAAACCCACTTTTATCAAAAACTTCATAAGATTGAACATTCTCCAAATATGTGGGATCTAAAGTTGACATTCTTCTGAACCCACTTTCAATATTATTTCAAACAATATTATCAATCTCATATTCATCATGGGGCTTAAATAAATTTTCAAGATCATAAGAAGAATCACCCCAATCATGATCATTGCAACAAGTAGTAGATATAGCAAAACTCGCATCCCCAAGCTTAGGGTTTTGCATCTTATTAGCACAATTGACATCAAAAGAATTTATAATAAAATCACTGCAATCATGCTTTTTATTCAAAGATCTATCGTGAGTCACTTCACGGATTTCAGGCAAAACCTTATAAAGATAATCTAGTGCATCCAAATCACTAGGAATTGGTTAATCATAATTGGATCTCTTAAAAAGATTGGCAAGCTGATGAGGATCCATAGATATTGGCTTCTTTGTTGAGGAATAAATACTCAACTATTTCAACCAAGCGAGAAAACGAGCCAAGAAAGACATCAAGGCAAACGAAAAGACGAACGGAAAAGAGAGGGCGAATAAAACGGCAAGGGTGAAGTGGGGGAGAGGAAAACAAGAGGCAAATGGCAAATAATGTAATGCGAGAGATAGGGATTGTGATGGGTACTTGGTATGGTTGACTTGCTCTTGCGCGAGCCTCCCCGGCAATGGCGCCAGAAATTCTTCTTGCTACCTCTTGAGCACTGCGTTGGATTTCCCCGAAGAGGAGAGGATGATGCAGCAAAGTAGCGTAAGTATTTCCCTCAGTTTTTGAGAACCAAGGTATCAATCCAGTAGGAGGCCACGCACAAGTCCCTCATACCTGCACAAAATGATAGCTACTCGCAACCAACGCGATTAGGGGTTGTCAATACCTTCACGGTCACTTACGAGAGTGAGATCTGATAGAGATGATAAATAATATTTTTGGTATTTTTGATATAGAGATGCAAAGTGAAAAGTAAAAGGCAAAGTAAAAAACAAAACAAGTATTAAAGTGATGGAGATTGATATGATGAAAATAGACCCGGGGGCCATAGTTTCACTAGTGGCTTCTCTCAAGAGCATAAGTATTCTACAGTGGGTGAACAAATTACTGTCGAGCAATTGATATAATTGAGCATAGTTATGAGTATATCTAGGTATGATCATGTATATAGGCATCACGTCCGAGACAAGTAGACCGAAATGATTCTGCATCTACTACTATTACTCCACTCATCGACCGCTATCCAGCATGCATCTAGAGTATTAAGTTAAAAACAGAGTAACGCCTTAAGCAAGATGACATGATGTAGAGGGATAAATTCATGCAATATGATAAAAACCCCATCTTGTTATCCTCGATGGCAACAATACAATACGTGCCTTGCAACCCTTTCTGTCACTGGGTAAGGACACCGCAAGATCGAACCCAAATCTAAGCACTTCTCCCATTGCAAGAACTACCAATCTAGTTGGCCAAACCAAACGGATAATTCGAAGAGACTTGCAAAGATAACTCAATCATACATAAAAGAATTCAGAGAAGATTCAAATATTATTCATAGATAAGCTGGATCATAAACCCACAATTCATCGGTCTCAACAAACACACCGCAAAAAGAAGATTACATTGAATAGATCTCCACGAGAGAGGGGGAGAACATGGTATTGAGATCCAAAAAGATAGAAGAAGCCATCTATCTACTAGCTATGGACCCGTAGGTCTGAAGTAAACTACTCACACTTCATCGGAGGGGCTATGGTGATGATGTAGAAGCCCTCCGTGGTGGTTGCCCCCTCCGGCGGAGCTTCGGAACAGGCCCCAAGATGGGATCTCGTGGATACAGGAAGTTGCGGCGGTGGAATTAGGTTTTTGGCTCCGTATTTGATCTGTCAGGGGTACGTAGGTATATATAGGAGGAAGGAGTACGTCGGTGGAGCAACAGGGGCCCACGAGGTAGGGGGCGCACCCCCCACCCTCGTGACCTCCTCTTTTGTTCCTTGGAGTAGGGTCCAAGTCTCCTGGATCACATTCGGTGAGAAAATCACGTTTCCGAAGGTTTCATTCCATTTGGACTCCGTTTGATATTCCGTTTCTTCTAAACACTAAAATAGGCAAAAAAACAACAATTCTGGGCTGGGCCTCCGGTTAATAGGTTAGTCCCAAAAATAATATAAAAGTGGAAAATAAAGCCCAATATAGTCCAAAACAGTAGATAAAGTAGCATGGAGCAATCAAAAATTATAGATACGTTGGAGACGTATCAAATAACATGCCCATCAATATTATCAGACAAGAGATCTTTAACAATAGCAATATTAGGTTCTACTTTGACTTGCTCAGGAGGTGTATAAGTTCTAATATTGCTTTTACGAACCACAGTTGAAGCTTTAGCACGATCCTTTATTCTAACAGGGAAGGGTGGTTTCTCAACATAAGAAGTGGGAACAATAGGATCATTATAAGTGACAGTCTTTTCTTCAACTTTAATAGGTGGAGCTACTTTTACTTCTATGGGGGGATGATATTTAAACCACTTCTCCTTGGGGAGATCAACATAAGTAGCAAAAGATTCACAGAAAGCAGCTACTATCTTAGAGTCAAGTCCATACTTAGTGCTAAACTTACGGAAAATATCCGTATACATAAAAGATTTAACACAATCAAACTTAGGTGTCATACCTGACTCCTTACCTTCGTCGAGGTCCCAATCTTTAGAGTTGCGTTTAATTCTATCCAATAAATCCCATCTGAATTCAATAGTCTTCATCATAAAAGAGCCAGCACAAGAAGTATCGAGCATGGTGCGATTGTTATCAGAAAGCCGAGCATAAAAAGTCTAAAGAATTGTCACTCTTGAGAGCTCATGATTGGGGCATGAATATAACATTGATTTAAGCCTCCCCCAAGCTTGAGCGATGCTTTCTCCTTTGCGAGGCCAAAACTTATATATATAATTGCGATCACGATGAACAAGATGCATAGGGTAATACTTTTGATGAAATTCCAATTTCAATCTTTTATAGTTCCATGACCTAGTATCATCACATAGCCAATACCATATCAATGCGTCTCCCTTCAAAGATAAAGGGAAGACCTTCTTCTTAGCAACGTCATCGGGTATACCTGCAAGCTTAAATAATCCACAAACTTCATCCACATATATTAAGTGCTCATCAGGATGTTTTGTTCCATCTCCTGTAAAAGGATTAGCTAGCAGTTTTTCCATCATACCCGAAGGAAATTCAAAAGGAGTTTCATTTTCAATAGGTTCAGTAGGTTGAGGAGCAACTCTTTTCTCTACTGGACGGGGTGAAGATACCCCGAACAAGCCCCTCAGAGAATTACTTTCCATAGTAACAAGTGACAGTAAATTTCAGCACACTATATAAATTTTTCCTTACCAAATTCCACCTACCAAAGGCGCTACACTCCCCGGCAACGGTGCCAGAAAAGAGTCTTGATGACCCACAAGTATAGGGGATCTATGGTAGTCCTTTCGATAAGTAAGAGTGTCGAACCCAACGAGGACCAGAAGGAAATGATAAGCGGTTTTCAGCAAGGTATTCTCTGCAAGTACTGAAATAAGTGGTAACAGATAGTTTTGTGATAAGGTAAACTGTAACGAGCAACAAGTAACAAAAGTAAATAAGGTGCAACAAGGTGGCCCAATCCTTTTTGTAGCAAAGGACAAGCCGGAACAAACTCTTATAATAGGAAAAGCGCTCCAGAGGACACATGGGAATATCGTCAAGCTAGTTTTCATCACGTTCATATGCTTCGCGTTCGCTACTTTGATAATTTGATATGTGGGTGGACCGGTGCTTGGGTGCTGTTCTTACTTGAACAAGCATCCCACTTATGATTAACCTCTATTGCAAGCATCCGCAACTACAATAAAAGTATTAAGGTAAACCTAACCATAGCATGAAACATATGGATCCAAATCAGCCCCTTACGAAGCAACGCATAAACTAGGGTTTAAGCTTATGTCACTCTAGCAACCCATCATCTACTTATTACTTCCCAATGCCTTCCTCTAGGCCCAAATAATGGTGAAGTTTTATGTAGTCGACGTTCACATAACACCACTAGAGGCTAGACAACATACATCACATCAAAATATCGAACGAATACCAAATTCACATGACTACTAATAGCAAGACTTCTCCCTTGTCCTCAGGAACAAACGTAACTACTCACAAAGCATATTCATGTTCATAATCAGAGAGGTATTAATATGCATAAAGGATCTGAACATATGATCTTCCACGAAATAAACCAACTCGCATCAACTACAAGGAGTAATCAACACTACTAGCAACCTACTAGCACCAATCCCGAACTTGGAGACAAGAATTGGATACAAGAGATGAACTAGGGTTTGGAGATGAGATGGTGCTGGTGAATATGTTGATGGAGATTGCCCTCTCCTGATGAGAGGAGCGTTGGTGATGATGATGACGATGATTTCCCCCTCCCTGAGGGAAGTGTCCCCGGCAGAACAGCTCTGTCGGAGCCCTAGATTGGTTCCGCCAAGGTTCTGCCTCGTGGCGGCGGAGTCTCGTCCCGAAAGGTTGCTTCCTATTTTTTCTTGGCAAAAGACTTCATATAGGAGAAGATGGGCGTCGGAGAGCCACCAGGGGGCCCACGAGGTAGGGGCGCGCCCTAGGGGGGGCGCGCCCCCCACCCTCGTGAGCAGGGTGTGGGCCCCCTGGCCTTCATCTTTGGCGACGATTTATATTTATTTATTTGAAGATATTCCATGGAGTTTCAGGACTTTTGGAGTTGCATAGAATAGGTCTGCAATATTTGCTCCTTTTCTAGTCCAGAATTCCATCTGCCGGCATTCTCCCTCTTCATGTAAACCTTATAAAATAAGAGAGAATAGCCATAAGTATTGTGACATAACATGAAATAACAACCCACAATGCGATAAATATCGATATAAAAGGATGGTGCAAAATGGACGTATCAACTGGGCATCCCGGTTACTAGCCATTTTTCTCGTGAATGATGAGCGGAGTCCACTCATCTTGAGAATAACCCACATAGCATGGAAGATACTGACAGCCCCTAGTCGCTACATGAGCGATTCGGGCATACAAAACAGATTATTATTTGAAGGTTTAGAGTTTGGCACGTGCAAATTTACTTGGAACGGCAGGTAAATACCGCATATAGGTAGGTATGGTGGACTCTCATGGCAAAACTGGGTTTAAGGATATTTGGAAGCAAAAGTAGTATCTCTACTTGGTGCAAGGAATTTGGCTAGCATGAGGGGGAAAGGCAAGCTCAAAATGTTTGAATGATCCATCACAATATACTTTAACTGAGATGTGAGAAAACATAACCCATTACGTTGTCTTCCTTGTCCAACATCAACTCTTTAGCATGTCATACTTAATGAGTGCTCACAATTATAAAAGATGTCTAGGATAGTATATTTATATGTGAAATCTCTCTTCCTTCAATATTCTTTCATGAATTGTTCAAATGACCAATACAATGTTTGCTAACCTTCAATAAATTTACAACCTCTACTTCTTAGATGTGAAGTCATTACTCCCCATGGGATAAGCAAATGAAACATATATAATTTCAGATTTATGACAATCAACTCATTCAACAATTTACTCATAGGATATAAGTGAAGCAGACGAGTAAATGAAAAACTACTCTAAAAAGATATAAGTGAAGATCAATGAGTAGCTAAATAATCATGTAACTATGTGAAGACTCTCTCTCCTTAAAGAATTTCAGATCTTGGTATTGTATTCAAACAGCAAGCAAAGCAAAATAAAATGACATTGCAAGGATAGCACAACTCATGTGAAGAAGCAAAAACTTAGGCTCAACTGATACTAACCGATAGTTGTTGAGGAAGAAAGGTGGGATGCCTAACGGGGCAACCCCAAGCTTAGATGCTTGAGACTTCTTGAAATATTATCTTGGTGTGCCTTGGGCATCCCCAAGCTTGAGCTTTTGTGTCTCATTAATTCCTCTCATATCATGGTTTCTCTTTCTATCAAAAGCTTCATCCACACCAAACTCAACAAGAACTCGTGAGATAGGTTAGTATAAACCAATGCAAAACCTTATCATGTTCTACTGTAACAAATCACTAAAGTTATTATTCCACATTGCATAGTAAATGTCTCTGCATATTTAATACTCCAATCTTCAAATAGAACCATTAAACAAGCAAACATATGCAAACAATGCAAACATAACAGCAATCTGCCAAAACAGTACATTCTGTAAAGAATACAAGACTATCAATACTTACCTAACTCCAACAATTATGAGAAAAATACTACGTTGTAGAAGATTTATCAGAGCTCAATATGCAAAAAAATTTCAACATTATACCATTCTCTGACTTTTCTAGGGAATTTTTGCAACAGCGGTAAACTTTCTGTTTCCAAACAGCAACATGTAAACTAGCAAAATAAGCATGGCAAAGGCTATCCTTGACATTTTTATTGAAAATAAAGATACAAAACATTATTCTAAATAAAAGCAAGCAAATACTAACACAAGAAAATGACGCTCCAAGCAAAACACATATCATGTGGCGAATAAAAATATAGCTCCAAGTAAGGTTACCTATGAACGAAGACGAAAGAGGGGATGACATCCGGGGCATCCCCAAGCTTAGGCTCTTGGTCGTCCTTGAATGTTACCTTGGGGTGCCTTGGGCATCCCCAAGCTTAGGCTCTTGCCACTCTTTATTCCATAGTCCATCGAATCTTTACCCAAAACTTGAAAACTTCACAACACAAAACTCAACAGAAAACTCGTAAGCTCTGTTAGTATAAGAAAATAAAACCACCACTTAGGTACTATAGTGAACTCATTATAAATTCATATTGGTGTAATATCTAATCTACTCCAACTTATCTATGGTTCATACCCTTCGATACTACTCATAGATCCATCGAAATAAGCAAACAACACATAGAAAACAGAATCTATCAAAAAACAGAACAGTCTATAGTAATCTGTATCAAGCGTATACTTCTGGAACTCCAAAAATCCTACCAAATTAGGAAGTCCTAAGCAATTTTTGTACCAATCCAGAGAAAAAATAATCAGATCAGAAGAACGTTTCTGTGAATTATCAAAACTAATTTACTGGGTGCAAAAGTTTTTGATTTTCAGCAGGATCAATACAACTATCACCGTAAGTTATCCTAAAGGTCTTACTTGGCACTTTATTGAAACAAAAGATATAAAACATGATTACTACAGTAGCATAATCATGTTAACACACAAAAACAGTAAGGGTAAATGTTGGGTTGTCTCCCAACAAGCACTTTTCTTTAATGCCTTTCTAGCTAGGCATGATGATGACAATGATGCTCTCATAAAAGATAGAATTGAAACATAATGGGAGCATCATGAAGCATATGACTAGCACATTTAAGCCTAACCCACTTCCTATGCATAGGGATTTTGTGAGCAAACAACTTATGGGAACAACAATCAACTAGCATAGGAAGGCAAAACAAGCATAACTTCAAAACTTTAATCACATAGAGAGGAAACTTGATATTATTGCAATTCCTACAAGCATATATTCCTCCCTCATAATAATTTTCAGTAGCATCATGAATGAATTCAACAATATAACTAGAACCTAAAGCATTCATTCCATGATCTACTTGCATAGAAATTTTACTACTCTCCACATAAGCAAACTTCTTCTTTATGGCATACGTATCATCACAATAATCATCATAAATAGGAGGCATGCTTTCATCATAATAAATTTTCTCATCAAAACTTGGGGACAAAAAATATCATCTTCATCAAACATAGCTTCCCCAAGCTTGTGGCTTTGCATATCATTAGCATCATGGATATTCAAGGAATTCATACTAACTACATTGCAATCATGCTCATCATACAAAGATCTAGTACCAAGCATTTTAATGCATTCTTCTTCTAGCAATTGAGAACAATTTTCCTTTCCATCATTCTCATGAAAGATATTAAAAAGACGAAGCGTATGAGGCAAACTCAATTCCATTTTTTGTAGTTTTCTTTTATAAACTAAACTAGTGATAAAATAAGAAACAAAAAGATTCAATTGCAAGATCTAAAGATATACCTTCAAGCACTCACCTCCCCGGCAACGGCGCCAGAAAAGAGCTTGATGTCTACTACACAACCTTCTTCTTGTAGACGTTGTTGGGCATGCAACACTACAAGAAATATGTCAACTTATGACCACCACTATTGGTCACTGAAAGGTCACAAATTTCCATTTATGACCTTTTTGTGACCAAAAACAGAAGGTCAAAAGCTGGCCGTCGTAAACTGACTATAGCGACCTTTCTTCTGGAATGGTCAAAGACGTTTACGACCAAAATATTCCTACTATGGCGTTTTGGTCACTAGCAACCTCCCCAGGCCACGTAGGCATCCAGCGTGGCAAGCTGATGTGGCACAAGATTCAGCCCGGTCCGATTTGGTGTTCTACATGGGCCGAGCCCATTAATTCGGCCTTTTTAGTATATATTTTCTCTATTAATTTTCTCTAGCTACATGGGCCTGGCCCAACAATTTGGCCTTTTTATTTTCTAGGCATGGCCTTTTGCGGTCCATTTTATTTTTATTTTCGAGGGTTTTTTGTGATCCAGTTTTTAGATGGGTCCCAATTGTCAGGTTTTTCATGGCATCGCTTTTTATCAAAGAACTCATCAGCTTTCCATTTCTCACATTTCTCACAGTACACAAATGACAAATATTTCAAATGAAACAGAAATAGGTACAAAGTATATTTCTCACATTTCTTAACAGTTTTACAACTTCACTGGATTCTGCTCCAGAATGTGCTGACTACTACAGAATACAATATAACTAGGTACAAAGTACAACAAAAACACAATGCAGATTATCCAGATAACCACCATGCTTCATCGTCTTCTCTTCCAAACAAGTGGAATGAGCCCTCTCTTCTCCTAGAAGTGCTCCTCCTACAACAGCAGCAACAAATCGAGTTAAACAGAATAATAACAAATCCAGATAACCACAATCCAGGTCAAGAACAACAATAGTCATATGAGCTGCTTCTGCTCCTGTTAAACAGAATAACAACAAATCAAGTTAATAAACAAGTTTGAAGCACTGTGGGAAACAAAAGCATAAAAACAAACTAATGTCTCAGGTATAATCATAGGATAAATCTGTGTTGAAGCACTGTGTTTAGATGTATTTTAATTAATTTCAAATGTGTAATGTAAGGTGTTGTGGATCAGTGTATAAGAACAGCAGTTTGTAAATAACAGGAACAACTTGGTATTACACACTGAGCACTATACAGATTTTAGCTTTTCTATCCATGTACAAATAGCAAAACATACTAATTAATTGAGACACTCATAAATACTTGCCGAGAGACTAAGATGAAACGTGCATATATATACTACTGTAAATTAATTGAGACGCTCATGCCAACATGTTCAGATCGAAATGCACTAACAAGTAAAAACGTCAAGAGATCTATGCTTGGAATCACAACCAACCAATACTTCATTAACAGGTCACACTGAGGATGAAAAGAAAAAGAGACAAAAACACAACAGATATATCTTCACATCCTGAAGCAGCACCAACAATGCCTGATTCTGGGACAAAACTATTAATTAGGGAACAACTCCAACAATAAAAAACTGGGAAGCAGAACTAGAGGAGTGAAATCTCTGTATATGAGGTCAGGCAAAGTAAAACTCAACATACAGACATAGAGTAGATGCAGACCATAGCAAAATCTTAAGCAAGCAAAAACCCATCTTTCCACATTCGTGTATCTCAGCAGAAAAAAATGTGTAACTCACTTCTGAATGGGCTGCACCAGCTACGGTTTCTCCAGTTCAACACAACATACCACGCTCATGCTAACATACATTCAGGTGGAAATTCAGTGTGACAGGAAACAACATGCTTGCAGTAACAAGTACTACTAATGTCTAGAACTACAACATGCTTGGAATCACAACCAACCAAATGCAAGTCAATACTTCATTAACCAAGCAAGATTATTTCAGTTGATTATATTTGACAGAGCTAGCACATAGATGTTTGATACATAAATTAGTAATATGGGAATCAGTAAGGTCCTCTCTTAGTGCTATGGGGATTAAGAGCATGCACACGGAAAGCTAATTGGCAAAAAAAACTTGTTGTTCTTATACAGCTCAGTTATATATGCACGACTCGCAGCTCATGAGATGATACTAAGAGAGAACATCGTAGAGACTCAAGCAGATCCTAATATAGAGCTATTCAGACCATAACTTTCACATCATAGGGACACAATAGTGTATTACAACACTGTCCAGATATAAAAACTGAGTAACCAGCAAGCAATCAGATTGAGAACAAATCAGTTGGAGTTCTTAACTTTCAGTATGCAGTATGCGCCAGCACCGGGAGATTCCAAGCAGGTGTTATTTCTGCCATTTATTAATTACACATGCTAACACTTATATTCAGAGCACTACTAGTACTTGCTGTACCAATAATGATATGTTTGTACAATGGTTGGTGTACGCGGAGCTCGGAACTGTATGATGTATAACAGATGTTGTATAACAGAGAAGAACGGCAAAAAAACATTTGGTGGCATTGAGCTGTTGACAGAAG
Organism: Triticum dicoccoides; assembly: GCF_002162155.2. Taxonomy (NCBI): domain Eukaryota; kingdom Viridiplantae; phylum Streptophyta; class Magnoliopsida; order Poales; family Poaceae; genus Triticum; species Triticum dicoccoides. The sequence continues at coordinate 36,481,632 of NC_041385.1, read as the reverse complement.
TATGCAAAAAAGCTACTCAGTTGCTAGCAAGATGAATCAACAAGAACTGTGAAGGTTAGAGTCTAGAAAGGTATTCCTTGTTGGAAATCGACTACGACAGCAGTTAAGACATGCATCATTCTTGGCGGTAGATCTCATCCCTGTCATTTTTAGCATCACTGCAAGTAAAAGAAGTAAAGCATGTCAGCTGATTGATTTTCAAACACACAAAAATGAAGGAGGGTTTGACCAGCTAGGTTCTGAATTGTCCATGAGTGACCTTAGCAACCAAGTTATGCTATTACGTATGCAGTTAGAATCCAGAAAATGTATTTATTGAACAATCCATTGTCCCATGTTTGGCATTTCTTGGATAATGAACGAACAGTTTTGAATTCTGAAGCTGCATTATTATTCAGCAAGACTAGTCTGAAAAAAACATTCAGCTGTTAATTAATTAAGCACAGCAAAGTTCTTATTTTACATGCACTGTAAGCAGAAGCAGCCTCTGCTTCAGCCTCTGGACGGTTGGTTACACTTTAGAGTTTACATCCAAATGGGGACAGTAGCGGTGCCGACATGCCAAGTCTGGCATCAGCTGCTAGACATAGGAGAGATTGATTCGTAACCCCAAGGATCAAGTCCTGGAGCAGGCACTACAAGAGTATCGCATCTCGATTTCAACAGCAAAGACGAGGTATTACCAGAACTTGAACTCCAGGAGGCGGCGGAGAAGTGCTTCAACTTTGCTGTCGCGGGTGGGGAGCAGCTTGGGCCAGCGCCGCCAGCGTGCGTGCGTGGACCAGCCCATGCCCACGCTGGAGGACGAGTCGAGGTCGCAGCTAACTCGAGGGCTTGATGACGACCTACATGAGGAAGAAAAGCAAATCGGGCATGCGTGAGGAACCGCGGCGCACGATCCAGATCGAATCGAAAGAAGAAGAGGGGCGAGACTGGAACCTCCAACGCGTGACAAGGGCGGGGATCCAGAAGCACCATGGTGGCCATGGCGGAGGTCGAGGAGGGCCAGCCAAACATGTCTCTGCTCTGCTTGGAGGTCCGGCCACGGCTAGCAACAACGCAGGTGGTGCGTGCACCTGCGTGAGGAGGGAAGACACTGCGCCGTAAGGTAAGGTAAGGGAAGACGAGGGGAGAAGAGCAAATCGACATATTGTGTTACCTAGACGAGCAGCAAAAGCGGGAGTAGACGTGGGGATGCAGCCAACTCGTGATGCAGACCGAGCGGATCTGGAAGCGGACGCCATGGAGATGAGCTCTAGGTCCAGCCCCTGGGCGGATCTAGGAACCGCTGCCATGGATATGGAGCTCCAGGTCCACGCCCTTGGCGGATCTCGGAGCCGCCGCCTGACCTGCTCGCCTGACCTGCTCGGACGTACGGTACAAGGCGGTGGCCGGGGAAGGATCGACGGTGGAGGGGTGAGAGGAGGAGGAGGAGAGGCGTCGCGAGCGAGCGTTAGGCAGGGGCGGCGGCGCTGCGGGTCTCTGGTGCATTGGGGAGGTTGGAGGTCGTGTGGGAGAAAGGAAGAAAGAAAGGGAGGTGGGGGTGTAGAAGGAAAAACGCCAAGGCGAGGGCAGATGGGAGCTAGGATTTGGGGTTTCTTTTCGTGTGAGAGAGATGGATTTTTTTTCTTTGGTAATAGGAGATGGAAAGGCAGCCACCAATGGCATGTGAGTCCACGGATCCATCCCCAAGCTCAAGTCCTGGCCATCCACTTCTCTCGCATCCAACGGTCCAAAACTCTTCCCTCGTCCAACACTCCTTTCTTTTTATTTTTTCTCTTCTTTTTTATTCAATCGGTTTTCTCTTTGCCTCTCTCTTTGCGGGCAAGAGCGAGCAGAAATCTCGGGGCTTGGCGCGGGTGAAATCGAACCAAAAAATGTGTGTTGGGGTGAGTCGCAACCACGAAGGAGGACGTGAAGGATATAGGCGGGGGTGATAATGGGCGTGGCGGTTTTGCGCGATGGCGACGGGTGCATGTGGTGACTCGCGAGCAACGGTGCAGGAGGGCCGCACCCATGTGCCGGTCAAGCCGAGGCGTGGTCAAGACGGGGTCATGTCACACTATTGTGAAAATATTGGAATGACCATGGCACAATTTTGTTAGCCTAACACATTCATGGCATAGTTTCTTCAAATGATCTCATATTGTGCACAAGAGTGCATCTTCAAATGCCAAACAATGTTGCCTAAGAAAGTTTTCATTTCCTTTAGACGAAAACTCAATTTTCCATTTTTCGAGTGCCCCAAATGAGGTTTTTTTGTGCACAAGGGTGCATAGTAGAATGGAAAACAATGTTGCCTAAGGAAGTTTTCATTTCTTTTGGACCGAAAAAATCATTTTCCATTTTTCGAGTGCCCGAAAGGAGGTTTTTTTGTGAAGGACCTCCCAAATAATTGTTGCAAAATTGGACCAAATCATTTTTCTAAAATACTAGGCCATATTTAATGCACAATTTACCAAATGGTTGGGTGTAAAAAGTTTTAATCCACCTCTGGTGAAAAAGACAAATTTCCGCCGATTCAGCTGGAAGCGGGTCAAATTTGAACTGCAGCTGCCTCATAGTTTGCTATTTATTTTTTCCAAAAATCATTTATAGGTACATAAGGACATATTTAATCAGAGAAACACCAAAAAATTCCAAGATTCAACCACTAGCTAGGAACGGTCATTCCCGCCGTTTTGACCGCATTTTGAAACGGGCACAAAAAATTCAAAAAAAATCAAAAAATTGGGAAACTTTCGCATTGTGTCATCATATGTGGCCAAGTTCCCAGGAAAAATAACAAACTTGTAATACGGTAATTATTTAAAAAAAGTGTTCTCAGAAATGAGCTATCATGTGTAGAGATCAATGGCTTTCAAGCCAAATGACCAATCTTATGGCCACATTCATGGCATAGTTTGTACAAATGATATCATATTGTGCACAAGGGTGCATATTGGAATGGCAAACAATGTTGCCTAAGGAAGTTTTCATTTTCTTTGGACGAAAAAACCATTTTCCATTTTTCGAGTGCTTGAAATGAGGTTTTATTGTGAAGGACCTCCCAAATAATTATTGCAAAATTGGACCAAATAAATTTTATAAAATACTAGGCCATATTTAATGCACAATTGACCAAATGGTTGGGTGTCAAAAGTTTTGATCCACCTATGGTGAAAAAGACAAATTTCTGACGATTCAGTTGGAAGCGGGTCAAATTTGAACTGCAGCTGCCTCATACTTTGCTATTTATTTTTTCCAAAAATCATTTCTAGGTACATAAGTATCTATTTAATCAGAGAAACACCAAAAAAATTCCAATATTCAACCACTAGCTAGGAACGGTCAAGCCCGCCGTTTTGACCGCATTTTGAAACGGGCATAAAAAATTCAAAAAAATCAAAAAATTGGGAAACCTTCGCATTGTGTCATCATATGTGGCCAAGTTTCCAGGAAAAATAACAAACTTGTAATACGGCAATTATTTTAAAAAAGTGTTCTCAGAAACGAGCTATCATGTGTGGAGATCAATGGCTTTCAAGCCAAATGATCAATCTTATGGCCACATTCATGGCATAGTTTGTTCAAATGATCTCATATTGTGCACAAGGGTGCATATTGGAATGGCAAAAAATGTTGCCTAAGGAAGTTTTCATTTTCTTTGGACGAAAAAACCATTTTCCATTTTCCGAGTGCCTGAAATGAGGTTTTTTTGTGAAGGAACTACCAAATAATTGTTGCAAAATTGGACCAAATCATTTTTATAAAATACTAGGCCATATTTAATGCACAATTGACCAAATGGTTGGGTGTCAAAAGTTTTGATCCACCTCTGGTGAAAAAGACAAATTTCTGACGATTCAGTTGGAAGCGGGTCAAATTTGAACTGCAGCTGCCTCATAGTTTGCTATTTATTTTTTCCAAAAATCATTTCTAGGTACATAAGTATCTATTTAATCAGAGAAACACCAAAAAAATTCCAATATTCAACCACTAGCTAGGAACGGTCAAGCCCGCCGTTTTGACCGCATTTTGAAACGGGCATAAAAAATTCAAAAAAAATCAGAAAATTGGGAAACCTTCGCATTGTGTCATCATATGTGGCCAAGTTTCCAGGAAAAATAACAAACTTGTAATACGGCAATTATTTTAAAAAAGTGTTCTCAGAAACGAGCTATCATGTGTGGAGATCAATGGCTTTCAAGCCAAATGATTAATCTTATGGCCATATTCATGGCATAGTTTGTTCAAATGATCTCATATTGTGCACAAGGGTGCATATTGGAATGGCAAACAATGTTGCCTAAGGAAGTTTTCATTTTTGTTGGACGAAAAAACCATTTTCCATTTTCCGAGTGCCCGAAAGGAGGTTTTTTTGTGAAGGAACTACCAAATAATTGTTGCAAAATTGGACCAAATCATTTTTATAAAATACTAGGACATATTTAATGCACAATTGACAAAATGGTTGGGTGTCAAAAGTTTTTATCCATCTCTGGTGAAAAAGACAAATTCCCGCCGATTCAGTTGGAAACGGGTCAAATTTCAACTGCAGCTGCCTCATAGTTTGCTATTTATTTTTTCCAAAAATCATTTCTAGGTACATAAGTATCTATTTAATCAGAGAAACACCAAAAAAATTCCAATATTCAACCACTAGCTAGGAACGGTCAAGCCCGCCGTTTTGACCGCATTTTGAGACGGGCATAAAAAATTCAAAAAAAAAATCAAAAAATTGGGAAACCTTCGCATTGTGTCATCATATGTGGCCAAGTTTCCAGGAAAAATAACAAACTTGTAATACGGCAATTATTTTAAAAAAAGTGTTCTCAGAAACGAGCTATCATGTGTGGAGATCAATGGCTTTCAAGCCAAATGATCAATCTTATGGCCACATTCATGGCATAGTTTGTTCAAATGATCTCATATTGTGCACAAGGGTGCATATTGGAATGTCAAACAATGTTGCCTAAGGAAGTTTTCATTTTCGTTGGACGAAAAAACCATTTTCCATTTTCCGAGTGCCCGAAATGAGGTTTTTTTATGAAGGAACTACCAAATAATTATTGCAAAATTGGACCAAATCATTTTTATAAATTACTAGGACATATTTAATGCACAATTGACAAAATGGTTGGGTGTCACAAAATTTTATCCACCTATGGTGAAAAAGAAAAATTCCCGCCGATTCAGATGGAAGCGGGTCAAATTTGAACTGCAGCTGCCTCATAGTTTGCTATTTATTTTTTCCAAAAATCATTTCTAGGTACATAAGTATCTATTTAATCATAGAAACACCAAAAAAATTCCAATATTCAACCACTAGCTAGGAACGGTCAAGCCCGCCGTTTTAACCGCATTTTGAAACGGGCATAAAAAATTCAAAAAAAATCAAAAAATTGGGAAACCTTCGCATTGTGTCATCATATGTGGCCAAGTTTCCAGGAAAAATAACAAACTTGTAATACGGAAATTATTTTAAAAAAATGTTCTCAGAAACGAGCTATCATATGTGGAGATCAATGGCTTTCAAGCCAAATGATCAATCTTATGGCCACATTCATGGCATAGTTTGTTCAAATGATCTCATATTGTGCACAAGGGTGCATATTGGAATGGCAAACAATGTTGCCTAAGGAAGTTTTCATTTTCGTTGGACGAAAAAACCATTTTCCATTTTCTGAGTGCCCGAAAGGAGGTTTTTTTGTGAAGGAACTACCAAATAATTGTTGCAAAATTGGACCAAATCATTTTCATAAAATACTAGGCCATATTTAATGCACAATTGACAAAATGGTTGGGTGTCAAAAATTTTGATCCACCTCTGGTGAAAAAGACAAATTCCCGCCGATTCAGCTGGAAGCGGGTCAAATTTGAACTGCAGCTGCCTCATAGTTTGCTATTTATTTTTTCCAAAAATCATTTCTAGTTACATAAGGACCTATTTAATCATAAATACATGGTTTGGTGGCGATACGTCGAGGTTTGGGCGGTGGCCGAGGGCCCCAACTCTAGAGCGCGTAAACTCGCATGCCCGCCGCGTGGTCACTGCGTGACCGTGGCGTTGCCATGTGTTCTGGGCGGCCTAGGCATGTCTAGTGGGTTGGGAACTCCCCAGGTTGGTGCTAGGAAGAAAATTACAACATAAGATTCTCACGAGGAGACCAATCGATGCTCAAACATGAATTAGCAGCCAAGTGTTTGATTAGCGGTACGGGAAATGTACATGGCTAATGGGCGTGAGTTTTAGCTGACGATGATCAGTTACTAAGAAGACCGTTTTCACAAATTTTCAGCTCAAAAGGAGGAGCCTAGGTGGTACTTGCTTTGCAAACCACCACACTGGACATAAATACGAATGTTGAAGCTCGGCTCAAAATAATGAATGGATTGAGCTGGCATTTGGTGGAGGATGGTTATTTGGGCATAGGAAAGCACTGTAGAAAATGGATACTATTTGGACATGCCAAAGTGGTACTTCCTTCACAAACTGTTACTCTGAACAGAATAGGAAAATGAATATTTTTGAATTATTTTTGAACTACGCAAGGAAGGTTTTTACATATTTGATGAAGATATGACCCAAAGAATTTATGAGATTTTTTTCGGAATTTTGGGAATGACAGAAATATAGGTTGCTTCACAACCTAGGGCAAAAACTGCCACATGGACATGACACATAGGCAAAACTGATGAGGTGGCGCCTAGTCATAGCAACCCACCACAATTTACAAGGCTATGACCATCTATATTGGTCGTTAACAACTAGAAATAAGGCAGCGGACTAGCGCTGTTAGCTTTATGACCATTTCATGTAAGGAAATTATGACCTTTCTGACCAAAATGGTCGCAATAGTTTAGGGTTTGGAGCCCCTCGAACAACTTTTGACCAATTGGTCTCAAATGGTCATAAATCTATGACCAATTCTTCCAGGGTCACTGACAGAAGGTCATAAGTTGACATATTTCTTGTAGTGCAAGTGCACAGGTTTGTAGGACAGTAGCAAATTTCCCTCAAGTGGATGACCTAAGGTTTATCAATCCATGGGAGGCGTAGGATGAAGATGGTCTCTCTCAAACAACCCTGCAACCAAATAACAAAGAGTCTCTTGTGTCCCCAACACACCCAATACAATGGTAAATTGTATAGGTGCACTTGTTCGGCGAAGAGATGGTGATACAAGTGCAATATGGATGGTAGATATAGGTTTTTGTAATCTGAAAATATAAAAACAGCAAGGTAACTAATGATAAAAGTGAGCATAAATGGTATTGCAATGATAGGAAACAAGGCATAGGGTTCATACTTTCACTAGTGCAAGTTCTCTCAACAATAATAACGTAGATAGATCATATAACAATCCCTCAACATGCAACAAAGAGTCACTCCAAAGCCACTAATAGTGTAGAACAAACAAATATATTATGGTACGGTATGAAACCACCTCAAAGTTATTCTTTCGGATCAATCTATTCAAGAGTTCGTACTAGAATAACACCTTAAGACACAAATCAACCAATACCCTAATGTCACCTAGATACTCCATTGTCACCTCAAGTATCCGTGGGCATGATTATACGATATGCATCACACAATCTCAGATTCATCTATTCAACCAACACAGAAGTACTTCAAAGAGTGCCCCAAAGTTTCTACCGGAGAGTCAAGACGAAAACGTGTGCCAACCCCTATGAATACATTCATGGGAGGAACCCGCAAGTTGATCACCAAAACATACATCAAGTGGCACGTGAAATCCCATTGTCACCACAGATAAGCACGGCAAGACATACATCAAGTGTTCTCAAATCCTTAAAGACTCAATTCAACAAGATAAATTCAAAGGGAAAACTCAATTCATCACAAGAGAGTAGAGGGGGAGAAATATCATAAGATCCAACTATAATAGAAAAGCTCGCGATACATCAAGATCGTGCCATAGAGAGAACACGAGAAAGAGAGATCAAACACATAGCTACTGGTACATACCCTCAGCCCCGAGGGTGAACTACTCCCTCCTCGTCATGGATAGCGCCGGGATGATGAAGACGGCCACCGGTGATGGGTTCCCCCTCCGGCAGGGTGCCGGAACGAGCTCTCGAGAGGTTTTTGGTGGCTACAGAGGCTTGCAGCGGCGAAACTCCCGATCTATCTTGATATTCGATGGTTTTAGGGTATGTGGACTTATATAGGCGAAAGAAGTCGGTCGGCGGAGCCTCGAGGGGCCCACGAGAGGGGAGGGTGCACCCAGGGGGTGGGCGCGCCCCCTATCTCGTGGCTTCCTTGATGCTCCCCTAGCTTGCACTCCAAGTTTCCTGGGTAACGTTCGTTCCAAAAATCATGCTGCCGAAGGTTTCATTCCATTTGGACTCCGTTTGATATTCCTTTTCTTCGAAACACTGAAACAGACAATAAAACAACAATATGGGATGGGCCTCCGGTTAATAGGTTAGTCCCAAAAGTAATATAAAAGTGTACAATAAAGCCCGTAAACATTCAAAACACATAATAATATAGCATGAATGCTTCATAAATTATAGATACGTTGGAGACGTATCAGGTGACATTTGGCATCTTGCCCACCATCGCGCCTCCGCACTCTGCTTGTTGGCCGCTCACCACCTTTGGCTTCACGTTGAAGGTCTTCAGCCATAGATTGAAGTGAGGTGGGATGCAGAGGAAGGCCTCGCACACGACAATAAATGCCAAGATGTTAAGAATGGAGTTGGGGGCCAAGTCATGGAAGTCTAGCCCGTAGTAAAACATCAGTCCCGGACGAATGGGTGAAGGGGGAATCCCAGCCCGCGGACGAAATGGGTGAGAAACACCACCCTCTTCTGGGGCTCTGGGGTGGGGACGATCCGTCCCTTGGCTGGAAGTCGATGAGCGATGTCCTTGGCCAGGTACCCGGCCTCTCGGAGCTTCTTTATGTCCTCCTTCTTGACGGAGGATGCCATCCACTTGCCTCCAGCTTCGGATCCGGACATGGTTGCAGTGCTTTTTTGGGTGGATAAAGCTAGAGCTTGGGCGCTGGAGCTCGAGAATGGATGGGCAGAGGAAAGAGAAGGCGTGGGTGAACAAGGATGGATCCTTATCCCCTTATAAAGGCAGTAAAAGTTATGCACCTCTCTGCTCGCCTTAAAATCCACCTATTCCCCAAGCGTCGTGCAGATGGCACGGTTGGGTTACCCATGCCCGTATTGATGAGAATCCCGTGATAAGGGGACACGATCTCTGCTTTGACAAGATGTGCCAGTGAAACCGCACCTCGAAATACGGAGCGACAGGCTAAAAACGGTTCGAATAATGACCGGGCAGCGTGATGTCACACTATAAAAAGTTGTCAGCAGATTGGACTCGTGAAATATTATACTCTCTACGCTTGTGTGTGGTATTTTTTTTGCAGAGCCGGACACGATTCTTGTGTTCGAAATTTACTTTGAAGTATTTTGGAGAAGGAACCCGCCTTGCAATGCCGAAGACAATCTATGCGCCGTACTCATCGTCATTGAAGCCTGGTTCAGGGGCTACTGAGGGAGTCCTGGACTAAGGGGTCCTCGAACAGCCGGACTATGTACTTTGGCCAGACTGTTGGGCTATGAAGATACAAGATAGAAGACTTCGTCCCGTGTCCGGGTGGTACTCTCCTTTGCGTGGAAGGCAAGCTTGGCCATTCGGATATGTAGATTCCTTTCTCTGTAACTGACTTTGTACAACCCTAGCTCCCCCGGTGTCTATATAAACCGGGGGGTTTAGACTTCTAGGGTTTAATCATAATCATATCCTCATTGGCTAGACTTCTAGGGTCTAGCCATTACGATCTCGTGGTAGATCAACTCTTGTAATGTTCATATTCATCAAGATCAATCAAGCAGGAAGTAGGGTATTACCACCATAGAGAGGGCCCGAACCTGGGTAAACATCGTGTCCCTCGCCTCCTGTTACCATTAGCCTTAGATGCACAGTTCGGGACCCCCTACCCGAGATCCGCCGGTTTTGACACCGACACTCGTAAAGACCCATAGTCACCATCTACCATATGTCCTTGGGGGGCCTATGGAGACCCTTTACTCGAGACCGCAGGACCTCAACAGCTTCAAGGGCTACTGTCAGGGGGATGACCCTCGGGTAGGCATAAGAAGACAAGTAAACGTTTCAAAACATTTGGGACAGCTCGGCTCCCTCAAACCGGCTAGCTCCCCCTGGTGGATGCCAACTGGGCAGGGCAGGCCTCACGGGCCGGCCGGCCACAGCCGAGAGCCGGCGGGGTCAGCACCCATCACATCCAGCCATACCAGGTACAGAGACAAGACATCCCCCACGACGCATGGGCATGACTACAGTGCCGTCGTTACCGCGGCCAAGATGACTCATGACGGGGCGGTCCGGCACTGTAGAGGCAACGTGCCACCCACCCCGTGACGCCACAGGGTACATGCCACAGTACCAAGTAGCCGGCGGACCCCACAGCCAACAGGGTCCCACAGCCAGTGGGCCCTACTGGAGGCCAGAGACGTTGAGAGCAGGGGCCCACCCCTCTCTCTTAAACACTTTGTAACCTGGGAGGTCGAAGTATAAGACCTCCCAAGAGCCTGCCTAGTAGGGGGGAAGCCAATTCATTTCACACACGCGCGCGTGCGAAGGAGAGGGTAGAGCTAGAGTCCTCTGATTCCTCCCCCTATACAACTCCAAGAGCAACCTTGTAACACCATCTGTTCATCTTAGAGATCCTTGCAGGAGTAGGGGTGCTGCCTCCACGCGAGGGCCCTAACCTTGGTACGCCGCTGTGTCCATCAGTGCTTGTGCCTAATCCCGTATCCGGACACCATCGGTGCTCATCGGTACCTAACCACACGAGAGAAGCCACCCCATGGCATCTGCCGTGCAAATACCACGACATTGCGGGTCTATGTACTTGGCATTTTTGTATGCTCCAGCATGCTTTGCATTATGGTACATACATGCATAAGTATCACCTTGTCTTCGAATGGTGCTATGGGAGAGCTTTCGTATATGTTTGTCAAGCTAACACTACTAGAGAAAAGCTTATACACAGGAGCTTATCAGTAGCGCTTTTTAGAGGGCAGCGCTGCAGCTATTTAGCAGTAGCGCTTGGGCCAAAAGAGCGCTGCTACTATGCATATAGCAGTAGCATTGTAGTTGTAAAACACGCTACTACTATAATTTCTAGACCGTTGCCGGTAGGCTAGGTATACTAGTAGCGCTCATACGTGAAAAGCACTACTACTATTGTACTTAGCAATAGCACTTTCCTCGAACCAGCGCTACTACTACGGGGCACCTTATCCACACCCCCGCCCGCGCGCGTCCTTACTCTCCCCCTCACACTCTCACTTGCCCACTCCGCCGCGCGCCGTCGCCCCCAAGGTATCTGCCTCCCTCCCTCCCTCCTACTCTCGCCGCCTCCTATCTCGTCGCTCCGGCGGCCCTCCTCTCTCCTCCCTCCTCGCGTCGGCGGCCCTCCTCCCTCCTCCCTCGTTGGACTGCCGCCCTGCTCCCTGCTCCCTCCTCCCACTGCCCTCCTCTCTCCTCCCTTCCCCAGCCGCCCGAAGCCCTCACTCCTCCCTCCTCCTCCTCCTCCTCCTCCTCATCCCACTGCCATCCTCTCTTTGTATAAAAATTTAGGTATAAATTTTTTTAGTAATAGAAATTTTTAGGTACAGAAATGTATTATGCTATATGAGATTTTTTTTAGTAAATGTAGGTTTTCTGAATAGAATTGAAAAACATAAGTAAATGTAGGTCTTTTGAATAGAATGGGATTTTTTCTAAGTTATGTGAAATTAGGGCATTTTTCTATTATTCAAGAAGTAGACAGTAGTTAAAAAACCAGGGCATTTTTCTAGGATTTATGAGGATATATAGATACATGGATGGATGGACAGATGTTAGGGCTAGAACTAGGGTATTTTTAATAAATGTATATAGGTCTTTTCAATTTTTAGGGTTAGAACAAAGTATTTTTAGTAAATGGTAGGGCTAGAAGTAGGATGTTTTAGGCATAGGGTTTCACTAAGTCCTAAGATGAGGATAATAATGTTTTGTTTATATTTTGTTTTTGTAGAAATCAAGGAGCCCCTGCATCATCCCCACCGTCGTCCCCATCACCGACCACCTCCGACCTCGAGGTGAGAAAGAGCGCTATCCCCATGTCGATGATGATGTAGATGTTTTGATAGTTGTAGTAGTGTAGTAGCTACATGAGTGGCCTATGATTGCAGGGAACACCTCACAGAGTCACAGTGGCCTATGTTTTGCCAGAGTGTTGATTAATTTCCATTCCGGTAAATTTCAGGTGCTCGATATATGTCATTTTTAGCGAGGGTCATGCTGGATTTTTCCGTGAATTTTGGCATGACTTGTGCTAGAATATGTAGGAAATATCGGGTCGCCCGGATTTTGTAGAAAGATAATTAAACAACATTCTGGGTTGACTTTAAGTCTGCCGAGGATCCATACGTGACAGTCAACAAATGAGTGAGGGAGAAAGTCTGCGCCATATATGAGAGAAGAAGAATCTCGACTGTTGTCGTGGGGGACCTTTCTCCTTCTTCTCCTTGTGCTAGACCTTTGTTGTGCATTAGCGGAAGGAGGAGTAATGACCATCACCGACGGTCGCAAATGTCAGAGAGGATCATTGAGGGAGAGTCTCCATCATATATGAGAGGACGAAGAATCCCGACTGTTGTCTTGGGGGTCGCTTCTCCTTCATTCCCGTGTGCTAGACATTTAGGTGTAATGCACTCGGGGACGAAAGGAAGAGCGACCATCACCAACTGTCGAATATATACACCACGTGGACTGAGAGTATTCAAGAAAAGACTCGATAGACCGATAGTCAACCCGTGATGAATAATAATGATCTAATTTAATTTTGTAGTACATATATTTAATTTTAGAAGTTTAATCTTTGAATTATGAACATAGGAAATGTCGTCGGACCAGAAAGTCTCTCGGAGTGCGACTGGTGCGGCGACGACCGGGGTGTGTGCGACAGGCCTCACTTGGTAGAAGGTCGGCACTTCAACATTAAGATCCAGGAGACCTTCGATGTTGAAACAGTACGCAACGATGACAAGTGTTTTTCCGTAATTAAGCATGACTTCTGCTTCTTCAACGTGTAATTTTCTTCTTTTACAATTATACTAGCTTATCCCATGCCATGCAAGACGCTATGTATTGGAGAGGATGAATTTCGAAAATCATGAATGTATGGAAACAAAGATAGTTAACCTAAGGACCCATCATGATTTTGACTTTGCTGTAAATCTATACAATTCTGAGAGAGTATCCCATTTTGGTTGCCCGAATAGGGAAGCACTTTGCAATATGTATGATTTTCATGAGAGTATGCTTGTCACTTTGGATCTTGGTGATCCTGACATCGACCAAGATAATATGGACACTTGGGTTCTTGTTGATACACTTTCAATTATACCGCTATGTAAGTTTCTCCAACATAGTTATCAAGTAATTTATATTATTTATTTCAAAATAGTTGACAGCTTATTTCCATTGATAGCTTATTTTCATTCTTCAAACAACGTACAAAGATGGTAGACAGAACCTACTACACCAATGGCGCAGAATTAACTTATCAGGAGAAAGATCATCTTATCTCATTTATTATTGATGTTGAGAACTAGAATATCAATTATCAAACTCCTGCACATTATGGTCAGTAGGTGCCACTAGTGCACGTGTTGAACGATGGTAACATCTATGGAGATGACATGGTAAGATTTTTTACTACGATATCCGTGCCTCTTTTGCATAAATTCTTCTAAAACTAAACTACATTGCTAACAACGACGTTATTACTATGTTTTTCAACAGAAAATCCCGAAGGATTGTGTGCCTCATCTCATGCTCCGAAAGGTCACCTTGATGTTATTAGCTTACGGCCAGGTCTGCCTAGGCTTCACTACTGTTCATACCGGATTTCTAAAATCGATGAAGACATGACAATCAAATGATGGAAAAAATGTATGAACAATCGTAGAGAGCTACTTGGAACCAACATTATGCGAAGCGCAAGAATTAGAGATAGAATAGTCTCCATTCTCCATAATGGAGAGTCAGGGCCTATCTTCTTTATTCTGTTTTACCTTAGAGAGGGTAGTTAGGTCCTAACTAATACTCATAATCATGTGCTAAGAACAATTAAGTACGGTTGGTTCGATGAGTATGACTTGTTATTATGATGAGTACGACTTGTTATTATGATACCAATGATGAGTTATTTTATTATTATGATGATGCATGATGCTAAGTTGTTGTATGAGCATGATGAGTTATCAGTGGGTGAAATGAATATGGATTAGATTCAAGTGGAGGCAACATGTGGTGAACATCGAAAGTACTACTAACCCAAACTAGATCATGTTTGGATTAGTAGTACTTTCGACATGCACCACATGTTGCCTCCACTTCAATCTAATCCACGTTCATTTCACCCACTATTATATATAATAACTAATCATGGTCATAAAATCATATGATGAAAGTACTATATATAAAACCTATACAAATACAACGACACTAAGCTGCATTTTTAAAAATACAGGAAAATTTAGCAGTAGCGCTTGTCAGAAGAAATGCTACTGCTACTTACTATTATCAGCAGCGCTTTTCATTACCAAACGCTACTGCTAACTAGGTATAGCAGTACCGCTGGAAAACCAGCGCTACTACTACTAGTTAGCTGTAGCGCCTTATTGGTAGCTCTTGTACAAGCGATACTACTAGCTATAAAACAACCGCTGCTACTAGGGTTATCCTAGTAGTGTAATATCCTACAAAAAATATTGTGTTTAGTATATACTCCCTCCGTCCCAACATAAGTGACTTAATTTTGTATTAACTTTATAGTGACTCAAGTTTGTACTAACTTTGATAAGTCATTTATTTTGAGACGGAGGGAGTATATTTTCTAAACAAGGTTTGGTATTTTCTTGGGGCGGGGCTACACGGTCGCTGATTGATTTTGGGAAAGCACAATATCTTTTTTCCGCCATACACCTAAACCGACGCCACTCTCCTGGCCAGATCTCCCTTTCCTTCTGCTCCGCTGCTCTTCCACTGTTGAACAGCTTTGGATGAAACCGAGAGCTGTCGATCCAACTTAGGATCTGTGCAAAAGATAACATTGTTTTACAGGATTGTGTGAATAAATATTTGTTTTAGTAGATAAACAAAACATTGCAACACACTGAATATTTTAGATACAAAATCTTTGTCGACTCGTGAAACACGACTTAGACGGATAGACAGGTAAAACAAAATGATCACTGTAGAGACGCAACATATACCGTATGCCAAGATCATTCATCAATGTAAACTTCCCCAGTGCCAAGATTACATGGCAAAATTCCGGAAAAGAGATCATGCATCGCTGAGTCCCATGGGGATCCCTTCCCCAGTGCGTGCCCGATCCTGAAGGCTGGCCAATTCGGCCAAGAACTGTGCAAACGCCAGGCGCGACGACCCGCCGTCGTTGCAAGCCGCCGTGGCACCTTCCTTGTGGGCCTCGACCCGTGCACTGAGCTCACTGCCCACCTCGGACTCCATGACAAGCCGTACCTTGCCTCCACCTTGCCGGCCTTGACCAGCCCCTGCTGCCACCCGACCGTCTCCATGATGATCCCTATGTCCCCCACCATGAATAGCTTGTCCATCTTTTGCTCCGCGTACATTGGTCAGCACAGCATCGACACGCCCGACGTGACGCCCTCCAGCACCAAGTTCCACCCGCAGTGCGTCACGAACGCGCCGGTGGCCCTGAGTTGCTCCTAGGAGTGGCTTTGTGTGCCTATGCTCATGAAGTAGAGGAACACCACGTTGCGGTCCGGTTGGCTGTTTAGCCAGATGAGGCACTCGTGCCGCTCTTTTGCCTTGGCGATGGCACCGACAAACGGACTGACATAGTACACCGGAGACAATACTGACGAGCAATGCTAGAACAACGAACATATTTTACATACTTTAAGGAATGGTGCTAGATGGAGACAGGCCCCACCCCTCTGAAAATCAGGGCAGGGGGAGGGGGAGAGATAATGGGGAGGTCCTAGTCGGCACCTTAAGCGCCCCGAAGCGAAACTGGCGCTCACAGGAGAACCTACTGGGCCGGCCCATGAACATGTAACGCACTGAAATACTATAGCGTAAAACATACAAAAAAAGCGGGAGTCGCTTGGGATCGAACTCACGCCGCGACAGTACTGAGGGAGACTAGCTACCACTGTATCACTCGAGTGCTAGTGATCGAAGGCAGCGCGCAATTTAAAAAAAAACTATTGCGCACAAGTTCACTAATTTGAGAAACCATGTTCACCAACTGAATGGTGTGACAAGTGGACCGTTGACTGCTCAAAAAAAATGTGTATGCTTTTTTGAAAAATCAGCAATTAAAAAAATCATTCACAACAAAAGGTTCACCGGTTAAAAAAAGGTTGACAAATTTAAATGAAAATAGTTCATCGAATTTGAAAAAAGTTCATTGGAAAAAAGTTCAGCGATTCTGAAAAAAGTTCATCAAATTTGAAAAAGAGTTCATTGTTTTGGAAAAAAAATTCATAGATTTTGGAAAAAAGTTCATCATTTTGGAAAAAAATCATGAAATTTGAAAAAATCCATCGTATTTGAAAACAGGTTCATTGATTTCGAAAATAGTTTATCAAGTTTGAAAATAGTTCACCGAATCTGAAAAAAGTTCATTGGATTTGAAAAAAAGTTCATCCGATTACAAAAAAAGGTTCATCGGATCTAAAAAAAGTTCATCGAAATTGAAAAGGAATTCATTGATTTCAAAAAATGTTCAGCGAATTTGAAAAAGGATGAGGAAAAAACAGAAAGGAAAAAGAAAAAGAAAAAACTGAACTGACGTGGATATAAATAAGTGGACTGAAATATCTATTAATAGAGGCGGTCATGGCCGGGTGTCTAGAGCGTAGCGCTTATGGGTTCGATCCCTTCGTTCATGCAATTTTTTGACGTTTCTCTAAAAACAGAAGAAGAAAAAAAGCAAAACAGGCTAAGCCCAGCTAACTCGGCTGCAGGCGCCCGTTTGCAAATTGGACCTGCAGCGCCAAAATAGGAAATGCCGAGATAATGAGTGTACAGAGGCCCGTGAACCCTTCGTGATTCCGTTTACCGAAAAAGGCTTTCGCCCTGCTTTATAAATAAAGCAAACCGTCCATGAACACACATACAAAGACTAGTCCACACACACCCAAGTCTCACAAACAAGTACAGAGGTTCTGCTGAGGGCATAGCTCAACAAGCCCAAAAAAGAGGTTCCATGAT
The DNA here is from genome assembly GCF_002162155.2 of Triticum dicoccoides. Lineage (NCBI taxonomy): Eukaryota > Viridiplantae > Streptophyta > Magnoliopsida > Poales > Poaceae > Triticum > Triticum dicoccoides. Next base: position 36,464,321 of record NC_041385.1, on the reverse strand, counting down.
TCTGTTTAGAATTATTGATATCCGGACAGGGACGAGTAATGCTAGACACACGGGCTTTTTACAGGGGATTTACAGAGTGATTAGAATTTGATTGGTTGAGAATTAATTGAGTGAGGCGGGCCCATCGCTGAAAATCAGGGCGTAATTAGAGGAGGAAACTTGAGAGTCCGTGAAAGTCCGTCGCTCCTTTTGCCCGTGATTCTGGTATTATCGGCTAGGACACACCCGAGTTGGCATTTTTTTCTTCTCATCCAGCCCCTGGCTTCCACTCTCCCACGCCCGTCTTCCCTTTTTAACCACCCCGGCCGGCGCCCACGCCCACACCCACCCTGGCCGGCGGGGGTGTCCGGTAACCGTGGTGGCACAGGCTGGTTGGCGGCTGTTGTGGTGGTGCATCTCGAAGCGCCTCGGGTGATGGTGGTGGTTGTGGATCAGGAGAAATCCTTGTCGGCTTGTCCGGCACCGATGCGGTGACGCTTGCGGGCGCCATTGGACCCTCCTCAGGGACGTCGGATATATCTCTTCCCCACCATACCTCGCGTACCGGGGGAAACCCTAGAACTTGTTCGGGCAACAGCGGCGGCGTCATCGCATTCCTTCTTGAAGGTGTTGCTTGGTGCGAGGCGCTTCGAGATGCTGGGAGTGTGGTGGCTCTTCGTCGGAGGGTGCAGCGGTTGCCGGTCTTCCTTTCGTCGTTGATCTGTCGGTGTCGGCATTCATTTCTCTTTCATTTTCTTTTGTGTTTTTTTGGCTTTTCTGTGCTGCGGCCCCAGCATATGCTGGATGTATCGAAGATTTGCTTTATATAAATATAAAGCGGGGAAACCCTTTTTCTCAGTTAGAGGAGGAAACAGAGTTGGCATTTTTTTCTTCTCATCCGGCTCCTGGCTTCCACTCTCCCACGCACGTCTCCTCTTTTTAACCACCCCGGCCGGCGCCCACGCCCACGCCCACCCCCTGAACGAAGAGATCGATAGCTAGCTACCAATCAGCGATGGTGCTCCTCGTCCCTGGTGAATTTGATCGAGCGGACGGCCTCTCCTCCCCTCGGAGCGGGCGGGTGAACGGGCCCATCGTCCTCAGCACCGGGCCGGCGGGCATCGTCCTGGCCGAGATGCTGCGGGAGCAGGGCGTGCCCTTCCTCGTCCTGGAGCCCGACGCCAACTGCATCACCTCCTTCTGGCAGAGGCGCGTCTACGACCGCCTCCGACTGCACCTCCCCAACCAGTTCTGCCAGCGCCGCCAGCTTGCCGAGCACCTCGAGATCTTCCCCACCAAGCTCGACATCGAGCAGGAGCTCCGCGGCGGGAGATCGGCGGCACCGTCGTGCGCCCCGCCGTGGCCAGCTCCTCGGGGGTCGGCCGGTCGCTCGTCGTCGCGGCCGCCGCGTGCGGGACGTCCCTGGTCAGGCAAGCTGTGGGGACGCGGTGATCGAGATCCACGGCAGCGAGGGCCGCCCCGGCGATCGAGCCGCCCGGCGTAAAGAGCGTCCTCTGCAAAAGCCTAATATGCTTCCACCTAATATTCCCCACTAAGAAGCTTTTGTCTTACTTTTTTTCCGAAAAGGAGGTATACCCCCGGCCTCTGCATCTCTTGATGCACACAGCCATTTATTAAAAAGTATCTTAAAGGTTTCAAAGGTTCCAAACGGAGGTCTCAAAAATAAACAAAGGTCGTACTAAGCGAAGAAAAGCCACAAGCGGCAAAAATAAAAATCACAACCGGAGCCAGCAAGACTAGGAGACTAAACGTCTATCCTATTATTGGACCGCCATCCAAACCAGTTGTAAGTATCCCGTGCAACCATCTCCCATCGGCTGCACCCAATATCCATATGCTCCTTGTGGTCCGCACGACTGAGTAATGACCACGTACGGATCCAAGTAGACGCTCTGAAGATGACCTGCAAAAAGTTGGTAATGGTTTGTCTGTTAAATGTAACGTCATTGCGAGAATTCCATAGAGACCAAAGTAATGCACATGCTCTCACTCGGATATGTGCCGAGGACTTTGGCTCCACTCCAGTCAACCAGTAATCAAACAAATGTGATATCATGTGAGGTGGAGTTATGTTGAATGTAACATGGATAGTTCTCCAAAGCAGTTTAGCAAGTGGACATTTGATAAATAGATGTTTTATTGTTTCATCCTGATCACAAAAGCAACATCTTTTACTTCCTTCCCACTTATGCTTAACTAAATTGTCTTTAGTAAGAATGACACCCTTATGCACAAACCACATAAAACTTTTATCTTTAAGGGCACCTTAACTTTCCAAATATGAGCCGTCCTTGGGATGGTCCCGGCATTAATCAAATCCATGTACATGGATTTAACTGAGAAGACCCCTGAGCTGGAAAGCTTCCATTGCAAAGTGCCTGGTACATCCGAAAGGTTAACCTCCATTAACCTACGCACAAGATGTATCCACCTAGTCCAACGGTCGCCAATAACAGACCGTCTAAACTGTATGTTAAGCGGGATAGTACCCAACACTGTAGCAACGGAAACCTCTTTCCGCTGCGCAATGTTGTAAAGGGAAGGATACTGTAAGGCCAGCGGCGAATCTCCTAACCAAGTATCCTCCCAAAATCGAGTATCCCGTCCATTCCCAATGATAAATTTGATCTTGTTAAAGAACGCCACTTTCGTCCTCATAATCCCTTTCCAGAATGGTGAGTCAGTCGCTTTTACCGTAACCTGGGCTAGTGTTTTGGCATAGAGATATTTGTTACGCAATAGCTGAGCCCAAACTCCGTCACTTTCTGTGCATAACCGGTATAACCATTTGCTGAGTAAGCACCTATTTTTCACCTCCAAGTTTTTAATTCCCAAGCCTCCCTGGTCCTTTGGTCTATAAATTACATCCCACTTTGCCAAACGATACTTATTTTTGTTCTCATCAATTTGCCAGAAGAATCTAGATCGATAAAAGTCCAATCTTTTCCGTACCCCAACCGGGACTTCAAAGAAAGAGAGGAGGAACATGGGCATACTTGTGAGTACCGAATTAATAAGCACCAATCTTCCTCCATAAGACAAAAGTTTGGCCTTCCAGCAACTTAGCCTCTTTTCAAACCGATCCTCGATACATTTCCAATCTTTATTTGTGAGCTTACGATGATGAATCGGAATCCCTAGGTACGTGAAGGGTAGTGTGCCTATTTCACAGCCAAATAGCTGCTTGTAGGTTTCTTGTTCTTCTCTGACGCGTCCAAAGCAAAACAGCTCACTTTTATGAAAATTAATTTTCAACCCTGATAGTTGTTCGAACAGGCAAAGCAATAACTTCATGTTTCTGGCCTTAACAAGGTCATGTTCCATGAAAATGATGGTATCGTCGGCATATTGAAGAATGGACACCCCACCTTCAACCAGATGTGGTATGAGCCCCCCTACTTGACCGTCCTGTTTTGCTCTATTAACAAGAACGGCCAACATGTCAACCACGACATTAAAGAGAATTGGCGACATCGGGTCTCCCTGTCTCAATCCTTTTAACGTCTGGAAATACTGGCCAATATCGTCATTTACTTTGATGCCTACACTACCCCCTTGTACAAATGATTCAACCTGCTTCCTCCAGGCCTCATCAAATCCTTTCATACGTAAGGCCTGCTATAAGAATGACCACTTCACTTTATCGTATGCCTTTTCAAAATCCACTTTGAAGACCACTCCATCGAGCTTCTTCGAGTGAATTTCGTGTAAAGTCTCATGAAGAACGACCACTCCCTCGAGGATGTGTCGATCTGGCATGAAGACAGTCTGTGTTGGCTATACCACCGAATGAGCAATCTGAGTCAGACGGTTTGTACCAACTTTTGTGAAAATCTTGAAGCTTACATTGAGTAAACATATCGGCCTGAATTGCTCAATGCGAATCACTTCCGCCTTCTTTGGTAACAACGTAATAGTCCCAAAGTTAAGCTTAAAAAGTTGAAGGTGGCCATTAAACAGATCATTGAACATGGGCATCAAATCGCCTTTAATAATATCCCAACATTTCTTGTAAAACTCAGCTGGGAATCCATCCGGACCAGGTGCTTTGTTATTTTCCATTTGGGATATTGCGTCAAACACCTCCTTCTCAGAGAAAGGTGCAGTTATTACTTCGTTCTCTTCATCTTTCAGTTGAGGAATGTCGTCCACCATGCTCTCATCGAGGGCGACATAATTCTCAGCTGGGGCCCCAAACAGTTTTTTATAATAGTTGGTAATATACATTTTAAGGTTTTCATGACCAACAATCGTACCCTCATCTTGTTCAAGTTGAATGATTCTCTTCTTCCTATGTTTCCCATTGGCAATCATATGGAAAAATTGAGTATTATTATCTCCTTGAACCACCTGGCGCACTTTCGCTCTACGTGCCCATTTCAGCTCCTCCTCTCTAAGAAGCTTAGCTAGCAAAACCTCGGCTTCTCTTTTAAACACTCGCTCATCCATATCCAGCGTAGTACTTTCAGCTTTTATGTCTAGGTCATTGAGGATCTTTAACAATCTTTCTTTCTCCTTTCTATAAACCCCGCTATTGTTCTTAGCCCATCCTCTCAAGAACTGTCTAAGATGTCGAATCTTATTCCTACGCTTAGGAACCAGTACTATTACTATATCTGCGTTGTTTAGAATGTTGAGCCATGAATAATGTCGGGTCCCTAAGCTGAATAAAATTCTACGCCTCCTTTGATTTACAGGATTTGCATAGGAGTTTTACAGGATCGATACTCTCTAGAATTTTTTCTTTACATATTGTTTGATTTGCAGGATTGCATTCTTCAGGAACCAATTCTATAGGAACTTCTTAGTTCATTTTCACAGGAAAACAAGCATGAGGTTGGACTTCATGGAAAAAATCCTCTGTTTTGCTACACCATGTAGGATTTCATTGGATAATACATCCTATTTCTGTACGTTTCCTATTCCTACGCTTCCCAAACCCTGTGAATCAAAGGAGCCCCTATTCTGTGCGCCGAACTGTAGTTGGGTGTTTGACGACCTGTGTGCCAAAAATGCATCTTTGTTTTTAGCAGGGGAAGTGTCTGGAAAGACGGAAAAATGCTAGGACAACGTGCAATTAGACTACGGAAGTATGATACTCCCTTCTTTCCGGTTTATAAGGCTTATCTCAAAATCTTAGTTTTTCCATTTTATAAGGCTCAATTTGGTTGTTCCCATCATAAATTCAGATTTCAAGGTGCATTAAATAATTGCATGCAAGTGTTAAGAGAAAATTGACCAATGCATGTACTTTATGCATGCATGCATTACAATAAATACATTGGTAAACATAAATTTTTAAGGAAAACAAGAGTATTAATTGGGTGCTTTTGCAAATTACAGAAAATATTCCACCACTCACCATCTACCTTGGTTGGTGAGATTTTTGAATTGAGCCCTATAAACCGGAAAAGAGGGAGTAACTGATATCATGCATGTTAACTAGATTTTTTATGACGTGACACAAAATTAAATAAGTAAGTAAAGAGAGGATATGGTATCACTTTATGATACCGTGTCATATTAAATGTATACTACTTTGTGTCCTGCATGATAATTAATACGGCAATATAAGATACTCCCTCCGTCTCGATGCATTAGGGGGTGTTTGTCTCCAGGGACTTTTTTGTGTAGGGACTAGAAAAAGTCCCTCTTAGAGACTTTTTTATCAAACGGGAGGGACTTTTTAGGAACTAAACTAGGCATTTGGGACTAAATGAAGAAAACTCTCAAGGAGAGTCTTCTTTGGGACTTTTTGAGACTTTTTCAACAATGCCCCTCCATGCATTCATTGGCCCGCCATCCCATGATGTTGTTTGATTGTTATTTTTCTATATACTAGGGGCAACATGGTCATTTAATAACCTCTAGGAAGGGACTAGAGACTTTTTAGTCTCTGGAAACAAACAGGGAGGGACTTTTTAGGGACTAGGGACTTTTTAGTTCGGACTAGAAAAAGTCCTAGGACTTATGAACCAAACAGGGCCTTAGGCATCTAACGAAAATCAAATAGTAATTCTAACAAAAATCAAATAGTAATTCCAAAACCATAAGGCACGAGTACTAGTTGCATGCATATTAATTAGACTCCATCTATTAATTGGAGGACCAATGCATGCATTTTCTGCAGCACGCTATTGAGATTTGAAAGAGTCTCCTAATTAATAGCATGTTTTTAGTTGAGAAAGGAATGATGTGATTGGCTTCCTCGGCTATTTAATTTTTCTCCTAACCCAATCTCCTCACGCCTAGGTTGCGGTGCACCTTCTAAGATGCCTAATGCACCTAGGCGGAGGAAATACTAACTTATGATACTTTCAATTAGGAAGTAGTACCATACTCCACATTACGGGCAACCGACGATTTTCAGGGGGGCGGGCCAAGTACCCAAACCAATGCCCAATCACAAATTGCCATGTTGGATCGATCCGTAAACCAGCTTTACTCCGGGAAAGACGCATTATCAAAGCAGTGGGACAATCCAAATTACTACAAAAGAGCACCCAAAAGAAATGAAAAAAATACACATAAGTCCCTGAACTTTGCAAATAGAACCCCTAGAATTACACTTGTGCATAAAAATGCAACTACGGTCAAATAGTGTTGGTCTAGTATTAGTTGGTTTGCCAAAGAGAAATAGAAAAGAAATATATTAGTTTTTTTTGAAAGGACATTATTAAGTAATACTTCTTTTTTGTAAGATTGACATATCTAACTAGATTATGTAGCCCAGTGAGCGGTCGCGTCAGCTCTGGGCCGGCATGAATGCGGGCAGCTGGCTTCGGGAGGGAACACACGGGGGTGCGGGAGAGGGGTTTTTGGTGGGCCAATTTAGTCAGACTCAGGCGTGGCAGCGGTCCGGACGCCGCAAAGCATCCCCAGTTTATCTCCGGTCTGCAGGGAAAGATGCTTCCAGATCGCCCAACGAACCAATACAGGACCATATTGAATGACAAAACATGTCTGAACTGCACGGTCCAGACTGTTGCAGGTGGTTTGAGGGTTGGCGTTGTAGACGCCCTTAGTTCTTCTGTTTTTTCTTCATAAAAAGTTCTCTTCGGAAGATTCGGAGTTTGGCATCGCGCATTTACCCAATACGGTTAGAACCCAGTCGTCAATAAGAGTGAGACTTTCTGACATACAGGTTAATGGGCGTATTTGTCTTTGGTTCTTTCGGCTCAATTTGAGCATCTATAGCCACACACAGCTAATATGGTCCCTCAAATATCAGCGAGCGTGTTCGTTTTGACATATCCACGCATCTCAAATTCGTCACCTCATTTTCGAGTCATTTTGACCAGCACCTTCTCAGAGGCCGTCTTCAGGAATTCGGGGCCGGTGCGAAATGCCAGCCCATGGCCAGCACGCACGCAGAGCCCATTTCCACGCAGAGCCCGGTCATGGTCATGTCATATCTCGGCGAGAATATTTTTCAAGGACTGAAATTTTCCGTATTTTTTTAAAATAGTTTGAGAAGCAAAGGATTGGGATTCTGCACAATATTTTGAAATCAGTTTCAATAAAAATATATTTTAAGCCCTGCATGAGCCTAATATTTGATGTTTCTATGTCCTCGTAGAATTCGTTATTTCTAACTCGCTCAGCCAAATTGCACGCAACAAAAAGTAATACCGCAAACTAAATCGGTTGAACTGGATTTCTGCACGCAATCTGTAGAATGCCCAGCCCAGTACAAGTGTGAGTGTTGTGCTGAGACAAGAGTCCCGCTAGATACACGACAAGAGCACAGGGTAGCCGGAACCGAAAGAATCTGATTAAGCATCATGATCCCTGTCACATCGGGGGCACACGGTGGTCATGCATGGCTGGCTCACCCGTCAATGGGTTACAAATTCATACGTCATGGCTTACCCGTCCAAGTGCAAGTGGTCATTCGGGGGAATTTGTGGGCGATGATAGGTACTCTCTTCGTTCAGAATTACTTGTCGCACAAATGGATGTATCTACACGTATTTTAGTTTTAGATATATCCATTTTTAAGATAAGTAATTCCGAACAGAGGGAGTACTTGCCTCTATTTCCCTGTCAAACATGCCCGCCATAGCACGGCTGTTCGCTCGTCTACATATATCATTCACACCTCACAGCAGTCCCCAGCCCCCAAAAACCATGATCAACGATTCAGTTGGTCACTGGAGCCTTTCCAAATCTTATTGTCCGATGCCTCCTCGGCGTTGCTGGTTCTTAGAGCATCTCCAGTCGCGCCCCCAACAAGGTCTTCTAAGCGATTTTTCGGCTGTCGGCGCCAAAAAATCGGCCCAGCTGCGTCCTCAAGGGCCCAGTTTTCGCCGGCTCGGGCCGAAATTGGCGCCGGCGGACCCAATCCGAACCCGGCGCGCTAGGGGGCGCTCGGGGGCACCGGGCGAATCTTTTTTGGCGCGAAGAGCCGCGGGCCCACTTTGACAACGACTCGACTCTATTCTCGCCGCTTCGTCGTCCTCATCGCCTCGTTTCCCGCGGCGAATCAATGCCAAAGCTGCGCGCGCTGCCGCGCCGGTCAGCCTCCATTGATGCCTCACGGGCGGCGCAGTGAAGGCCGGGCGACGCGCGTCCCCTCGCCCGCCACGCCTCTCACCACGCGTAACGCGCCGGCCAAGCCTACCACGCGGTGCCTCCGCCTATATAAGCCGGCCACCAGCGCGCCGGAGACACGCACAGATACTTCACCGCCGACGCGCCAATTTCTCCCCCTTCCTCCTCTCGTCGTCTTCAGTTCAGAAGAATGGCCGAGCGCTTCCCAGGCGACGGCGCGGCGGCGAATGGCTTCGGACGCCGCCATCTTCACGAGGACGAGGCTCGCCTCCTTTTCGAGGCCGAGTACCCGGCCCCGCCGGATATGCGGGTGCCCGGGGCGTGGAGGATCGGCGCCGGCGGCGTGCCGGTGCCACCACCACCCACCGGGGTGGCGCGGCGTGCGGAGATCGCACGTATCCGCGCGTCCCTGCCGCGGGCGGCGAGGGAAGGCCCGCGGTACACCCCCGACAGTCCGCTATGGGAGCCCTACTTCTGCCGCCGCCACGCCGAGCAGCTCGAGGCAACGAACGGCGTCGTGCCCTCCGGCAGGCTCAACTCCGAGGGCCGGCGCCGGTGGTGGGGCGTGCCCGGCCTTACGTTGGAGGCCGCCCTCGAGTACATCAAGGGCGGCAACACGCCGCGCCTCGAGTACCCCGCTCCCCCGTCCTTCTCATGCCGCCGTGAGAGCTCCTGGACGCCGAGGCGTATGGAGCGGCCCGGGGCGTCCTCCTCCTCGTCCGGCCGGTCGTCGGGCTCTCCCTGTCTCCGCCCCGTCAAGCCGGAGCCCCAGGATACGCATGTCAGCGCGCGCACCCGCAGCTCCGGCGTCGGCATCGGCGACTCCACCCCCCCCCCTCCGGCCGCTTCGTCCTCGTCGAGCCCAAGCCGGAGCCCGGCCTCCCCGCGGAGTACGAGGAGATAGCCCGGCGCGGCTTCTCCGACGAGGACGCCCTGCAGAGGGCGCGGGACGACTACCTTCGCGACGAGATGGTCCGGCAGCGCCGGGCCCTGGAGGAGATAGAAGCCCGCAAGTGTGGGCGCGAGGACGAGCACGGCGTTGTGATCCTCGACAGGGACGACGACGAGGACGCCCCCGGACCGTCCAACCCGCCGCGCCAACCGGGGGAGGGATGCAGCAGGGGCGGCGGCGGCGTCGCCGCCGCCGCCGCCGACGGCGACTACACGCGGTTCTACGGCCTCCTCGGTATGTAGAACTGCAAGGGTGGACGGCCGGCGGCGGGGAGCGGCGAGGCAGACGGCGAGGAGCGGCGATGGAGACGGCGAGGGGCGGTCCCTAGTAGTTTTTTCTTTTCTTTTTTAAATATGTTTAAATTTGAACAAACTCGCCGATGTTTGCGTTAAATTTGAGTCGTGTTTGCGTCGTATTCAACTTTTTCAAAAAAACGTGGGCGCCGCGACTGGGGGTCATCACACCCCGAACACGCGGGTTAGCGCCGGTGCGCCCCAGAGGGCGATTTTTGGACCCTCCTGGGGGCCAACGGCTGGAGATGCTCTTAGCCTACGTCTGGTGGCTGCCACTGATGATCATGGCGGCGGCGGACCAGAAGGGCGATAGCTGCTCGGCCAAGAGGTGCGGCAACCACACCATCTCCCATCCATTCTGGCTCGTTGACGACAAGACGGGGAGATCATGTGGCCCCTTGGATTTTGCGGTCACTTGCCGTAGCAACCGCACTCCAGTTCTTCGGAGCTTTGGGGACGACAGTTTTGAAATAACCCGCATCTCCTACAAGGAACGGAGCTTGCGCGTCCTCGATCTATACAAGCGGAATCACTTGCACAACAACACCAACAGCTGGCATGTTCCGAGCTGGAACGCCTCCGACCAACTGGGCCGCCTGTTTAGGGTCGAGCCTGTCAACCTGAAGCTCGTCCTGTACAATTGCACGAAGGCGGAGGCGGCGGCGGTGGCACGTCGAGACAGGGCGATGGTGCCGATAAGATGCGGCAACAAGAGGAACGCGTTTATCCGCGCAGGAGGGCATTACGATGCTACCGACGAGTATGCCGGATACCATATGGATGGCTGTGAAGCCACGGTCGTGCCGGTGCTGGGTGTTCATGGCATGGCGAATGCGAGCAACTACGAGCAGCTTATCAGTGGTGGATTCCTCCTCACATGGCAGACTGGTAAGCTTGCTTCTCAATTTAGCACTTCTTTTCTCTCCATGGAATCTTGTATTCCGTCTCATAATATAGTACCTTATAACATCCAATCTACTCATTATAGGACGGTGGGAGTATTATTTTTACATTACGGTATGTTAGCCCATTTTGGCTGAATTATGGTGTTTTAGCCCACGATGATAAGTCAATAGACTTGTTCCCCGGAGATAGCGCAAAGTTATAGAAAAAGTTTAATTGTCGAATTTCATGCTTTTAATACAAATTTTCGCCCCGTTTATTCTCAAATTAAAAATCCGTTTGAATAAACAAGATTAAGCCATGAAAGACACTATATTTTATGCTCCTAAGTCCTTGAAGGATTTTGTTATTTCTAACTCAACCAAACCACACATTACAAAAGCTAAGACTGCAAAATAAATTAATGTGAACTCTAGGTTGAAGTTACCAAGAAGGGCTTCTACCCCTCTTTATATATAAAAAAACACAACCAAAGCGATAAATGATGATGAGGAGATCCTCTTATAAAGCAGATCAAGAAAAATACAAGAATAAGGATGCATGAGCGTCCACACCCTACCACAAAGCAACCTAGACTACCGACAAGAAACAAGACTCACCGTCAAGAGAAACGGCCGGACCTCGTTTAGCTACTCAAGCCAAAGTTGCCGCGAAAGAGGACCCCATGTCCTCCCGCTCCGTAATGTGGAGCCTGAGCCTGCCTATGAAAACGAGGACTGGGAGACCCGTGGAATGGACTTGTCCCCTGAGAAGAAAGAAATTTGCACCCAGATTCTAAAATGCGCAACCTCAATAATATTGTAACCTGCCAAATCTGAATTTAGTCCAAAGATTAAAATCTAGATGCTGGATAACCGACAAGAGCGCGGAGTAGCCGGTACAAGAACCAGCCTAAAGCATCATGTTTGCTGTCACATCACGGGCACTTGGAGCCACGGAGGTCACGTTGATGACTTACCCGTCAATGGGGTTAGAAATTCAAAAGCAACCGCCTTACGAGTCCAAAGGTGACAGGGACGATGATAGCTTTGCCCCGATTTTCCGGTCAAATGTTCCGACCATAGTAGGTACTCCGCTCACTCGCCCTTCCACATATATCATTCTTCGAGCTTCGACCACGGTATCCTCTCATAGTCGCATACGTCTCCCCCACCTCGCCACGGCCAAGTCTCTCTTTTCCAATGGCTGCTACTAGCTGCTGGTTCCTGGTGTTCGTCTCGATAGTATGTTGGCTGCCACTGATGCTGGCTTGGGCTGAGGAGGGGCAGCAAGGGGAAGGCTGCTCGGCCAAGAGGTGCGGCAACCTCACAGTTTCCGATCCATTCTGGCTCGCTGACAAGGCAGCCGGAGGGTCGTGTGGTTCCTTCGATTTTGTGGTCGATTGCTGGGAAGACAGTGTTCCAATTCTCAGGAGCTCTGGATTCAGTGGCTTTGAAATCCTGGACATCTTGTACAAGGAACACAATTTACGTGTCGTTGATGCACATAAAGAAGAAGATTTCAACGTCTCCGACAGCAGCTGCCACTTCCCGGGATGGAACACCACCGTCAAACTGGCACGGCCGTTTAAGGTCAGCCACGCCAATCTGAATCTCATCTTCTACAACTGCACAAAGCCGCCGGCGCATCAGGACAGGGAGCTGGCGGAGGTGAGATGCCGGAACACGAGCAACATGTTTGCTCGCGCGGGAGTGCATTTCGATGAGACGGGGAACTACGGCGGCTACGCCTTGGAGGGCTGCGATGCCATCACCGTGCCGGTGATGGGATCGTCGCGCGAGGCGAACGCGAGCGACTACGAGCGGCTCATCAGCGATGGCTTCCTCTTGACATGGGAGCTCCCTTCTCCACGTAAGTTCACCCGCAAATCAAATCATCTTTTCATCTGGTTCCTTACTACTCCTTTCGTAAACTAATATAAGATTGTTTAGATCACTACTTATATTAGTTTACGTAGCTAGGACCCGCGGTGCGTTTGTTTGGATGTTCATGCATTCTCGCTTCCAAGGCACTAGGCAGAGTACTCTCTCAGTGGGAACAGAGTGGGGCAACATTGTTGTGCTTTGACCATCGACAAACTTCGGTTGTGTCAAGCAAATAAACCGGAGCTCTCGCTAGGTACGTAGCCGTGTGCATCATTAGAAGCTCGTTAAGAAGTTGAACTAGGGTGCGGTATAGAACAACAAGTGGCTTCTATTGCAAAGATCGATTCTGGTCTAAACTCTGAACTTCCTAGCTCGATCTGCTTAATCTGAACTCTGAGCTTCTTTCTGCCTAATCATAGCCTATGGACGAACCTCTGAGGTCTACACTACGGCCGAAATTGGCATCATGGGCTTGTTCACTGGTCCATTAGCTTCCCGGTGGCAAATACACCTTTTTGAAGTTCGGCCTAATGTGCCTGTATTCATTCTTCTGGGGTAATCTTTGACCTTGCCCTTGGTCATCGTTAACAGACCAGCTACTTGCGCAGCCCAATAATACATAGATGCTTCTTATTTTTTTAAATATTGTTGGAATTCTTTTGAATGGTACAGTATATCCAAAACCATTTTAATATGTCACGATTTTTTTTAAACATTTGTGTATAGATATTTTTATATCATAAGTAAATCTAAATTTTACTAGTGCCAAATTATTAATAGATATTAAAAAATGGTCATGAAAATAAAAAGATTTCATGCATGTCAAAAGAGATGTTTATGTATTTTACAAGAAAAAGAAGTGTAGCTCCGGTTGTTCCAAATTTGCTTGGATTTTTCTAAGATCGAACAAAAGTAATCGATCAATAGTAACAATGGATAGGCCTGAACTTTGTCGTGTGGCGGACGTTAGCTCCTTCCTGCTTGCATGCCCAAGATGTGGAGTAGGCGACTTGACCATATATAGCCCCTATACCAGTCAAATTGACACGTGCTGACAAGCTTGTTTTGGTTACCTTTTCTCCTGACCAGTCGTCAATTTACCGTCAAAGTGGTTTACCCCGGAAAACTTTACAAGTCATTGCTTACTAGTAATTCGTGGAAGATGACCGCTTGGTCCAAATTTCCAGTCAAATGTTCCGGTCAATAATACCCGGCCCGCTCGCTTGCCGGCTTCCCTTTATATGTTATGGCTCGTGCTTATTCTCTCTCATCCCCAAGATCACCGACCCAGCCACCTCTTCCATTCGCTGCGGCATTTCCAAATCTTATTCTCCGATGCCTCGGAGCTGCTCGTTGTTATTAGTCTTCATCTCGGTTTGGTGGCTGCGAGCGATGCTCGCCGTGGCCGAGGAGCAGCAAGGGGAAAGCTGCTCGAGCTCGCCCAAGACGTGCGGCAACTTCAACATCTCCGACCCATTCTGGCTCTCTAACAGTGAGGCGCAAAGATCGTGTGGCCCCCAGGACTTCGAGGTCGCTTGCCATGACAACAACTATCCAGGTCTACGGAGCTCTATACCCAAGAGCCCCGGCTTTGCAATCATCGACATCTCTTACAAGGAAAACAGTTTGCGGGTCGTTGATCAAGGCGCTCAGGAATTACTGCAAGCCTCCAACAGCTGCCATGGAACGATGTTGAACACCTCCGTCAAACTGGCCCAACCGTTTAGGATCAACCCCGCCGGCCTGAGCCTCATCTTGTACAAATGCACGGAGGAGGGCGCAGCCGCAGCGGCGACTGTGGCACGTCGGGACAGGGACCTGGTGAAGACCACAGTGAGATGCCGGAACGAGAGCAACATGCTTGTCCGCACGGGAGTACCTTATGACGCGACCGGGAACTACGGCGGCTACGCTTTGAAGGGCTGTGAAGCTGCCGTCGTGCCGGTGACGGGCTCGTCGGGCGAGGCCAACATGAGCAACTACAAGCAGCTCATGAGCGATGGCTTCCTCTTGACATGGGATCCACGGCAACCTCTCCCTCTCCCTGCACCTGCTCCTCTTCATACGCCTGCACGTACACGTAAGTTCACCTGTCAAATCATCTTTCATTCGATCCTCAAAAAAAAAACATCCTTCATTCAGGTTTGTAGTACTAGCTACGATCAGTGCCTATTGCGTACTCGTACGTATGACGTCCCACAAACTTCGGTTGTGGCAAGCATGTAAACTAGTGCTCTCAGTAAGGACGTAGCCATGTGCATCATTAGAAGTGCATTACCAAGTTGAAGTAGGGTGTGGTATAGAACAGCAAGTGGCCTCTAGGGCGAAGATCGAATCTGGTCTGAACTCTAGCATCTCAACTCTGCCAGTACACGATACTCTGAACTTTTGCCTAGTCCGAACTCTGAATTTCTGTTCTTTTTTTGAGCGGATGAACTCTGAACTACCCAAGCCTGCATTACGGCCATTTTTTTTAGCAACACAGTATGGCCAGATAGGAATCATGAACCTGTTTACTGATCCACTGACAGACCAGTGGCAATTTTTGAAATTCCGCCTTATAGGTATTCAATTTTTGGGGGCATTTTTTGACCCAATGACAGTGCTTTTGGTTGCCGTTAGTGTCAACTTTTGAGTTGTCGTTGCTAATCATGAACTCTAGCTATTTATTTATTTTTGAGATCTAGAGTAGGAAACCTACTCCGTAGGAGATACATATCCAGACACCATCAAAGGTCGGAGGCTATCCGGGACGTTTGCGATGAACTCTACTCCCTCCGTCACATAATGTAACACGTTTTTGTAGTGTCAAAAAACATCTTACATTATGGGACGGAGGGAGTAGTTATTTAGTGGTTGGTATATAGAATTTCAAGTTAATATCTCAAGAAAAAGTTTTTGTCCGCATAAAAAAATTGTATCGTACGTAAAGCTATTTCTTGTGCAAATTTAAAAGTATTAATAGATTTTTAAAAATAATGGTCATGACAATAGAAAAAATATTCATGTACCTCAAAAGAGATGTTTATGTATTTCATAAAAAAATATTCATGTATTTGAAACCATGTGGTTATGTCTTCAAAAAGAAAAGTGCATGTACATTACAAAAAAATGCCATTTACTTACCCCAAAAGGAAAGTAAAAGTTAAATAAAGTATATAACTAGAGTTCAGAAAATAAGGCGGTAGTGATTTGCAGAGAAACAAAAAGGATAAGTAAAAAACCCACATAAATCATATTAGATAACAAAAAACTAAAGGAAACAATGGATGAAAAGGAAAATAATTACAAAAAAACACAAAAGAATTAAATATGATATAACAACCCGTCAATTGAGTGCCCGAGTGTATCCTCTATTCTAGCAGGCCACTCCCGCTAGAAGCGAAATTAGGATTTCCATGTATTTCAAGCCTACAAGGCAATAGTGCAACATGGGTAGTCCGTGACCCGGGTTTCAAGCCTTGGCTGTGCGTCGCCAAAGTCCTTTATGTTTTGGGGGCTCTTGGAACGTATCCACATAAACAATGTATGACAAACAATATTGTTTACTACAACGAAACAATTGGATAAGTGATAAAAAATGTTAAGTAAACATCAGACAAATCTTTGGTTCTTTATTATGATGGATCAATTGATACAAAGTCTGGAAATGGTTTAACCTCTTTTCAAACGGAAAGATTAAAAGGTTGACTCAAGGAGAATTTAGCTTTGGATTTGGACCTCTTTGGCGATTGGCATTTTTTTTGTTGTTGAACAAAACCAATCTGCAGACTCAAACATGTTATGCAGAAAGAATTCTAAAGACTAAAATCCTACAAAATCTCCTTGGCAAAAAAAATCCTACAAAATCTGTCGTAATTCGTTTGAATAGAAAAGCTATCCATTCTATGGGCATGCTATTTCTAAATTCGTCGAGAACTTGCTTTTCAAATGCTAATGTTACAGGAAAAAAAAAAAGGTGTAATGCCTAGTAGGTGTAAAAATGTGCAACCGAAGGTTCGAGTTTTTTTATTTTTTTAGTATTGGATACTATTGCCTGCCAATTGTGAAAGTTGTACAAAGATCATAATCTAGCTACTCCTTAGAAAGAGAGCAAAGTAACCCGAACCTAAATGGTCAATCTAAGTATCCTGGTCTCAGTCACATCACGGGCTCATGCCGGTCATGGTCATGGCTTAATCCGTCAAAAAAAGTCGTTACACGGCCCCGCAAAAGGAAAAAAAAAGTAGTCACACGGAAATTTCGGCAGTCACTGCTTACCAGTCCATGGCTTCAGTTGGGAAACTTCGTGTAGCTAGTATGATTCGCTTGCCCCAGCTTTCCAGTCAAATGGTCCGGCCGCTAGTACTCGGCGCGCTCGGCGCCTCCATATATCTTCCCTCCTTCCACCACGTAGTACACCCCAAAAGTCGCCGTAGCCCTTTGTCCATCTTCCCAAATCTTCTGCTCAGATGATCCGCAAGCTGCTGGTCCTTCCGGGCCTTGTGGCTACCACTGGTGCTGATGGCCGCGGCGGCTGACGAACAAGGAGAAGGCTGCACTGGGTCGGCCAAGAGATGCAGCAACCTCACCATCTCCGACCCGTTTTGGCTCGCCGACGAGGGGATCGGCAGATCATGTGGTTCCCCGGACTTCGTGGCCGTTTGCGACAGCAACTTCACCGGATTTACATCTCCGGTTTTACCGAGCGCTATGCCCTTCAGCGACGGCTTTGCAATCCTCAATATCTCTTACGAGGACCGCAGCCTGCATGTCATTGATGTGGGCAAGCTGCACGTGTTGCAAGTCGCCAACAGCTGCCATGTGCCCATCTGGAACAGCTCCGTCAAACTGCGGCCCTCGTTCAGGATCGACGCCGCCAACCTGAACCTCATCTTCTACAACTGCACGGAGAAGGCTGCGGCGGCGGCCGTGGCACGTAGCGATCGAGGGCTGGCACGGACGACGGCGAGGTGTGGGAACGAGTGGGAGGTGCTTGTTTTGGAGGCCTTACGATGCGACCGGGAACTACGGCGGCTATGCTTTGGAGGGCTGCGACGCTGTGGTCACGCCGATGATGGGCTCATCGACGGGGGCGAACGCGAGCGACTATGAGCGGCTCATTAGCGATGGCTTCCTCTTGACATGGCATGAACCTCCTCACCGTGCACGTAAGTTCACCCGACAGATCATCTTTTAATCAAGTCCATAGCTTAGCTAGGCCATGGAGTGCCCCTGCTTGGATTTTCCCCTTATTCACCCAAGGCATCAGTCATGCATTCATGCTTGTAGTCACTAACAGAGGATAATGCTGAAGTTGATCGTCCCTAATGGTCCACAGCCGGCTAAAAGTTGCGGGGTGATAGACGACCATAGCCTATACTAGCCAAACTGATTTAACTCCTTTTCGAGAAGAAAGTTAGATTTCCTCGCATATATTTGTTGTGGCATTGTGGCATATTAGGGCATCTCTAACGCAAGTCACCAAATGTCCCTCATATGTCCACCAGACATTTTTATTATCCAACACGGCTAATCAATTTTTCCGGACCACATGGATCCCCTTGTTCGACCCCCAAACAGAAGGAGCTCTAGGGGAGGCCGGACAATCCATGGGCACCGCCAACTTAGTACTGGACCCCATCACAAATCCACTTTTTTTTAAAGTAACCATTCTATGGTATTTGCTATTTCTAAGCTGGTTGAGAAGTTTTGATTTTCAAATGCAAAAAAAGAATGTAATGCCTAAAAAAATAAGGTTAGAGGGCTGTTATCTGCCACATGTGAACGTTGCACAATTATATGGGTGTGGCTAGGTCTTAGTCGACTGAGACTTAACCAAATCTTAGTCAAATGATATACTAGTATGTAAGAAGAAGAAGAAAAAAACTGAAAATGATTTTTTATACGAATCTCCATGCAAAATCAAAGGAAGATATTATCGACTAAGACATAACGAAGTCTTAATTGACTGAGGCTTAGCAAAACTGTTATCGGAATCTACTCCTCAGCAAACTGTTATCGGAATCTACTCCTCACCCGACAAGGAGAAGGCTGCACTGGCTCGGCCAAGAGATGCGGCAACCTCACCGTGTCCGACCCGTTCTGGCTCGCCCACGAGGGGATCGGCAGATCATGTGGTTCCCCGGACTTCGTGGCCGTCTGCGACAGCAACTTCACCGGATTTGCTTCTCCGGTTTTACGGAGCGCCATGCCGTTCAGCGACGGCTTTGCAGTCCTCAATATCTCATACGAGGACAGCAGCCTGCATGTCATTGATGTGGGCAAACTGCACGTGTTGCAAGCCGCCAACAGCTGCCATGTGCCCATCGGGAACAGCTCCGTCAAACTGCGGCCCTCGTTTAGCATCGACGCCGCCAACGTGAACCTCATCTTCTACAACTGCACGGAGGTGGCTGCGGCGGCGGCCGTGGCACGTAGTGAACGAGGGCTGGCGCAGACGACGGCGAGGTGTGGCAACGAATGGGAGGTGCTTGTTCGCGCGGGAGTACCTTATGACGCGACCGGGAACTACGGCGGCTATGCTTTAGATGGCTGCCATGCCGTGGTCACGCCGGTGATGGGCTCATCGACGGGGGCTAACGCGAGCGACTATGAGCGGCTCATCGGGGATGGCTTCCTCTTGACATGGCTTGAACCTCCTCACCATGCACGTAAGTTCACCCGACAGATCATCTTTTAATCAAGTTTGTACCTTAGCTAGGCCGTGGAGTGCCTTTGGTTGGATTGCCCCCTGATTGACCCAAGTCATCAATCATGCATTCATGCTAGCAGCCGGGCAGGCACTTCCTCCCCAAATGTGGGTGACGGACGATCATAGCCTATGCTAGCCAAATTCATATAACCCCCTTTCGTAACATGGTTGCATGCATCTATTGATACAGAGACCATGGGTAATCCTTCTTTTCAAAAAAAGCCCTTTTGAAAAAGAAAGTTAGATCTTCTCTCATATATTTTTTTGCGGCATTGTGGCATATTAGGGGATCTCCAACACAAGTCACCGAATATCCCCCATATGTCCGCGGGACAAAAAAAACCATCCAACATAGCTCATCATTTTTTTCCGTATAGTATGGATCCCAATGTTCGCCCCCAAATCAGACAGTCCACAGACACCGTCAACTTAGTCTTGGACCCCATCACAAATCCACATTTAAAAAATTTTAACGACCATTCAACAGGATTTGCTATTACTAAGTGGGTTGAGAAGTTATGATTTTTCAAATGCGAAAGGGTGTAATGCCTACAAAAAAGAAGGTTAGAGGGCTGTTTTTTTTGCGGGGGAGGTTAGAGGGCTGTTATCTGCACTGGAAAAAATAGCGCGCTATAGCATATAGAAGATTGTCTCACTAAATAAATTAATGTACAATGCCTCGCTAATAGCAATGCTATAGCGTGCTATGGCACGCTAATAGCATATTTTCAAGGGCTATTTTTTTCATTGGTTATCTGTAGGTGCGAAGGTTGCACAAATATCAGAATCTACTCCTCAGCAAACAAGATCACAAAAGCAGGCAGAACTTAAATGATCAGGCTAAGCATTCTAGTTCCAAGTCACATCACTAGTCCACGGGGTCATTGTCATGGCTTACTCCGTCAAAGTCGTTACACGCAAATTTCAGAAGCCATGGCTTGCTAGTCCATGGCGTCATTACTGTGAAACTTCCTGGACGGTGATCGCTTGGCCCCTGTTTCCGCCAATACTACTCTGCTCTCTCGCCGTCCCCATATATGTGGTTCCATCTCGACCACGGTATCATTTCTTCCGTCTAGTCCATCTTCTTTCCATAGCCCATGACCACTGAATCCCCAGCTACCACCCACCCTTTGTTCTTCACCACAATCTCTCCCAATCTTGTGCTCCGATGTCTCCCGGCTGCTTCTGGTTCGTCCTCGCCGTCCTCTGGGCTTGGTGGCTGCCATGGATGCTCGTGGAGGCCGAGGACGGGCAGGGGGTAGACTGCTCGGCCATGAAGTGCGGCAACGTCAGCATCTTGGATCCTTTCTGGCTCACCGACAAAGATACTGGAAAATCATGCAGTTCTGATCCCCACCCGGGCTACGATGTCGCTTGTACCAACAAGGCAACAACAGCGATCCAACTCTACGGAGCTCCATACCCTTCAACAGGGGATTCAAAATCCTCAACATCTCTTACGAGAACCGCAGCTTCCATGCCATTGATCTGGGCAAGCTGGACGTGCTGAACGCTGCCGACAAGTGCCGTGCGGTGTTCTATAACACCTCAGTCAAACTGAACCGCAGCCCGTTCAAGATCGCCCCCGTCAACCTGAACCTCATCCTGTACAACTGCACGGAGAAGAACGGAGCAGCCGCGGCGGCACGTCGGAACAGAGAGCTGGCGCCGACGAACGTTAGCTGCGTGAACGAGTGGGCGGTGCTTGCCCGCGCGGGAGTACCCCACGACGGCACCGGGAACTACAACAATTACACTCTGGAGGGCTGCGGCGCCGTCGTGGTGCCGGTGCTGGCCTCGTCAACGGGGGTGAACGCGAGCAGCTACAAGCAGCTCTTCAACGATGGCTTCCTCCTGACATGGGATCCCCCGCATCATCCACGTAAGTTAACTCGTCAAACCATCTTTTAATCAAACAATCAAAATCATGTTAGTCACCTAACGAGGATAAGGTTGAGTTGATCGTGGTGGGTGTCCTGCTTGCCTAAGGCGTGGGGCAACTTGCCTATACTTGTCAAATTGTGACATGCTTCTTTTTTTATTAGATTACTAGTACAAATGCCCGTGCGTTGCACTGGGTGATAAAAGTAGTAGAACCTGCTTGATGGGTCATTTTTCGCCATTTTTCATATTTAATTTCAATAAATGTTAAGCATGGAATTTTCTTTTAAAAAAACTTAATATTTCATTAAAATATAAACTCTATAATTTTTTAAATTATCTATTTCTGTTGTACATTTCAAAATGGTTTTTGTAGTAATTGGGCGAATTTTAAAGTGCTTTTAAAAATTACGAATATTTTTTTGAAATATTTTTAAACTATTTTTCTGTTAACTTTTTGGGCATTTTTGTTTGGTAATTTTTACAGATAGTTGGTAGTTTGGTTGGGAAGTTTATTTTTTACTATTTGGGCTTGGCCCAAACAAAGTAGTTAGGGTACATGGAAGGACCCACGAAGTCATCTTCGTACCACTGCGATCCCTAAAAAAAATATTCTTACTATTGCGCCGTGAGGGCTCTTCCTTATCTTTCCCATTCTCTAGTACTCCCTTGTGCGCAGCCGCCGCGCGCTCCATCCGCTTCTAACTATCGTCGAAGATCTTCGCCTCGCCTGCCCTCTGTTCCCTCGGGCATCCTAGCGACGCAGCAATGAAGCACCGCCGACGATCGAAACAACAGAAGCTCGACTCGATACCTCCCATATAGCACTGATTATTTTTAGCAATGAACATGATTTGCTTTCAGTGAAGGGACATAGTACTACAAAATCTGTGATTTTGGAAAATAACAATAATAAGAGGACCATAGCAGCCACTGAAATGTTTGCTTTCAGTGAAATAATATAATATTACATCAGTAGCAATATATGTGATGATATTTGTACAAATAAAATAATAAGAGCACTGCAACTGCTAGTAAAAGTAATATTATCCAACATGATAATTTCAACCAACACACAGGACCACCATCAACCACAGCATATTGTTGAAGAGCACATGTCTAAATTTTATGAAAGCTAAAACTGAAAGTCATTTACAGCCAACAATGTGTAATTGACCCTACTGGTCTACATCTAATGAATTATCAAGCACCCTTTCTTTTGCTACATACCTAAAACTACCATCAGGGATGCAATTAAGCTAATTGATAACTGAATAAAGAGCAGAATATATGAAACTTCAATAATTATTCCAGCATCATGTCCCAGAATAACCAAGTTCAAGCCACCATGTTCAGGTATATGTAGTCAGCAACATGAAATTTCTTGGTTCAATCCTTGGCTAGTAACAACAATTTTTCAAAAAAAATATAGTGAAACAGGGGCTTGTATCACTGATTAGCTGAAACGTAATGCAAAATTACATAATAAAACAGACAAAGTAGCTGATATAAAGACTCCCGTGCATATCAGCCAAACTGAAATTGTGAGCAATCGAAAGTAGCACCAATTTTTCAGAAAAAATATCTCGTAGCCTTTAGGGCAGATCGCGCAGGGCGAGAGGACACAGAGCGGCACCTTATAACGAACAAATGCCATGTGTACATGAGCTAAATATATTTATACTGATCTAGGGATACGATGAAACTATGCTTCCTTTTTTCTGACGGGGTGAAACTATGCTTGCTAGCACAGAAAGAAGTACATGATCGACAATGGCAAAACCTGATACAGTATAGAATTGTATACTAAGGGAAACTGAAAATGATTTACAAAATGTACAAGCTTTACTCTCCAGACTCTGCAAGCTATAAAAACATAACACACTCAGGCGCGGTTCTTCAAAATACAAAGTAGTAGCTGCGTTTGTTCAGAACAAAGAATGAAGCATTCATAACTTAGCTGCCATTTGCTTCAATTGAATAATACATGCTAGCTTGCTTATGGATGTGCCCAGAATATTCAGAGTGAACAACTCTGAACCTGGCTAAAAGAACAAAATCATTGGCTTGATTTATCTTATTATGTGTTCTGCATTATGGACACTGTGACATGAGTAGCAACTTGAGTAAAGCTTAACTGACAGTTTCATGTAACTATCAGAGAGCTACAAAATTTAATTTGTATTTCACAGAATTGCATGTACTCGAGGGCAGTTTCAATGAACTACACATCGGTCAAAATCCTATAAATTCCGGTCAATGAAATTGTTATAGTAGAAGGGTGTCCAAGAATAGAGAGAGACAGAGGGGCTAGGTGTTGAGATTGGAGTTCGTATTAGGAGAAGAGAAGTGAATCAATCAACAAATTTCAAGCCAATATTGCACTCAATTGTTCCTCCATACAACTTCCAGCATGCCCACAACACCATAATACAAAATATATGATGCCCTCTACCCTGAACATGAGCCTAGTAAAACTCTGGACTGTGTACCGGCAGGCACAATTGCAGACAGAGAGCAAGGGGACAGAAAAATAACTCAAACATGGGTCAAGGGGATACATAGCTACGTAGCTGATCAATTCTGGGTTGTAGGGATTTAAAATATGTTGTGTAGCAATTCTTGGGTACATAGCTGATCAATTCTGGGTTATAGGGAATTTGGCTGAGAGGAGAGAGATGGTAGGAATGTGTGCGTCTGATCTCCGAAAACTCTTATAAAAAGATTGTTTTGTGTCTAGCTGGTGGCATGCATGATTACATAGCACTTAGAGAACCTGATGGCTACAGATTTAATCGAGCTGTCGGGATAACAGAGGTAGCAACAGTTGAGTCATACATCTACCAAAGCTTTCATGTAGCAACTACCATATAGATCGCGTCGATTAGTTCTGGGCCATCACAGAAGTAAACACTCCAGCAATAAGGACATGAATCACCAAGCATGCATATTACAAATATTGAGCTGGTGTACTGGATGAAGAGCAACTACACTATTTAGTCTCAGCAGGCAAAAATATTGAACATACTAACAGAAGTGTGGCATCTATGAATCTAGTGGAAGCATTACAGACTTGAATCAACTTTCTGAACTCTGAAGAAAGCAGGTAGAACATAACTGAAACTTCGCTAAAAACGTTGTCGATGCTTATGTACTGAATAAAAGAACAGCTCAGCATTTGGGTGGGAGACAGAGAAACGGGGACAGAAACAGGGGCTACCCTTGATTTCATCGGCCTGTTAGTGATTTGGCTTTCAAGTGGCTACATAGCAGGATGTCGAAGATTGAGAACCTTACGTCGGTGGAGGCCGGAGAGGACTGGCCGTGGTGGACACGTGACATTGGCGCGCGCTCGCGGCCGGCCACGTTCGCCCAGCGGTTGATTTATGCAGACTGACATCCAACAACAGTGAATGGAGGCCGCGCGTGCAGGACCTGCTGGAGGGGCTTCAGGAGCACGGGGATGAGCACCTCCAGGCAGCCAGCATTCTCGGCGATGCTGGTGCCGATGGCTCAGCGCGGGCACCATGCGTTGTTGGCTACCTCAAAGCCGTGGCCCATGGAATCGGATCCGCTGCAGCTAGTTCCAGCCTCTAGGGAACAACCATGGCGTCCTCTAGTGCAGCCGCTCTTGAGCCCGACCATGTTGTCCTATTATGCTCGATCCCCGAACGCCTCCAGCCGCGAGCGAGGAGAGCGCGCTCGATCCCCGACACCTCCGCGCACCAAGACCTACCTAGCGCCGATGGCCGGCGAGCAGCAGCACCAGGACCACGCCGCACCTCACCTCTACCTACGGCCTCCCATCTCCTTCCTCCCGCCCTCCCTTTTCTCTCCGCTGTCGCCCTCCTGCAGACGCTGGACATGCCGCCGGTCGCGTGCGACTGGGACTATCCGGTGAGGAGCTCCAGCAGGAGCACGCCCAGGGAGTAGACGGCACCTCCGGGGCGCGGTAGCCGTCGGCTACCACGCGGACGAATGTCGGCCTGTAGGTGGAGTAGAGCGCGACGCCGCCCCTCACCTTCTCGTCCTCTGCCGCGCTGGAAAGGAGTCGGAGGTTGGGCCAAAGACGGCCGGGGATGGAGGCAGGTTGCGACACGTCCTCCGGACGCCGCGAAGCCTCCTGCAACGCGCTCGCCCACGAGCCCATCCGGAGCCGTCGCCGCCGCGAAGAGCGCCGCCCCACCGCGCCGGAAAGGAAGCATGTGGATAAGATAGAACAAAGGGTCGCGGACCGAATTCTTACAAACGTAGGGTTCTTTTTGGAAAAATGAATCGTTATGTCAGATCCACTTAAACAGGGACTGCAGGTTGAATTCTCACAAGCAGAGGGGCTTTTCTGCAAAATCGCTGACGACGTACGACCCGAAGCAATAAGCGCTTCATTAGTATAGGGAAAGATTTTTCGGATCACTTATACTAGTATATCTTGGCAGTACGGTGGCATGCAAACCCCGTGTTTAATTAGTACACCTGTCCACTGAGGCTGCCTTTGGTTTGGAATTTCATAGAAATTTTGCAGGATAGTAGGAAAAAAATATCCTTTGAAGACCTTTACTTTACAGGAATGGAGTCCTATTTTTTTTTTTTTTGAGAGGTGTCACCCAACTTTATTCAATCGAAATAAAATGTGGCATACAAATATATCAGGGGTCTATAGGAGCCACAAGTGGCGCCCCACATTTAGGGTATAACAGAAGCTCTTGCCAAGTCATGCACATCCCAGTTCTTCGCTCGCCTCTCGTGGCCTGCTTCAACTGCTTCAAAATATCCCATCTGAGCTTTAATTTCTTCAATAACCATAAAACTCGATCCCTTGTACGAGCTCGCCAGATGATTAATAGTCGCCATGCAGTCCGTCACTACCTGTACTTTGTGAATGTTTAGATCACTTGCCAAGGACAGGGCCTCCATAAAGGCCATAGCTTCAAGTATTTCTGGATGTACCATATCGCGGATCACCACCGAAGATGCTCCTTGAAAACTTCCAAGTTCATCTCTTCATACGCAGCAAAGGCAGCTCTATCACTGTTCCGGCTCACAGCTGCATCCACCATGATTTTCAAATACCCTCGGACTGGAGGCTTCCATTTTCTATCTGTTCTCGTGGTAGCTGGAACTCTTCCATTTTCTATCTTTTCTATTTGATAATCGTTAGAAAAATTAGAAAAAGACAACGGCTTGAAGAAACCCACAAAGAACCAGCTTCCACTCGTGCCGAAGTTGGGGCCGGCTCATACACTCACTCCCATGTGATTTAGCGACAGTTTTTTACAATGATTGATGAATAAAAATTTCCCACAATGGTGGGGTCCTGTCTGGATAGCCTGCAGTCCGGGTTTTGAACTTTAGCCCTTGGTTGTGGCCTTCCATTGCCTCTGAACATAAAAAAGTTTTCCCGATCACCGGCAAATCTAAATTGCATATCTGTCAGCATAGAATATATTCCCTAAAAAAATATGAATTAAATGTGTGAACTCTAGGTTTGTACTGGAATTTTCCCTTGCAAAAAAGAAAAGAAAATTGCGTGCAATTTCTATAAGGCACAAGCCAGTGACCGATCAGGCTATAGAACCTTCTTTTCTATGGGATACAGTAACCAGTTGGGGACAAGTTGGCCGGCAGGAATTTTTCTACGGATTCTAATCTTTCGACAAAAATGGTTTATAGAGAGAATTCTGAAGACTAAATCTTCGAAAACACATTACAATGCATTTGAATCATAAAGATCCTGATCATTCTGAGGATTTACTATTTCTAAGTGGGCTGAGGAGTTGTTTTTGCTATCCCGGCCAAGTCGCACATCAGAAAGGCTAACGTCACAAAAAGGCAAGTATAGTGTCGAGATTAGAAATGCGCAACTGAAGGCTAGACGGCTTTTTTTGTATTGATAGTGTCACCTGTCAAGAGTAGTATTCCATTACTAGCTTGATAGCCGACAAGAGCATGAAGTAGCCGGTACCGGAAGAACATACCCTAAGCATCCCTGGTTCCAGCACATCATGGCTTACCCCGTCAAAGGGGTGGGAATTTTATAAGTAATGGCTTACCCGTCCAAGAGGCCACTCGGCGATTTTGTGGAGGATGCTCATTTGCCCCACTTTTTTTGGTCAAATTCTCCGCTCACTCGCCGTCCACATATGTCGCCTGTGCTTGTAGTCTATGTCCCCATAGCCCACGAGTCCACGACCACGGATCCAAAATCTTCCACTCCTATGGCTGCGAGCTGCTGGTGGTTCTTCTGGGCGCTGATGCTCGCTGCCGTTGCCGCCGAGGAAGAAGTGGAAGGCTGCTCGGGCTCAGCTAGTAGGTGCGGCGGCGTCAACATCTCCGACCCCTTCTGGCTCACCGACATGGCGACGGGAATATCATGCGGCTCCCCCTCCCCGCACTTTGAGGTCGCCTGCCTCGACAACACTCCGGTTCTCCGGAGCTCCGCTGCCTTCGGCTACGGCTTTGCGATCATCGACATCTCCTACGAGGATGAAACTATGCGCGTCGCTGACCGAGGCAAGCTGGAGCTGTTGCGCAATTCCAGCAGCTGCCAATTGCCCATCTGGAACACCTCCGTCAAAGTGGGGCGGCCGTTCAGGATCGCTCCCGCCAACCTCAATCTCGTCCTGTACAAGTGCACGGAGAAGGCCGCCGCGGCACGCCGGGACAGAGCGCTGGTGCAGACGAGGATGAGGTGCGGGAACGGGAGCACGGTGTTTGCGCGCGCGGGAGGCCGTTTTTACGACGGGACGGATGCGGGCGGCTACCCTGTGGAGGGCTGCGATGCTGCCGCCGTGCCGGTGGCGGGCTTGTCGCCGGCCGAGGTGAACGCAAGCGACTACGAGCGGCTCATCAACGATGGCTTCATCTTGGCATGGGAGCGTCCATCTACACGTAAGTTGACCCATCAAATCAAATCATCTTTTGATCAAGGTTAGCTTAGGCATTGTACAATGGGAGGTGCTTAGGGAAGGTGTTTAAAAAAATAAAACAGGTTTTTCTTAAGCACCGGTGCTTATTTGTATAGGATAGACGCTTAACTAAGCGTCTGTCCTGTAGAAATAGGCACCGGTGCTTCAGAAAAACTCGTTTATTTTTTTAAGCATCTCTTTAAGAATCTCCCATTATACAAGGCCTTAGGATTTCCACTATGAAATCAGACAACCAATCATGCCACTCACTTATTGAGAGGACAAGGCCGTAGACCCCGTCGTGGTGGATCGACGTTGGCCGCAGCCGGCCCGGCCAGCGCCGCATGCACTTTGCATCCTCCTGCTCGCCAGACACGCGCCCACCTGACCGTAGCCTGTAGGACTACTAGCCGAACTGGCACGTGCTGACATATGCTTGTTTTAGCTAGATTTTCTCCGGTTCACTGCATATATCTTCCCAAATGATAAGTGCCACCGTGTGTTTCTTCTTATCTGGGACTGACATTTCAGCGGCTAGATGCATGCACGGTTGTGTTTTGTTACGGTGGCACTGGCCAGCCAGGGTCATGGCGCTGACCTCGTAGCTAGTGACCACGAGTGACGGTCGGGTAAATGTGTACTCTCCGCCTCTTTCTGAGTCACGTGGCAGTGCCTGTCTATCTTTTTATCCCGTTGCGAACCAGTAACTTCGTGCTAACTTTTGGCTGTTTACCCAAACGTGACACCTGGTTTTCACTAAGACAAACTCATGTACAATGAAATTGGGGATGTGGATGGATGAATACTGCCGTCTGGCGTGTGAGGGCCGTCCCTTTCATGGCCCCAAAGAGGCAAATAAGAATGAAAATGAAACAAAAAGAATGGAGGTTATCTAGTGAGCGGTCGTCTCCTTTCTCGGTCCCAAGCCAGCGAATTTAGAGTTGGGACTAGTGGCTTCTGCATAGTTAGAGCATCTCCAGCCGCGCCCCAGAAAGGCATTCCTGGGCAATTTTTTTGCGTCGGCGCCAAAAAACGGTTCAGTCGCGTCCCAAGAGCCGTTTTTCGCCGGCTTGGGCCGAAATCAACGCCGGCGGACCCAGGCCGAACCCGGCGTGCTGGGGCCGCTTGGGAGCGCCGGCCGAAACGTTTTTGGCGCAAAAACCGGCGGGCCCTCTTTGGCAGCGACTCGGCTCTTCTCGCCGCTTCGTCATCCTCATCGCCTCGGTTCCCGCGGCGAATCAATGCCAAAGCTGCCGTGCGCTGCCGCGCCGGTCAGCCTCTCCATTGATGCCTCACGGGCGGCGCAGTGAAGACCGGACGACGCACGTCCCTTGCCAGCCATGCGTACACACGGCGGCCACGCGTACGTGCGGCGCCTCCGCCTATATAAGCCGCCCCAGCGCGCCAGTGACGCACACACACTCTATCGCCGACGCCCCGTTCCTCCCCGTTCCTCCCTCTCCTCTCGCCGTTCCAGTTCAACCATGGCCGCGCGTTTTCCAGGCGACGGCGCAGCGGCGAACAGCTTCGGCCGTTGCCACCTTCACGAGGACGAAACTCGGCTCCTTTTTGAGGCCGAGTACCCGGCCCCGCCGGACATGCGGGTGCCCAGGACGTGGAGGATCAGCGCCGGCGGGGTCCCGGTGCCACCATCGCCCACCGGGGCGGCGCGGCGTGCGGAGATCACGCGTATCCGCGCCTCTCTGCCGCAGGCGGCAAGGGAAGGTCCACGGTACGCCCCCGACAGCCCGCTGTGGGAGTCGTACTTCTGTCACCGCCACGCCGAGCAACTCGAGGCCACCAACGGCGTCGTGCCCTCCGGGAGGCTCAACTCCGAAGGCCGCCGCCGATGGTGGGGCGTGCCCGGCCGCACGCTAGAGGCCGTCCTCGAGTACATCAAGGGCGGCAACACGCCCAGGCTGGAGTACCCCGCTCCACCGTCCTTCTCTCGCCGGCGTGGGAGATCGTGGACGCTAAGGCACATGGACCCGGGGGCGTCCTCCTCCTTGTCCGGCCGCTCAACTGGCTCTCCCTGCCTCCGCCCGGTCAAGCCGGAGCCCCAGGACACACCGGTCAGCCACCGCACCCGCAGCTCCGGCGTCCGCATCGCCGACTTCTCCCCCACCTCTGGACGCATCGTCCTCGCCAGGCCGAAGGCGGAGCCCGGCCTCCCCGCGGAGTACGAGGCCATAGCCCGTCACGGCTTCTCCGACGAGGAGGCCCTAAAGTGGGCGCGGGACGACTACCTCCGCGACGAGATGGTCCGGCAGCACCGAGCCCTCGAGGAGATAGCCGCCTGCAGGCGTGGGCGCGAGGACGAGCACGGCGTGGTGATCCTCGACAGCGACGAGGACGAGGACGCCCCAGACCGTCCAACCCGCCGCGCCAACCTGGGGAGGGGTGCAGCAGGGACGGCGGCCGCGGAGGAGGCGACGACGACGGCGGCGGCGGCGGCGACTACACACAGTTCTATAGGCTCCTCGGCATGTAGAGCTTCAAGGGCGGCGGGCGGCGAGGAGCGGCGAGGGCGACGGCGGGCCTAATAGCGTTTTTTTTCTTTTCTGTAAAATGTTTTCTTTTTAAAAAAACAATTAGACGCGCCTGGGGGCGGCCTTGGGGCCGGCGACTGGGGACCAACTCACCCCCAGACCGATTTTTTGCGCCCCCGGGGGCGATTTTAGGCGCTTCCTGGAAGGCCAACGGCTGGAGATGCTCTTAGTCTAAACTCTGAACTTCTGAAGTCTATGGCCAAAATTGGCTTAGTTCATTTGTTCAGCCGTATGATCCAGTGAGAGGCCAGCCAGAAGTAGACTTTTAGAAATATAGAGTTGTCGGCTCATGTTTATTATTCAGGACTTTCTGCGAAATTGCACCGCATTAGCCCATAATGGTGAGTGCTAAGTATTACTCCCTCTGTTCCTTTATGTAAGGTGTATTATTTTCGGCATGGTGACCAAGAGACAGAATTATAGACATGTTAGGACGAAATTATCCTTGACAAATTTGTTGGTTAGTGAAAAATAAACCAATTAATCCAGGAAAGTAAGAGATACATGCAATCGATAGAGATACTTTCCTTCTTTTGCGACAAGGAAAGATACCGACAATTAGGAGAGAGATACTTTCCTTTTTTCTGGAGGCTAGCAAGGGAATTACCCACTCCATTTCTAAATATAAGTCTTTTTAAAGATTTCAATACAAACTACATACGGATGTATATAGACATATTTTAGAGCGTAGATTAACTCATTTTGCTCCGTATGTAGTCCCTTATTGAAATCTCTAAAAAGACTTTAATTTAGGAACGGAGGGAGTATGATAAATTAGAAGAAATGCATCTTGCATTTTGGAATTTTATCAAAAAACAGATACACCTTATATAAAGGAACGGAGGGAGTATGATAAATTAGAAGAAATGAACCTTGCATTTTGAAATTTTATCAAAAAATAAATACATCTTATATAAAGAAACGGAGGGAGTATTATTTAGTGCTTTATGCAGCGAATAGTCTGTATATGCGCTCTGGGCTCGGCCTATGTAGCTCTGCCATGTGAGGGCCCGTCCCACAGAAGAAAAACCAACATGCTCGTAGCTACTTCTCCCTCTTTAGATAATCGGTTATTGAGTAACCTTTGTTTTTAAAATTGAAAATTTTCATTAATTATTTCGAAAAATGTTCCCAAAATTTATATAATATATTTCATAAGATTAAAAATACTCACAAAATTGATTATATTTTCATGAATTTAGAAAGTCCCATAATTACTTGAAAACAATTTATTGAATTGAAGAAATGCTCATGCTTTTCAAAATCATGGATTTTTTTAAAATGCTTATGATATTTTAAACGTCCATCAGTCCATGAATTTAAGAAAGTTCATGTATTAGAGAAAAAGAAAAAGGAAACCGGAGAATGAAAAGGGACAAACACAAATAAAAATCAAAAGAAAAGAAAAAAATGGAAGAAAACATACGGTAATCACCAGAAAAAAAGCAATTACTTGAAAACCCCGCCAAGAACCAGCCGCGACTCGCGCTGAAATTGGGACCGGTCCATAACGCTCATCCTAGCCCGCTATCCGGGTTTTGGACCTTCCAATGCCTCTGCATAGAAGTGATTTTCCATGCACTGGCAAATCTAAGCCGCATATCTATCTGAATAGAATTTGTTCCCCAAAAAAATCTGAATAAAATATGTGAACTCCAAGTTCGAACTCAAATTCTCCCTTGTAAAGAAAAACATTTACGCAATTTCTAAAAAAAGCGCAACTGAGTCACCGATCATGCTATAAAACTTTCTTTTCTATGGGATACAGTATATATAACCAATAACCTGCCCAGTGTGAAAGATATGCCAAGATCAGAATCTAGCTAGATAGAAGACAAGAGCACAAAGATACTGGAACCGAATTGATCTGGCTAAGCATCTTGGTTCCAGTCACATCACGGGGCATGAAGGTCATGGTCATGGCTTACCCCGTCAAAGGGGAACCTTGAAAGTTTACAAGTCATGGCTTACCAGTCAAAGGGGTCACTCGGGGAATTCGTGGACGGTGATCGTTTGCCCCAGTTTTGCAGTCAAATTTGAACCACTCACTCTGCCGTCCGTCCCCATATATCTTTCGTGCTGAGACCAGGGTATTCTCTCATATCTGTAGCCTATGTCACCCCTTGGTGTTCACTGCAATCTTTCCAAATCTTCTCCTCCCATGGCTCCGAGCGACTGGTTCTTCCGGGCCCTGTGGCTACCGCTGATGCTCGCGGTCGCTGCGGCCGAGGAACAGGTGGAAGCCTGCTCGGCCAAGAAGTGCCGGAATCTGACCATCTCCGACCCATTCTGGCTTGCCGACAAGGAGACGGGAAGAACATGTGGTTCCCCGGACTTCGAGGTGGATTGCTACAAGGGAAGTTCTCCCGTTCTGCTCAGCTCTGTACGCCTCGGCCTCGGGTTTGCAATCATGAGTATCGATTACAAGCAGCGCAGCTTGCGAGTTATTGATGTAGGCAAGCTCTACTTGCTCAACGCCTCCAACAGCTGCGGAGACAGCGGATTGTCGATCTGGAACACCTCTGTCAAACTGAGCCACCCGTTTAGCATCGACCAAGAGAGCGTGAATCTCATCGTGTACAACTGCACGGAGAAGGGCGGAGCAGCGGCTCTGGCACAGGACACGGAGCTGGTGCAGACAAGGATGAGGTGCGGGAACAAGAGCAAGGTGTTCGTCCGCGCCGGAGGGCGCTACAACGATACGCGCGGCTACGACAGCTACGATGGCTGCGACGCTGCCGTCACGCCGGTTGTTGGGGCAGACGGCGAGGCGAACGCGAGCCGGTTCGAGCAGCTCATCAAAGATGGCTTCATCTTGACATGGGAGCTCCCCCCTCCACGTAAGTTCACCCGTAAAATCATGTCCTTAATCCGCCTCCTGGCTAGCTGAAACCCGCAGTGCCTTTGGTTAGATTTCCCTTATCCGACCTAGCTATCAACCATGGCACTCACTTATTGAGGATAAGGCCGTAGACCCGAAGTCGTGCCCAATCGTCGTGGCGGATCAACGTTAGCCGCAGCCGGCCCGGCCAGCGCGGCACCTCCACCTTCCTGCTCTCCCACGACCGCGCCCACCATACCAGCCCAACTTGACACATCTCACATAAGCTCGTTTTAGCTAGATTTTCTCCGGTTCGTTAGTGCCATGCGATTGGCCTTGCGCTGGTTAGTGCGATCCTTTCCATTTTTCATATCTATAAAAAGATCTACCACCTCTGGTCTGGTTTTCTTCTTATCTAGCGCTGATATTTCAGCGGCTAGATGTGCATTTCATCGTCGTGCTTCTTGGCTTCCAAGGCAGAGTACTCTCGCATCTGTTAGATGCTAGTAGTAGTTTCTGAGTTGGGTGCCAGGGCCTGTCTATCTTTCAATCTGTTTTGCAGCCGGTAACAACTAACTGTTAGCTTTTGACTGTTTACCTAAACGTGACGCGTGGTTTTCACTAAGAGAAACTCGAGCTTGCTTTTGACCTGTGCGATCTTTCCAGTATCCTTGTGTCCACTTATGTACTCCCTTAGTAAAATAGTGATCGAAACGCTCTTATATTTCTTTACAGACCATGTAAACAAAGAGCGGCACCTACTACACTAATTAATAGTCTACTAGTACTACTTGCACGAAGCTTTGGCCCCTTGATGTGGCCTGCAAACTAAACTACTCCAAGTGGGCAGTACCAGTTTAATTAGGTTAGCACACGCTGATGAACATAAGCGGAATGAAAGGCAATAGTATACTCTATACAACAACTAGACCACGGTACGGCCGACGACTCGATCGATCAGCCTAATTTGAACTCCGAACCCTGAAGTCTGCACTCTGCACTAAACAACAACTCTGGGGTCCCCGCAAAAAAAAAAAAAAAACAACTCTGGGGTCGGGTCCGAGAAAATGGTTGCTAGTGATTGCTTAGTTGTTTATGTTTACAACTTGGTGAGTACTTACCACTTACCAGGTGTAACGACTAACGACTACGTGCATCAATTTTATTGCCACTTGCTGTCAACCGGAGCGTCAATAAACACACACTAAGTAGTGTTGTCGTAGGTGCACGCACACGCCATGACCAGCAGCATGGAGGTTTACCGCCAGTCCGTGCTTACAGTTCACCGGTTTACAACTACCGTTACCGGTCCTCACACAAGTATATCCAACTAGCTCACCCATGGGTACATCAATGGCCGACAAGAGCGTGCACCGATCGGCACCGGATTGACATCATCCTGGCCAGTCCGGTCGCATCGCTGCTCGACCACGACCGGGGATGGTGGAGTTCTCGTGCGTGTGTGGACGCTGGTTGCCTTGCAGTCAAACTTTCCGGCACACCACTCACACTTTGCCTTAGGAAAAAGAAAAGGACTCGTCACTCACCGACTCCCCCCTCCTCTCCTCATATCACATATCCCCTCGCTCGTACCATGAATATCGCAGTTCGTACTAGTACTATTCTCCTCTATCCATTTGGTGCCAAGAGAAATATCCTACACAGTACACACTGCGTTGCCTACTGTCGTCCTCGATCGGCCGGAGTCATCCTCCTCCCTCCGTATGGTCCTCCCATGGCCCGGGCCTTGCATCTTCCTCCTCTTGGCCGTCGTCGTCGCCTCCCCGAAGCTCGCCGCGGCGGCGGACGTCGGCGGATGCACGCCCGGGAAATGCGGCAACCTGGCCGTCTCCATCCCGTTCGGGGTCGTCCATGGCTCCGAGGAGAACCGGTGCGCCCAGATGGGGTTCCAGGTCCACTGCAAGGACCACGTCCCCTACCTCGGGTACTACGAGCCCGAGTACGGGTTACAGATCCTGGATATCTTCTACAACAACGGCTCCCTGCTCGTCTCCGACGTCCACAAGCTCCAAGACTTCAACGGTAGGTCCAGCCCCCAAGGCTGCCATGTCCCCACGGCCGACACGGCCACCAAAGTCGGGCACCCGTTCTCCATCAGCCCCCTCAACCAGAACCTCGTCTTCTACAACTGCACCAGGGCGCCGGGGGCGCCCAGTGGGGCTGCTGGACACGGCGTGCCGGAACAACACTTTTGTCCGCACGGGAGGGCCGTACAACGCGTCCGGCGGGATCGACGGCGGGTACGCTCTGGAGGGCTGCAGCGCCACCGCCGTGCCGGTGCTCGGGGCGTCCGGCGACGTGAATGCCAGCGACTACGAGAAGCTCATCAGGGATGGCTTCCTCCTGACATGGCAGCCGCCGAGTGCCGGCAACGGTGAGTTCAGTCGTTGAATTGTTCAATTTTTTAACGAGTTCCTAGGAATCGATCTGGCCTCAGCTCCAGTTCCTTATCTGTCGGGCCATGCGAAATTAATGGCGGGTTGGCAAGCCGTCGCCGTCGCCGTCGCCGTCCCCAGCCATGGCATGCATTGCCGCTCTGGAACGGCATCCCACAGATCAAGGCGATATACCGAAGTAAATAAATAATGCAAATGGGAAACAGATAGCGCGTTGACTCTGACCGGTCAAGCCGCCATGGCCACCGTCCTTCATCTTCAAAGTCGCACGTCCCACCTCCGCTCAGTCCCGTTGCTCTAGTTAACTAGTCCTCTCCCGCTCCGCTTCCCTTCCTTTCCACGGCCCAATCCAATCCATGCCGCCGCTCCAGCCACTCCTCCTCCTCCTGCTCCTCTCCGCTTCCCTTCTCCGGCTGCCGGCGCAGTCCACCGCGACCTGCTCGCCCAAGAGATGCGGCGACCTGAACATCACCTACCCGTTCTGGCTGGAGGAGGGCGCCGGCCGGCCGCCGTGCGGGTCTCCGTCCTTCCAGCTCAACTGCAACAGCAGCCACGCGTTCCTCAGCCGCTCCATGTTCGGGAAATACCAGGTCGCCCGGGTCTTCGCGGAGAACTCCTCCCTCGTCACCGTGAACCACAATCTCCTGGTCCCGCCCCAGGCCGGCTGCCCGCCGTGGTGGTTCAACATCTCGCTGGGCCTCGGGCTGGGGCCATACACCATCAGCAGGAAGAACAGGGAGGTCCTCGTCCTCTACAACTGCACCGAGCCGCAGCAGGTGGCGCCGCCGGGGTTCAACCGCACGCGCTGCGCCGACGGGTCCTTCTTCCGGCTTGGCGGGGGGTATGGCAGCCACCGCGAGCTGGGCGTTGTCCCGTCGGCCTGCAGTCTCTCCGTCGTGCCGGTTCTTGGTTTTCTGGACGGCGACGGCGACGACGACTATGTCCAGAGCATGAGGCAGGGGTTCCTGCTCGAGTGGACGGTGCCGTCGGACGACTGCCCCGAGTGCGAGGCAAGCGGCGGGCAGTGCAGGTACGCCGGCGACGGCACCGGGTTTTCCTGCAGTTGCGCCGGCGTCGCCTACCGCGACAAGTGCGGTGAGTTGACGAAAATTAACTGACAGCGCCACCATGATTTTATTTTTGCCTAGTCAATCACTAGTCCTTTGATCAAGCTAATCCGTTGCTGGTATTCATTCCCCTCAAAATTTCAAGTGCCAGCGACCGATTCGGTGACTCCAAAAATGCCGACCTAGGTAGCAATTTGGACAAGCAAAGCAAATGCTGGTATTCAGAAGTGACTGATTTGAGTGAATTCAGAAGTGGCGACGTAGGTACCAATTTTGATGCTGCATCTGACATCGAACCGCTGTCAAGAACAGATTAATTTACTGCGTTTCACGTCGCTGTTGCTAGGTGGAAATATAGAATGCTGATTGGACACGGATATTGTGGTTTCAACTCTTGGGTGCTTGCTTGGTTTCTTGGAGCTCCTGCATAGTTTTTGGTACGTAGTTAGTGAGGTCAGTCCACTGATTGAGCCTGTCGATTCCTAGTCAAAAATACATTTGTTGAACTAGTCAGCATTGCTATTCAACAAACATGCCGAACCGACGGTAACGTGTTATTGGTTTCGTCGCAAGTAAACTACTCCCGGAAGGAATTGCCGATCGATGCGCTTAGTACTTTTCTATGCCCTGGTTCGAGTTTCAAAATTCAGACATGTGGAAGTCAATATATTGCAACTGTTTGTTGTTGAATTAGTTAGGGGTGCAAAGTTGAATTGAACTCTGTTGTTAGTTTCAGTGGGTACTTAGAGGTGCTGATGCACTTGGTAACTGAGTGTTGCACTGCATAATTAAGCAGTGCAGAAGAGTGGCGTGATCCTACCGGTATTACCAAGCATTATGAAAGCTTATGGCCCTTAAGTTAATATATTGTTTTTTTGTCTGGAAAGATGACCAAAGGAACCAAATAGGTTACCAGGCACCAAGCTGTTTCAACGCAACCATCTTATCACCTCTGTTTGTTTTCTGGAAAACTACGATATAACAGTTACATTTGCTGTTAGATTTTGACTTACATTTTGACAATTTCTCCTGAATCAATGCAAATGTATGAATCCGTTATTTCTGGCAGCACTTTTACGATCTGAATGCCTTGATTGTGGCTTATGTGTTTATTTTCTTCCTATATATTACCACCTTGAATTGAAAATCTGAAATTCAGCTGTTGCTGTATTTTCCTCATTAATCAGTCAGAGGAAAGGGAGTTGGGCTTTACATAGAAGCTGGCAAAGTTATCATGAAAATGCCGATTCATACTACAAAAAGTTCCTTTCATTTGTCAATCGACTACTATACTTGTTTATTACTTCATAATGTTTAAAATATTTACACATTCTTCTTATGCAGGGGCCCGTAAAATGGCAAGAGTGACCATTCTTAAAATAGGTGAGTGTCAATCAACTCTCAAGCTGCTCGGCCCATCTATTCGTTCGGTTCTTATTTCCTGTGGTCCCTTGGTTGCTTCATATTGCTAATGTGTTATACTGTTTCTGTGGACAGTTGGAGCAGGACTAGGTGGTGCTGTACTCATGGCATGTCTCGGCTGTTTTGTCTGGTACAAACGCAAGAAGAGGAAACAAACTGTAGCTTCGAACGAGTTCATGCGAAGTGGATCTTCAATGACGTCATACAGTAAAGACCTTGAGTTGTATGGTTCTCCTCATATCTTCACTTTCGAGGAACTTGAGGTAGCTACTGATGGGTTTAGTGCTTCAAGGGAGCTTGGTGATGGTGGATTTGGAACTGTCTACAAAGGTAAAACACATGTTTGCTGAACCTGTTGCTTGTGAATCTTAACACGTCAAACTGCAGATAAATTACAACTTTGAACATTTGAACTGTATGCTTTGATAAATTACAACTTCGATATTTTTTCATTCAGGAAAACTCAAGGATGGGAGAGTAGTTGCGGTGAAACGCCTTTACAAGAACAACTACAGACGGGTTGAGCAATTCCTGAATGAGGTTGACATCCTGTCCCGCCTGCTCCACCAGAACCTTGTCATCCTATATGGCTGCACGTCGCGCATGAGCCGTGATCTTCTCCTGGTGTACGAGTTCATCGCAAATGGGACGGTTGCAGACCATCTTCACGGATCCCGTGCGGCGGAACGAGGCCTCACATGGCCTCTGAGGCTGAACATTGCCATAGAGACGGCTGAAGCACTGGCCTACCTCCATGCAGTCGAGATCATACACCGAGATGTGAAGACAACCAACATATTGCTCGACAACAGCTTCCATGTCAAAGTTGCAGACTTCGGGTTATCACGCCTGTTCCCACTTGAGGTCACCCATGTGTCAACTGTTCCACAAGGCACACCGGGCTACGTCGACCCGGTGTACCACCAGTGCTACAAGCTGACCGACAAGAGCGACGTTTACAGCTTCGGCGTTGTGTTGGTGGAGTTGATATCATCGAAACCTGCTGTGGACATGAGCAGGAGCCACAGTGAGATCAACTTGGCAAACATGGCTCTCAACAGGATTCAGAACCATCAAGTTGTTCAGCTGGTTGATCCGGAGCTCGGCTACGATACCAACCCCGAAACGAAGAGGACGATCGATCGCGTCGCGGAGGTGGCCTTCCAGTGCTTGCAGCTGGAGAGGGATCTAAGGCCGTCGATCAAGGAGGTGGTGGAGATCCTGACTTGCGTCAGGGACGGAGACGGTGGGGATAATAGCATGAATAAGAAGGCGTCTCAGAAACAAGACGTGTGCTTGCTCAAGGATGGCCTGCAGTTCTCGCCCGACACTGTTATACATAGATTCCATAGCCAGTCAACTAACCACTCGGTAGCATCGAATGCTAGCGGATTATCTAGCAGCAAATGCTAAAAAGAATGCCACATAGGACCTTTTCGGCACTCTTTGACACTGACAAAACAAAAAATAATATTGAAGCTCTGCAAAATGGGGTATTCACCATGCTGCAATGTTTTGACTGCCGAGGTTGCATACGACCTTGGATGGAAATTAGCGGTTAGCCAGGCAGTTAGGATACAAAAAACAAAGTTGTATAACTTTTTTCCTCGAGCAGTTAGCGTTAGCTAGGCAAAAAGGAGGCTAGCGGGTCCCTTTGTGTGCCGTTGGTGCCGCCACTAGTTTCATCTCCCTCTGTCGGCTTCTTCGATGGCAGGAGGGAGGGAGAACCTCGGATTTGTGCGTCGGGTGTGTTCTCAATAAGGTTAGGATTGAGGGAGTCGTTGTTCAGGTCATCACGGTGGTGTCCCATCTGAATAAGTTTCCCTAGGCTCCATTCATGGTTGGGCAGGGCTCTTGCCTTCTTGTAGGAGCCAGCGGGGTGGAGGATCCCCAAATCTCGTTAAGGCCGTGGGCTATGGTGTCTGGAGGTTGACTGGTACTGGCTGGGTTGGTCCTCGGATAAGTGGTGGCTGTGTGGAGGTTTTTCTTTCTCATCGTCGATATGATTTTTTTTGTTGTTCCTCCTTTGTGATGTTGTTGGAAGTATGTCCTTCTTTGCCTGGGTGGTTGGTTCAGCCACTGCGCATGAACCGAATCCTAGTTCTCTTCCATCTGGAAGAGGCACATATAGTGATACCCAAAGCCACATATGGCGAAGGCTGGTGCGGGCGTGTTTACTGCACATGTGTGTCCTTGTCCTTTCGTTGCCGGAGTGAAGAAAAGGGAGAGCACCGTGGCGGCGATTATGCTGTAGTTGAAGATGATGACCTGCTTGGGTCTAGTTGCAGATTCTTGTGTTGTAGGGGTCTTCTTGCAAGGTTCAAGGATGATGACACATAGCTCTAGAGAGATCTCTGTGCTTTATTGGTTATTTTAGGGTGATCTTTGTTATTCTGTTTCATTGTGCGTGTGTTAGGGTGTGCTTGCACGGATTAAAGACTTTGTATTATTTCGTAATTTGAATATAAGCATAATTTCTCAAAAAAATTGTTCATCTTGACCAGAATGATAATTTTCATGTTGAGCAGTTCTTGATTTTAGGCCACCTAAATTATAGTTTTTGCCGTGCAAAAATATGGTGTCAACACATGCCCCTGCAAGCGTAAACAAAGTCCAAAAAGCATGAAATTTGTCATGGTGCCCTTATATGACACCTACAGATTGTGGTAAAAATTAGAAAAAGTTCCGTGAAAGTTGTCACGTACACTTCTACAAACCAGACCATATCTGGAAAACAATCATGATTTTGAGAGAGAATGTGTCAAGTTTAAAGGTGATGTGGCCGCTGCTTCATCTGTTGTCCTTGAAAAAAATCTACACTAAATATGCACCATTACATGGCCAATGTAAAATTTTGGCATCTTTCAGGGTTTGTTTGCTATATTTAAGCCATTTAGTGCATTTCTAGTCATTTAATGCATATAATTCATTTTTTAACTACAATTGTATGAAAAAGTTGTCGAAATTGGGTTGAGAAAACATATTTGTGTTCTTGAGTCCATGTGTAGCCTTGTCCAAGAAAAGAAGGAATTTCAATCATGAGGGTGCCAAGACTTAACACCAATCACGAGGAGCCACATATGGAATTGCTTATTGTTTGCAATTAATGAATATGAATTACCTACAATATCTTGACCTATTACTAACATAAGAAGAACACAAGCCATCAAATTAAACTAGCATGGCCGAGTGCACGTGTGGGAGGGGCCCCGAGTGCGGATGACGCCTGGACCATAAGCCCATAGATGTGTGTCTCGGTGTGACAAGGCTATGCCTAGTCCTTAGCCCGAGAGGATTACTCACACATCGCAATCGAATCACAAATGAGAGACATTGTAGATAGGTTTATTTGAAGATGGATGACATTATTCTTTGTACACATATTTTGCTAGCTCGAGGAGCAGAATTACTGGCAGTCCGGGATGCAATCCTATTAGCAAGAGAAAAAGAATGGCCAAACATTCTGATAGAAACTGATTGTTAGGTACTTAAGGATGAGTGGAAGAATGAAGAATTTTCATCTATTGGAGCCATGTGTTGAGAGAGATCAAGTCTCTTCTCAACTTTTAGGGTTTTGATATTGTGCACACTCGAAGGAATGCTAATGCGGTTGCGCATAGATGTGCGAAGGAGGATATTAATAGTAGCTTGAGTGTAATGTCACTAGATGTTATCCCTGACATTTTGGTTGCCTTATTGCAATCGGATGTAAACCATCTTATGATCGAATAAAATGCCTAGTGTGGGCGGTTCTAAAAAATGACATTAATAATTTTCATTTTCCGGCGATCGTACGAGAGGCGACGCGGTTGGCCGCCCAGCTGTCCATGGCCTGCAACCACACCGTCAATTTTGACCCATTCTAGTGCAAGAAGGGGCTGGCGGTGGTGATAGGCACGGCCCTCTCCACATGTGCCCAGTTACCATTTATACCCATCCATTTGGTACAACACATCTCTGTGGAAAGATGGACAAAAGATGTGGACGCACATGGTCACATTATCACTAATGCCGCATGTTGGTTTAACTATAATACGTAGCAGCTGAT
Source organism: Triticum dicoccoides (assembly GCF_002162155.2). Lineage (NCBI taxonomy): Eukaryota > Viridiplantae > Streptophyta > Magnoliopsida > Poales > Poaceae > Triticum > Triticum dicoccoides. The sequence continues at coordinate 36,421,948 of NC_041385.1, read as the reverse complement.
TAGGTGAGCTCATGAAAAGGTTTGCAAATAAATGGATCATCAAAAGACAAACAGTCCGTCAACCATGTCTAAATAGATCTTCACTCATCATCAGTCACGAAGACAAATCCACACACTCATTAAGATGCACATCCCACAATCTCAACTAAACTGATCGTGCATCAATCAATTTATTTAAAGCAAATCGAAACGGGGGCTCACTTGGCATCGTCGGTCTCGAAAGAAGTGGAGGGGTGAAGTAGGGATCATCCTCCGAGGTGCTCGCCGGCGAGATTTCTCCTGTCCGGGGGGCCCACGGACTGCCGCTGTTGCCACCATAGTTGGCAGCGGTGGAGCTGCAGCCGCGGCAGGGCCCAGAGCCGGAGAGGTGCGAGCCGGAGGTGGAGAGGTGCACAACGCTGCATTGTTTGCAACACTAATGTTCAGACAAGTGTGAATAATCTATGCCTCCTGTCACCTGCCATTATTATTTGTACACATATTTTACTAGCCCATGGCAACGCACGGGCGTTCTACTAGTTATATTTAATTATGCAAATTTGGCAGTCGTTTGGTGAAAGGCAGTGGCGAAGCTATGTTGAGGCTAGGGGGCCGATGCCCCCAGCCTTGGACAAAAGTCTGAAGATTTTTTTTGAAGGACCTAGGTGAGAGGAAAATTAGCCTTTCGCCCCCCTCCCCCAGGCGATGCGGCTGGCCGCCCAGCTGTCCATGGCCTGCAACCACACCATCAATTTCGACCCATTCTGGTGCAAGACGGGGCTGGCGGTGGTGATAGGCACGACCCTCTCCACATGTACCCAGTTATCGTTTATACCCATCCATTTGGTACAACATATCTCTGTGGAAAGATGGACAAAAGATCTGGACGCACATGGTCGCATTATCACTAATGCCGCATGTTGGTTTAACTATAATACATAGAAGCTGATTAGGTGAGCTCATGAAAAGGCTTGCAAATAAATGGATCATCAAAAGGCAAACAGTCTGTCAACCATATCTAAATAGATGTTCACTCATCATCAGTCACAAAGACAAATCCACACACTCATTAAGACATACATCCCACAATCTTGACTACACTGATCGTGCATCAATCAATTAATTTAAAGCAAATCGGGATGGGGGCTCTCTCGACTTCATCGGCCTCGAAAGAAGTGGAGGGGGTGAAGTAGAGATTGTCCTCCGAGGTGCTCGCCGGCGAGATCTCTCCTGTCTGGGCCCCCCACGGACTGCCGCTTAGGTGGCAGCTGTGGAGCTGCAGCCGCGACAGGGCCTAGAGCCCGAGGTGGAGAGGTGAAGAGGGCTGCCATTACTTCCATGACAAATGTGAATAGTCTATGCCTCATGTCACCTGACATTATTCTTTGCACGAGCGTTCTACTAGTATATTTAATTATGCAAATTAGGCAGCCGTTTGGTAGAAGGCAGCGGCGAAGCTATGTTGAGGCCAGGGGTCCGATGCCCCCAGCCTTGGAGAAAAGTCTGAATTTTTTTTGAAGGACCTAGGTGAGAGGAAAATTAGCCTTTCGTCCCCTTCCCCAGATATTTATCATTTAT
>NC_041385.1:36326639-36420121 GCF_002162155.2 Triticum dicoccoides | reverse complement strand
CTAGTTGGAGCACCAAGCCAAATACTTAGCTCTTTGCCTTGTGATTGGTGATGATTGCTGCTTACTAGCCATGATTTGGCCGGGCTAGATTTAGCGGAAGCTACCGAGGCACTATGATTAATAGCCTTTCATCAAACTAAAGCTAATAATCTTTTTGTAAGTTAGTAGAGTCAGAAATTTACAGTAAAGAGTTGATGGTCGGTTCATGTACGTACGGTCAAGACCAATCTGCGGACGGGTATGACATCTGATTTTGGGTCAGCGTTGGAGATGCCGCAAGGACTTCTGAATCAAACAATCAAGGCCAAAAGTTCTTTTCCCCTCTGTTGGGAAACCTTTTCTCCACGGGAAACTCTTGCCTTCACCCGACGGATCGCACGCGAGCGATCCGCCGCCTCCACCATGTGACGCTTGTACACGTATCCTTCATGTCTCTCTTTCTGCAACGTCACTAGTGTTGCAAAATTGCCTTCCACAACAACAACCATGTTGCGAAAAAATGAAGACAAAGGAAAAATGACAAATATTTTTGCAACATTGTGTTTGTTGCAATTTGGTTTCTGCAACAACACTGCTGTTGCCAAAATAGTGATGATTTTTTTTGACAATGTCAACTATGCCAGAAAAGATTTTTGCACCATAAGCTTTGTTGCAAAGTAGTTCCGCAACCCTGCCCTTGTTGCAGTAATGAGAACGACGTTGGATGATGGATAGCTGTACAACTGACAAATGCCGAGGCGGCGGATCTTTTAGAAAGATCCACCGGCTGACTCGTAGCATGGTCCTTTCTCCACCCGCTGCATCCTTCAAAAAAAATCTTGGCAGTTAGTATCTGAGAGACGTTCCTCGTGTCCTCATTTTACCAAAGTCATCCGAAATACGGCTAAATAAGGCCGTGAGGGTCGATCAGAGGACCATCTTCCATGAGTTCTAACATTGGACTGCTGACCAAACTCAGTTGCCTCCGTAATCAAGCGCCCCAAATGTCACACAAATCGGCCATGGATGACCATCCCCCGGCTGCTTACAAGTTACTGCTAGTACGATTCACCGTTCTGGAAGGGACTTATGAGAACAAAGGATATGTTCTTTTGTAGGGTCAAATTCTTGATTGGCAACGGGATGTCAACAAGATTTTGGGAGGATACGTGGCTAGGAGAGAGGGCGAAATCACTGTTTTGACCTTGTGCACGTTTATCGTCACAAACTGAACCCGACGTAAAAGTATTTCACGATTTGACCCTTTTAGAAACGCCAGGGCCTGCGGCGTTTCCAGCCAACATCGAAACGCCGACCAAGCTAGCGTTTCTTACCAACACAGAAACGCCGTGGCGGCTAGCGTTTCTGCCCTGGCCCACAGTCAGTCCGAACCCGCTGTTTTCGCTGACGTGGCACATGTGAAATGCCAATGTCCTTGGCGTTTCTGGGCTAGATGAAGTAATGTGCGGCGGGCCGCGGGGGCTAACCGAGTCCACTCGCAGTCCCAGCCCCGGTCGGGCAGTTCTTGACGAACTGGCGGCCGCCCCTTCCCTCTTCTCCCCCAAATCTCCCCCAGATCTGCTATATTGATCATCAAAACGAGTAGATCGAAGCACCCCCGAGTTGCTTGAGGTATTCTCTTCCCAATCCTCCATTTATTTTCAGTCAAGATTGGCTATTTTAGATGCATTTTTTCAAACATGGTGGAACCCTAAGATGAGTTATTAGTGATTTGTTTGATGAATATTTTGGGGATATACTGTTGAAGTATTCTTAGTTAACTTGTATAGTATTGGATTTAGAGAGAGCCCATTTTTTAGGATTAGGTTGAACCTATTATTTGTTAATAATAGTTGTGATAGATTCTTTAGGATAAAATAGGTTGAAAAGAATTGGTGTTGGTAATGTGGTTCGTGATTTATATCTTTGGGATAATTTGTAGTAGTTCTCACACAATTTTGTATATGATGTGGTCATAATTTTAAGCATATATCATAACAAATCCATGTACCTTATTTTTTAGGATGTTTGAGCCGGATAAATATCCCGGCCTTGATGATTATTACGAGGAGAAGCATCGTGATGTGCTTGTGGAAAGAGGGGAGGTAATTATGTATCTACATTATCATATTGTGAGTATATTGTGAGTCGTTTAGAGAAGTATATAAATTGTGCGTGTGACTTTTGTAGGTTCCTCCAGTATTTCGGTTGAGAGGCCACAACCCACGTGAGTCACTGAGGTATGACCGTCGCTACGAGCCTTATTTTAGAAGAATGGATCTTCTCCAGTTTGTGCTCAACTTTAAAGGCACACCACCATGGCTGAAGTCGACGGCCATTACCGCCCTTACGGACCGTTGGAGGCCGGAGACGCACTCTTTTCACCTTGCTCTTGGTGAGATGACCGTCACTTTGGAGGATATTGCGATGATCTCCGGTCTTCCGATCGAGGGCAGGGCTCTTACCGGGAAGGTAAAGTCCGAGGGGTGGCGACAAAGGGTTGCAGGTTTGGTTGGTGTTGAACCTCCCCCGTGGATTCATGAAACAAAGAAGGATCCTAGGCCATCTGGTGTTTTGTTCTCGTGGCTACAAGAACATTTTTACGAGTGCCCAGAGAATGCTAGTCCGGCTGTTGTGGAGAGGTATGCCAGGGCTTACTTATGGAATCTTTTGACCCAAGTGGTGTTTCCTGATGGCACGGGAGACACAGCCTCGTGGATGTTCTTGGACCCTCTTCGTAACTAGGATGTTAAGTGGAGTTGGGGGTCGGCGGCACTAGCCTTCTTGTACCGTCAGGTAATGCTAATTTGATGAATTTTCATTATATGAAAGAGTTGTTTGCATGTGATTGTTTAATGTGTATACAAATGTGCAGTTGGACGGAGCATGTATGAGGAGTAAGCCGAAATCTTGTCTTGGTGGTTTTGTTTGGGCCCTATAGATTTGGATGTGGGAGCGTATCCCTATGGGCCGTAACTTGACCATTGCTCCGGAAGAACCCTGGGAGTGGCCTTTTGACGGGGATGAGGAGCGGTATCCCACTATCGCATACACGTGGGCTAATGTCCAAGTGTCTAGTATCGCAGCCATGGGGCGGTACAAGGCATACATAAGAGAGCTCGACATGCTTACTTATCACCAGGTAAATATCAAATGCCTTGCTATCAATTCAGATTTTTTGTTGTTGTGCATGAGCTAGTGACATGTTGTGATGTAGGTTAATTGGAGGCCGTACATGGTACTTAGGAAGTTCCCTTTGAGCAATATGTGCTTTCGTGACCAACATCTTTGGCGTGTGCGTTGCCCCATGATATGCTTTTCTGCGGTGGAGTGGCATCTTCCACATCGTGTTTCGAAGCAATTTGGAGTACAACAACGCACCCCGCCGGAGTATGTTGAGACAAGTGTGGTGCTACATAGGTGAGAGTTTTTGTACCATATGTTGATCAATGTGTAACCACTAAAAAATGAAATTGATACCGATACTTCTCATGCTTTGTAGGACGAGCCAACAACACAACAAAAATGTCATTAATTGGGAGGATCACCATCTTATGTGGGTGGACATGTGGAATGCTCAGAGGAATGCCCGAATTGAAGATGATCACACACCTGACAATGACGAGGGGGCATATTTAAGGCATTTGGAGTGGCTTCGCAAAGAGTACAGAGTTATCCTTAAGGGTGCTTGGACTCGTGCCGATTGCTTGGAATTAATGCCAAGTGAGGCTGCTGATTGTGCATTCAACAACTCTATTAGGGAGACCATTGGAGCGCACCTAGATTATGGCCCTCTGCGTGACCGAGTGGTATGCATTTTTGTCTCTTTTGTGAACATGTGTCATTTCTTCATGAGTGGTGTCTCACTTAAGTTTTATTCAGGGCACGGAGCTATGGAGATGTATGAATGATAGTAATGTGGTGCTTGGCCGCGCACCTGGTAGAGAAACAGACGGTCTTGTTAGGAGTACTCTACAGGTTAGAGGCCTTTTTAATATGAACATTTATTTTATATCATGTGAACTTTTTTTGCATATTTACATGTCAATGCCTTTGCCTCTGCAGAAGGTTGTGAATCGTTGCCGAACACTAGCCGCCGCTTTACTCTCTTGCCATGGAGGTTCATCAACGGATGTGCGTGCACGTGCTCAGTATAGAATGGATGTTCTTTCTTCCGCTCGTCCATCTTCAAGCCAAGCACGTCCCTGTGCTTCTTCCGCTCGTCCTTCTTCCAGCCGAGCACGGATTGATGAACAGGAAGATGAAGATGAGGAGACAGACTTCGATGCGGATCCAGACTATTTGGAGCTTGGGGCTTCGCAGATGGAAGATGCTCCACAGCCAACTCAACCTTCTCAGCCTTCTCAAGAAGCACGCCGAGTTAGCTCAAGGAACATCCGACATCCTGGATGGCAAAACACTCCTGAGGGCTACGTCAACAGGGGGAAGATGCCTGCGATGGGCCTCCTTAACCACCCTCTCCATGAATATCTTGTTCTTCCTTGATCATTTTTCAGCTGCGAATGCCCAAAGCTTCATGGTTCTTTCTTCAAAATCCCTTTGACGCTTCTTTTGTGCCTCCTCACATTTCCTCACCAACGCTTTCTGCCTAGCGCGACACTCATATGACGCTCTCAACAATTCCTGATTCTCAGCTTCAAGCTCCTCTTCCTTCTTCTTCTTTAGTGCGGCTTCATCCTCCTCTCTCAGCTTCTTCGCAGCCTTCTCCCACCACCCCGCCATCTCACCTTCGCCATCCTCAAGCCCCTTCATTGTTGCCTTGTTGGGTTGAGAAGCCGCCATATCTATGAAAAATTACAAGACATCAGTTAGTAAGGACAAAAACAACATGAAAATAATATTGGGAAACATGAAAATAATTATGAAGTGTAGCCACGTACGGAAATGGTCCATCTAGGTATCCAAACATTCCTCTAGCATTACCACGGCCTCTACCCATGAAACCTCCTCTACCACCACCAGAACCTCTACCCCTACCACGAGCACCATCACCGGTAACTCGTCCTCGACCACGACCACCCCTGGAACCTCGGCCACCACCAGAACCTCTACCCATACCACGAGCACCACCACCGGTAACTCGTCCTCGACCACCACCAAGGCCACCACCGGAACCTCGGCCACCGCCAAGGCCATCACCGGAACCTCGACCACCACCAAGGCCACTACCGGAACCTCGGCCACCACCAATGCCATCACCGGAACCTCGGCCACCACTTGAAGAAGCATTGTGCCCTTTTGAAGTTTCGTTTGTTTTGCAAGTCCTTTTGTTGTGTGTCGTTTCATTGCACCCACCGCATTGGTTCCTATCACGTGGCTCCATGAAATGTCCACTACCAAACTCTCTGGTGCTCATGAGGTCATCCATATCATTCCTGTATCGCTTTGTTCTCCTTCTACCCTTGGGTTGTACCATCATCTCCGGATCGGGCCTAATGTTAGGACCGTGATACTCTGGCCACTGCGATGCATCCAGAAAAGGGTGAAATCTAGACGCCCATGTTAACTTATGAGTTTGCAAGTTGAATTCATGCAACCTTACAACTACTCCATCGGAGATATCCACATTCCTGATGCGGGCCGCCGACATCATGTGTGAGCATGGCCAGTGGTACTTACTAGGCCGCTCACAAGTGCAATGTCTTGTCCTAAGAGCCACCTTAAATGAGCGACCACCATATGATTGTCCATCTCTTGTTGTCCCATCTGGCTCATCCACTTGGTATTTCATTTCTACATTATCAAAACAAGTGACTCGCTGGATGGCTGACTTGTCTCTCTGAAACTCCAGCCACTCGGCAACCTTCTTCGGATAAATTTCATTGGGAGGCTTCTCACTATCAGCAATCAACTTGTCAATTTCATCGGAGTGCTTCAAAAAATACTCATTTAGCTTGTAAAAGGTATATTCCGCTATTGCCGTCACCGGCAACTGACGGGCACCCTTCAAGACAAAGTTGAAGCACTCAACAAGATTGCTTGTCATGTCACCATATCTCATGCCTCCTTCGTCACATGCTCGTGACCACTTGTGTCTCTCATCAATATTCCTTTCTAAGAAATCTTTCCCACCTTTGTTTGCCTTCTCATAGATTTTGTTCAAGCGTGTCGTGAATGACTTAACAGAGAAGGCTACACATGCGGAGTTAAGATCCTTGCAAAGATCCTTGTTTTTGCAAGCTCTGTAAAAGTTTGCAACGAAGTGCCTCATACACCATCGATGGTGAAGCCTCGCATGCCCTGGAATATGAATATCCACGGCCTTCAATATGCCTTGGTGCCGATCGGATATGATGCATACCTCCCTATTCGGAGGAATGACCGTGCTCCTAACAAGTCTCATGAACCATTCCCAGTTGTCTTGGTTCTCCACGGAGACCAAAGCAAATGCCACAGGCAACACCTGATCGTTAGCGTCATGTGCCATTGCTATCATGAATGTGCCCTTGTATTTCCCTGTCAAGAATGTCCCATCTATAGACAGAACCGGTCGACAATGCTCAAAAGCTGCAATGCATGGGCCAAACGTCCAAAAGGCACGACGGAACACTCCTTCAATGTCTTGGACATAGTGGTACATTCCTGGGTTTTTATAAGACATCGCTCCTAGCAACCTGGGTAACATGTTGTAAGCCTCTTCCCATCCACCGTACAACATTCTGAGAGCGACTTGCTTGGCCTTCCATGTCTTCCCATACTTGACCTTATATCCGAACTTATCTTCAATCCAACTCATCAACAACTTCACTTTAATGGTTGGATCCTCGGCTATATGTTTCTGGTATTTATAACCAATGAATTCCGAGGTTAGTTGACGGTGTGTCACCCGTGCTTCTACGGCCGGCGGTGTGCATTGGTGAGTAGCTTTGCAACTAGTTATCTTCCACCAACCATCTTTCGTGAGTCTTCCATTGACTTTCCATTTGCATCTTTCTACCTCACATTTCACGGTGTATCGCTTGTTGCAGTCCGAGTGAACAACTATGAAAGGCCTGTGGTGTTTGACAGCATACTCATACAACCACATCCTGAACTCTAGCATGTGCTCGAACATCAAACCTTTCCTCAAGTACGACATCGAAATCGCGTCGGGTGTACTACTTGGGAACTGTCTAGCCTCAATTGTCTTGCTCATGCCACTGTCAACTATAGCCTTATCTGCAAGGCTAACATCACAAAACAAGGGAACTTTGTGATCCCTACCGGTGAATTTTGTGTACCACTCTGCTTCTTTCTCAGTCAGGCCATCTTCGTCCAACTCATTCACCGGGCCTTCATCATCCGAGTCATCCACACAAGCACGCTGATAGATAATGTCAGGATCCATGTCCCGATGCCTTACTTCGGCCTCTACGTCACCAAAAATGTTGTGATGCCTCTCATACTCTTCGTCGGAGTCATCACCATCATCTTTCATCGGTGCACTACCTCCGAACTCATATAGGGGATACTCATTGGCTTCAGCTTCAACTTTATGCTCAACAATAGGCGGCACGCTACTAACCGGGCTCACATCATCTACTAAGGTTTGGTTCAAGTCAACATTAAAGAGAGGAGCCTTCACCACCTTACTTGCAAATACTTCTAGTGACTTGACTGCCGAGGATGCAACAACCTCCTTATATGCAACCCAATGCAAATTGGACTTGATAGGCATTGTCTTCATTCGACACTTGTGTGCCGACCCAACATCATATCTTCCTACTAATTCAACTTGGTAACTTGCATCCACCCACTTTAATCTTATCCGTGTTTCTTCCACAACCTCTTCATAACTAGGTGTCTCAAGAAATATCAATACTTCCTCATACTTGTCAACAATATCCACATTCATGAATGCCTCTTTGTCAACATAATGAATATTCACAATCTTGTCCATCTAAAAAAGGGGGAACATAAGTATAAAAATGTACAATGCTAAATATACCACATTGCTAACAAAACCACTAACTCTAACCCTAAATCTTAACATTAGGCATAACCCTAACCCTAAATCTTAACATTAGTCATAAATCAAACAATAAGGCATGCTCAACAACATCACAATGCAACACCATTGGAACAACAATACTACAAACATCACATTATACATCCATGTTCATAACTAGGGTTAGGACCAACAAGAACAAATCAACTCAAATGGGCAAATCCAACCAATAAAAATTTGTGAGATGAAGGAGGTTACCTCAACGAACGAAAATGACACCGGATCCACGGACCAACCCAATCGATTTGCAAGGATTTGAGAGGGGATAAGTGAGGGAAACAAAGGGGGAAAAGGGCAAGAGCTCGGGATAGGCCAATGGGTGAGAAAAGAATGAGTGGTGAGTGGTGGGTGCAAGCCCCACGACCACCTAAAATATTTGCACCAGAAACGCCATTGGTGCCGGCGTTTCAAACCTGCCACGTCAGCTTGCAACGCCAACTCGGCCTGGCAGTGGGCCAGGTAAGAAACGCTAGCTTGGTCGGCGTTTCGATGTTGGCTGGAAACGCCGCGGGCCCTGGCGTTTCTAAAAGGGTCAAATCGTGAAATACTTTTACGTCGGGTTCAGTTTATGACGATAAACGTGCACAAGGTCAAAACAGTGATTTCATCCTAGGAGAGACACGTCTGGCTTTACAATATCCTACCCTTTACAATATTGTGCAACGTAAGGAAGATTACGTAGGTATCGTCCTTCAAACTATTCCCTTGAACATCCAGTTCAGACGTACGTTAATGGGTGAGAGATGGACAGCCTAGATGCACCTGGTTCGGAGATTGATTGAAGTTCAACTCTCCGACGTGCCGGACTCCACACATTGGAAGTTAACTAAAAATGGGATATTTACGGTGAAATCTTTTTATACGGATCTGATTAATTCCGGACCCATCCCAAGGTCAATTCATATATGGAAGGTTAAGGTTCCTTTCGGATTAAAATTTTCATGTGGTTTGTCCACAAGCAAGTAATACTCATAAAGGACAACTTACTTAAGAGGCGATGGGTAGGTAACTCGCGGTGTTGTTTTTGCACTAAGGATGAGACAATACAACATTTATTTATCAAATGCCCACTTGCCAAGTTACTTTGGAGAATGATTCATATAGCTTTTAATATCACTCCTCCAGTAGTTATTGCGTCTTTTTGTTTGGGATGTGGTTAGCTAGGGTTGAACAGATCACGGCAGCTCGTATTCGGATTGGAATATGTGCGCTATTATGGGCTATATGGAACTGCAGAAATAATATGATTTTTAACAGACAACACAACTTAACTTTTTTGCAGGTTATCTTCAGAGCTACAACTTGGATCCGTACGTGGTCCTTACTCACTCCTACGGACTCCAGGGAGCCTTTGGTTACTGGGTGCAACCAATGGAAGATGGTGGCTCGGGTTATATTCAATCGGTTCGGATGGCATACGCATAACAGGATAGGAGTCTAGAGAGCTTGTCCTTATTATCAACGTACTGGTTGTCTTTGTCCGCTTCAATTTTTCAGTCCTTTGTGTTTTGTTTCTGCTCTGTTTGTGAGCTGTAAGACCTTTGTGTTGCTACTTTCTGGATATTTAATAAAAGGGCCGCATGCATCATCATGATGCAGAGGCCGGGGTATACCTCCATTTCCAAAAAAAAAGTACGATCCAGTCTCGTTCCCCATCTTAAAATACCACAGAAATTCCATCCCTTTCGCCATTTGATCCGACATGTTGCTCGTTCTTCTACTACAGTGCATGCTTCTGCTTCTTGGCTCCCGCGTGCAGCCGCTGGACGCGAGCTGCGCGCCGGCGGCGTGCGGCGACCTGACCATCACGTGCCTGTTCTGGCTGCTCGGCCACCACGAACCGAGCTGCGGCTACCCAACCTTCGGTGTCACGTGTGACGACCCCACCGGCGCCAGGTGCCCTTCCTCAGCAAGTCGTACCTCCGCCTCCTCGGCATCCGCTACGGCAACCGCTCCGTGGTGGCCTTCCACAGCGGCCTTGTCGCCGGCAGCGATGACCCCTGCCGCGCGACGCGGTTCAACGTGTGCAACAGCCTCGCGCTCTCGCCGCTGGCCGTCAGCGGCGCCAATTGGGAGCTCTTCTTCTGCAACAACTGCTCACGTGCGCCGCAGCCGCCCGCAGGGGCGCTCTGGCTGCCCAACAACTGCTCCAGCACCACCGACGGCTGGTCCGTGCACATAGGGCGGAGGTACGAGACCCGGCCGGCGGGGCCGGCGGAGTGCAAGTACTCGGTCGTCCCGGTGCTGCCCGGCTCGGAGCTGCGGGCGTGGGACAACTACGTGGGGATCATCGGGCGCGGGTTCCTGCCGGAGTGGGCGGTGCCCAGGGACTGCGGGGCGTGCGCCGGTATGAAGCCGGCGCCAACGCCCTATGTAAACGATTTGGCATCTTTCAGGGTTTGTTTGCTATATTTAAGCCATTTAGTGCATTTCTAGTCATACTGCATATAATTCATTTTTTAACTACAGTTGTATGAAAAAGTTGTCAAAATTGGGTTGAGAAAACATATTTGTGTTCTTGAGTCCCTTTGTAGCCTTTTCCAAGACAAGAAAAGGAATTTCAATCATGAGGGTGCCAAGACTTAACACCAATCATGAGGCGCCACTGATGGAATTGCTTATTGTTTGCAATTAATGAATATAAATTACCTACAATATCTCGACCTATTACCAACATGAGAAGAGCACAAGCCATCAAATTAAACTAGCATGGTCGAGTGCACGTGTGGGAGGGGCCCCGAGTGCGGATGACGCCTGGACCATAGGCCCCATTGATGCGTGTCTCGGTGTTACAAGGCTATGCATAGTCCTTCGCCCGAGGGGATTACTCACACATCACAATGGAATCACAAATGAGAGACATTGTAGATAGGCTTATTTGAAGATGGATGATTAACCATCTTATAATGTTTAAAACAACCAAGAGAAAATTCGGAGGTCCATCAAGTTTTGCCTAGAATCACACATTATGTACTTTGCATACGAATACATGGCTTACTGAAAATACAAGGGAAAAAACTCTAAGGAATTAAATATGTATCTTCAATGTTTCAATTGCAACTAAATAGGGATTATTCAATGAACCTGTTTCTGCCAAAACAAAATTGAGCTTCTACGTTCCCTCATCTGCACATCCTCCTCATTCACGAGAAAGAAATGTTTCACGATAATCTAGATTTTCATAGACCGGATAGTAGAGTTGTGTGTACTTACACTCCAACCCACTCAGGATTAAAAAGAAGGATTGCCCCGGGCCTCTGCATACCCACTCGGGATCAAGTCTTAGGTGTGGACTTCATTAGATGATATGTCTTGTATGTATTGGAAAATGCAATTTTCAAGGGAAAAAGATGCAAGGCGGAAGATAGATTGGGCCACAGACTGGACTATGTGTATTTATCCAAGGTCCGATGCACACATTTTTTAAGGCCTGTCCTGTGTCCACCGTTCTCATTTCCGGTCCAAAATCCATGCTGCCATGTGTTTTACTTAGAGGCTATAGCACGCGAAGGCGTTGTTGTTTTCTTCTCTAGCAGCTTATGGTGGTCGGCTGTTTTGTTTTGATTGTCTCTGTGTTGACTTGGATTTTAATTATGTTCTGGTAGTGTTTTTTTTTTGTGTGTATTGTGATAGGCTGTTATTATAGATGATATTTGTTCTAAGATGAGAGGGGAGTCGTTTGATGTGTGGTAGTGATGTCCTTATGTGTTACGGCATGAGTGTTAGCTGGTGGTTGTTGTGTGAGCCTCTTGAGATGATCTACTCCAGGCTAAAACCGTGGAATTGTTGTTATAATGTTCACATGGTCCAGGAAGCTCTCGCTCACTTAGCTCTCATTTGCTTAGCTTTTATTCGCTCGCTCCGGCTAACATTCTTTTATTAAAGAATTGTTAAATCAAAAGATATTCAAGGTTTTAAAAGCCCTTGGATTTTTTTAAAAATATATCATATACTTTAAAAAATGTTTGTAAATTTGAAATAAAGTAAGCAAATTTAAATGTTCACAAACTTAAAAAAAAATACTCAGGAACTTTAAATATATCTATGAATTTAACAACCTTACAGGAGCGCTACCCCGCTCTTTTTTCCTTCTAAGATCCTCCGACTTAAACAAGTCGAGAGCATGCTCGTGCTCAGCTCTTTCGAGACTTGCCTTGCTCTTGGGAAGAATCCAATGACGTCCCACAACTCTTGACGCACCGGGAGGCTTCAAATCTAAGAGGCTTATGATGGCATGTCTCTGCTCTCTTTCTGTCCTAGAGCTAACTGATTAATGAAAACTGAATGTATTTCTCAAAGAACAACAAAGAAAACTGAAGGCGAGACAGAATCTAAGTCACAGAATGAACATTCAGAGCATTCAGGTTACTGATTAATGAAAGCTGAATGTGAGACAGAAGACATTCAGTGTATCGATCATTCTTTAAGCCGATGTTTCTGTAGAAGAAAGCCTGTCAGTGTTTTCAGTAACAACTAACAACGAATCTTTCCACTCCAGCTACTTGAGAAAACGCAAAGAGCGCTTTATTATTGGGAAGGAGGGAATGCCATTTTTCTCTTGATCCTATTCCTATCCATCCCAACTGCAAGCAAAAAAGGGTCAAATTTTGTGTATGCAAAATCTGCACAGCGCTCAAAATCAGAACAATTCATTTCTCATTTATTCATCGCCAATCTGTTGGTGATCACACAAGTACAGAAACGACTGGGGAAAGAAGCACAATACAGAGATGTCACACCAGGCTCGGCAAGAACAAGACACAACTGTAGCATACTTTAGGTCACTTTAGGTTGCAGAGTTCGCACACACATCGACCAAACTGGCTCCAACGCTCAGCCGGAGATCTCGATGGCCTTCACCTCAGACTTCTTGACCTCGGCCTTGGGCACGGTGACGGTGAGCACACCGTTCTCCAGCCCGGCCTTCACCTCCTCCACCTTGGCGTCCTCCGGCAGGCGGAAGCGCCGCACGAACTTGCCGTTCTTGTCCTCCTTCTCCTTGGTGCGCTCGCCGCTGACAACGAGCACGTTGCCGTCCTCCACCTCCACCTTGACCTCCTCCTTCTTCACCCCTGGAAGGTCGGCCTTGAAGACGTGCGCCTCGGGGGTCTCCTTTCAGTCCATCCGGGCGTTGGCGAAGGCGGCCGTCTCGCTGCTGCCGCCTGAGATCTCCGGGACGATGGAGCGGAAGGTGTCGAAGGGGTCCGCCCAGAGGTCGGCGAAGGGGTCGAACACGTTGCTCCGCCGCACGATCGACATCGTCGGTGCTGATTGCTTCGGTTCGTGCGCTATGAAAATTCTGTATTGGATCGTAGGTTGGTTGGGGTTGCTGTCTGCTTTTGCTTGACACTAGCTTGAGTTGGGATGGAGGGCGATGCACTGAGGCCAGGTACTTATAGCGTCGCAGGTGCTGCTCTTGAAGCATCTCGACCACTGTTTTAAATAGCCCGCTATAGCTTCGCTATAGCCCGCTATAGCGTTTACAAAAGGTCTTGCGCTAGGAGACTTTGGTCCAAACAAATGAACAAACATTTTAAATAGCCCGCTATAGCTCCGCTATAGCACGCTATAGCATTTGAAAGAGGTCTGCCGCTAAGATGCTTAGCGCGCTATTTAAAACTATGATCTCGACTCGAGTACTCTGCAATCGATGGGCGCTTGGATATGTTTCGCTTTTCAGCTCGGCTCCACGAGCTTCTCCTTGTTTCTATTATCGGCCCATGAAGGTGCCACCGTACGTGTTCTAGAATACTCTCCTTCTTTGATGTCAGTGGGCCTTCTCCATTATTTTTCTCTCTACGGATCCAGCACCCCGGCGACTACTCTGGAATGTGATGGGGCCTTTTCTAGAAAACGACATTGAGAACTCGAGATGACTCATGAGCGCACCGAGCATACGACTCGCACCGAGCTGAGACTAACCGAGAAGAGCTGAGACCAAAGCTACGATCCAGTTACATGACTTTTTAATGAACCTGATATGAGATAGAGTCAAATCTTTTGTCCAGGTTTAACTTAAGGGAAACGTTCCCAGCCGGCGCGCCGGTGGAAACGCTGTGCCGGACGCGCGCAGTCCGCGTGATATTGTTTAGATCGTGTGTTTCGTAACCGCCCGCTCACACAGGCCTGGCCCACAAATCTATTTTTTTTAACACAACCTTATCTCATCACCAAGCAGCCATGTCCGTTCCTTCTTCTTCCTTGTAGCAACGCAATTTCTTTCAGCTCACCTGAACCAGTGCTGGCAACGGCGGATGTCGGCTGCGACCGAGCCCCCGCTGACCCACCACCACGGACGAGCGGAGACACCGGCGTCGAAGCTCGCCGGCTCGTCACTGCAGATGCAGCAAATCAGGGCAGGCATGGTTCTAGCAAAAAAGCGCCAAGTGACGGATGCAACAAATCGCATCCACCGTTCCAGCTCAGCGTGGTGACTTCGGCAGCTTGCCGCAAGCATGGTCCCAAATGCCATGGTGACCATCGCAGCTCTGCGCAGTGACCATCCCAGCTCGCGGTGCGTTGTAGCTTTTCCGTTTGCTGGTTGTAGCATTTTTGTCTGCGGTTTGTACCTTCCCTGGTGGTCGGTTGTAGCAGTCTACCGCCGCCGGCCACAATTTTCACCGTCTTCCATTGTAGCAAAAACGTTCACCGGTAGTAGCTTTTTCCATTGCCGGTAGTAGCTTTTTTGCAGGCAGGGTTGCAACTTCTGTTCGACGCTTACAGCCGTCTGGCATCGTCGGTGGTAGCAAATCAATTTGCCGATAGTAGCTTTTTCGGCTGCGGGTAGTAGCTTTTTTGCGGGCGGTTGCAGCTCCGGGCGCATGAGGTTGTAGGCTTGTAGCTCCACTGCCCCACTCCCCTTTCCAGCTCACTGACATGCCGGTTCCAGCAATTAGTTTCGCTGGTTCCAGCAAGATGCCTCGCTGGTCGCAGCAAAATGATGCTGCTGGGTCATGTCGCCTGCCGTCGTCAGTGTTGGAGCATCCCAGCACGGTCTCTGCCCTCGCAGCATCTCGGTGACAGCTGTGGCATCTCCGATGGGTGGAGGGTTGCAGCACTGGGCGGCTGCGGGCACGAGCGCCGCGGGCAGCCGGGGGCGACGAGCGCCGCGGGCAGCCGGGGGCGACGAGCGCGGGCGGCGCCATGGCCGGGGCGACGAGCGCCGCGGCGGGCGGCCTGGCGATGAGCGCGGGCGGCGCCATGGCCGGGGTGACGAGCGCTGCGGGCGGTGCAACCAGCACGGGCAGCCCCATGGCCGGCAATCTTTTCAGGAAGACGATGAAGAAGGACAAAGCGAGGAGCGAGGAGGCACATCTGACGGCTAGCGCGTAGGAATCATACGGTCATAGATAGACCGGCCGAATCGTTGCGGCGGTGCGCCGGCGCAGAGTAGTGGCCTTAACTTAAGCAATAGCAATAGTACTAAAAATATCTCCAGGTTTTGGTCTCCTGAAGTGGTTTTGATCAAAGTAGTGCTGATGTGTTGGCCTTGTCGCGATCGCGGGGCTCTCACATCGCTTTTTTTTCTTCTTCAGAAATCTCCACTATTTTTTTCTATAGGATATAAATGCTAGCAAAATATTTAATAAATCAAGAAAACATCAGAAAATAAATAAAAGTCGTATGGTTTTCAATAATTTCTTTATTTTCTCTCTAGTTTATTTATTACTGGTGTTTCTTGAGTTTTAAAATGGGTTAATTATCCTTTTACCCTCAGTGGTGTCTCTGTGCTCAATTTTGCCCCCAGATGCAAATTGTGTTCAGTTTTGCCCCTAGTCCATGCACAGCTACTATGACGAGGCCAAACAGCCATATTTGAGTCCATTCCGTCCGCCAGCATTAGTGGTTGTGGGTCCGGAGCTTACACATGGGACCGCGTGGACGTGGGTCCGGAGCTGACATGTAGGCCCGTGCAACTAAATCCCCAAATCATTCGTAGCTCACTCTGCCCATCCGCTTCCCCGCCGGCCGGCTGACCTGCGCCGTCGCCGCCACTTGCGCCGTGGCCAGCACCTGCCCCGCCACCAGCTGCACGCCTATGCCACCGCTACCGTCCCGCGCCTACGCTCCACGGCTACCTGCGACGCCACGGGTGGGGCGTCCGCCACTTGCTCGACCCGCGGTGCGGCCTCCTTCCGTGCGCCCAGCCGGAGCGCTCAAAGATGGGGGGCTGCTGGAGCTATTTGAACTAGGAGGAAGAACCCTAGGGCGAAATGGAGAGCAGCGGCGACCACGGAGTATTTGGCGAGGCAAGCATCGGGCCGGAGATCCGCCGCGTCCACGACTGGGTTCCCGAGGGGTAAGTCTCGCCTCCTGCTTAGATTGAGCTTAGTTGTGCATTTGAACACTCGATTCGAGTAGGTTTGCTCAATTAGTGTGCTGATTGCATCTCTGTTTTTCGCCGGTTAGGATGGAGTTGCGGTTTGCTTTCTTGATGCACATTAGAAGGGACCGGTACACATTCGATGCAAAGGATCAGAGGAAATACCAAGGATGTTTTGTTTATCGGTTGCCAATGTCTAGTAATTGGAGTTTCAGACAATTTGTGGAGGTAATTTGTAGCCAATATCCTTGGGGTTTGCTTGATGAAGTGGTATACGAATAGTATGATGGGGAAAAGAAATGGGTGCAGTTAGTAATGATGAAGAGCTAGCTACCATGTTTGTTAGGATAAAGAGAAAGATAATTTTCATGTGAGGCTGCAAGTTGATGTGCTTGAGCAGGCATTTGGACCTACGATGACGGGTGCAACATCTCGGGGAGAACCAAGTCGTCGTAATGGCATCTCTAGCCAGAACAGTTCAGTTGGTGCACGACGACATGGTGGCTCGACAAGTGTGGGCAACAGCAGTAGGGTCCCCCTTGAAGTGGAGCCTGATGACTACAATTCTGTGGTTGATGAAGATAAGCTATATTCTGATGTTATTCGGAATTTACGACGGGCACCTCGGGCTGATAACCAAGATGAGGCTCACAATGCAGTCCGTGTGGATGATGACGCGGTGGGTGAGGACGAAAATCTTGCAGCTATTGAATGGGACCCTTTGAACCCTCATATGGAAGAAGGTACAGTTTTTGGATCCATGAATGAGTGTAGAAATGCACTTGTGACATACTGCATCAAGGTAGAACGTACTTTCAAAGTTGACAAGAGCGATCAAGTACGTTACAGAGTGCACTGTCCGACTGAGGGTTGTTCATGAAGGCTCCTCGCATCTAAAATGCGAAATAGTACTAAAGTGGGTGAAAGAAAACCAGCAAGTGGGTCCAAAGGAATTGCAGAAGAATATCAAAGATAAATTTAAGATAGATTTACCATACATGAGGTTGTTCAATGGTAAACAACATGCTATGGATTCTATTTATGGTAACTGACAGGAAAGTTTTCAATTGTTGTATTCATTCAAAGGTAAAGTGGAGAGGACAAGCCCAAGTAGTATTGCAGATATTGATCACCACACCGTGGAGTACACATTCAGGGGAGTGACAAAGACCAAGGAATGCTTTAGGAGGGTTTTTGCCTGCTTTGAGGCTTGTCGCTGGTTTTTTTTGGCAGGTTGCAGGCCTTATTTGGCTATTGATGCCACTTTTCTCACAGGGAGGTTTAAAGGACAGTTAGTAGCAGCTTGTGCAGTTAATGCACACAGTTTTGTATTTCCAGTTGCCTACGGTGTGCTGGAGACAGAGTCTGAGGAGAGCTGGACTTGGTTTTTGCATAATCTGCGTCGGGCTATTGCACATCCCAATGGGTTGGTCATTCATACAGATGCCTACAAAGGTTTAGAAGTGGCCGTGGACAATGTGTTCCCTGGAGTAGAGCATTGGGAATACATGCGTCACCTTGCTGCAAATTTCATGAAGAAATTCAAAGGAAATGTGTATACCGACAATTTATGGCCAGCATCTTTGACTTGTAGTGTGAAGAAGCACAACTACCACTTGAGGCAGTTATACATGAATCCCAAAGTGAAAGAATACTTGGAAACACACCACTCCAAGGTATGGGCCAGAAGCCAATTCAATGAACTGAGCAAAGTTGACTATGTGCACAATAATCTAGCAGAGTCTTTCAACTCAACGATCCGGAAACTAAAGGTTCGGGCCCTCTCGATGGAGGTAAAACCCTACTCCTGCTTGATTAATATTGGTGATATGGGTAGTACAAGAGTAGATCTACCACGAGATCGAAGAGGCTAAACCCTAGAAGCTAGCCTATGGTATGATTGTTGTTCGTCCTACGGACTAAAACCCTCCGGTTTATATAGACATCGGAGAGGGTTAGGGTTACACAGAGTCGGTTACAATGGTAGGAGATCTACATATCCGTATCGCCAAGCTTGCCTTCCACGCCAAGGAAAGTCCCATCCGGACACGGGACGAAGTCTTCAATCTTGTATCTTCATAGTCTAGGAGTCCGGCCAACGGTGATAGGTCGGCTATCCGGACACCCCCTAATCCATGACTCCCTCAGTAGCCCGTGAACCAGGCTTCAATGACGACGAGTCCGGCGCCCATATTGTCTTCGGCATTGCAAGGCGGGTTCCTCCTCCGAATACTTCATAGAAGATTTTGAACACAAGGATAGTGTCCGGCTCTGCAAGATAAATTCCACGTTCCACCGTAGAGAGAATAATCCTTACACAAGTTCAATCTGCTGACGTATTTCGTGGCGTGATGTCACATCACGGCCAAGCCTTTACTGGAATCGTTTTTACTGTCCCACCTCAGCATGTTTAGCGAGGCGGTTTCCTTGGCACGTCTTGTCAAAGCAGAGATCGTGTCCCCTTATTCTGGGATTCCCATTAATACGGGCGTGGGCAACCCAGTCGTGCCTGTTGGCGCGTCTCCTCTATCGAGGGCGAGTCCCGAATGGTCACATGGAGGGCTCTTGGTATTCAACCTCTTTATAATGAGACCAAGGCCCGCTCCTTTCTTTCAATCTTCAATCGAATCCTCCCCTCGCCTCGAGTTCCAACACCCAAAGCTCTGGATTCAGGCGCTTTGAACCTTCGAGAATGTTCGGGTCCGACCTGCAAGGTCGGTGGATGCCTTCCTCCGACACGGAAGAAGACGTGCTAAAGCTGAGAGACGCCCGGTATCTAACCGGCGAAATTTCGCACAGGCTACCTGCCCAAGGGCAGGTTATTCCCACTCCCAAGCCTGGTGAGAGCGTGGTGTTCATGTCTCATTTCCTTCGGGGTTTAAGCTTCCCGATGGACCCCTTCGTGAGGGGGCTCATGTTGTATTATGGGCTGGAATTCTATGACTTGGATCCAGAGTCCATCCTCTACATCTCATTGTTTATTGTCGTATGTGAAGCCTTCCTCCGCATTACCCCTCACTTCAGGCTGTGGCTCAAAACCTTCAAAGTGGAACCGAAGATGATCAGGGGGCAGCAGGAAGAGTGCGGAGGGGCTGTTATAAGCAAGAATGTCGACTCCCCATGGCCTGAGGGATCTTTTCAAGAGGAGCTCAGACTATGGCAATAAGAGTGGTTTTATATCACCGCTCCCAGGGGCACCAAATGGGTGGCGCCACCTGCCTTTCGCTCGGGTCCTCCACCGCGGTCGGCGTCATGGGTCAACAAAGGGCTCGACTGGGGGCCATCCAAGGACGTGCCCTTGTTGCAGGGCCGCATTCAAGACCTCCTAGAGAGGGAGATCAATCTGGTTGTAGTAGCGCAGGTCATGTTGATTCGTCGCACCCTGCCCTGCAAACGCCGCCCCCTCCGCCTGTGGGAGTTCAATCCGGAGGGACCACAAGTTCTCCAACATTTTATGGGCGCAACGCCCGTGGAGATGTACCAACTGTTCTTCGGATCGCGAGCAACGTGTCCGGAATTGACCGAGGACGCAGGTCTGAGCTGCAATCGCCCGGATACTCAAAAAAGTAGCCCTGTACCTGGACATGCTATCCGTATATCTATCATAAACTTGCCTTTAAAAGAGCTGTCCTTTGAACAGGAGTGGATAGCGAAAGCAAAACTGATTCGGTGTCCGGCCCCCCTCCCCGAGACCACGCCGGATCCTGTGTTAACCAGGATGCTAGAGGCTGCGCCTTTTGAAGAGGGCGAAGGGGGGAGCAAGGGAGCTACTGCCTCCGCGAAGGAGTTTATCAAGAAGGGAGGGACCGAGAATCCCTCCCTCCCAGGGGAGAAGAGGACCATTTCTGAAGATCTGGAGACCAAGGCCTCGAAGCGAGGGAAGAAATCCTCGCCAGAGGGTCCTGCGCCGGGAGTTGCCCCGGCCGCATTATCTCCCCAAGGAGACCAGCCCTCCAGCGAGCCGTAAGTAAAGAGGGGCGTCTTCCTAAAATGAGAGGCATCCCTGTTTTATTTCTGAAGATAACCGAAGTTTTTCTTTGTAGTTCGGATCTCAGCCCTTCTCAGCAGAGCTCGTCTTCAGGGGATCTTGATTCAGAGATGATGGAGAGCGAAACGCCTCCGCCTGCCGTGCCGTCATGCGAGGTGGACGAGCCTGAGGTGTCGTCGCGGAAGGTTTCTCCGAATCCGGCGGGGCCCGAAGGCAGTCGTATGTTCCCTCAAAGCCCTCCGCGTCCGGCCTTCGAAAAAGGCCATCAGACTAGTCCGGCACCGACTGGTGTACGGTCGGAGGAGCTGAAGGATCTGCTCGGGCGAGCATCTATCTTGGAAGATCACCGTGCGCTAATGGGTACAGTGATTGAAAGGATTTCATCCGCTAAAAGCGGATTGCATGGAGCCGTCATAAGTTTACTGACGGGTTTTGAGGTACGCAAAAATGATGTACCTTCTAATACTTTCGCATGTAGAATGCGCCCTGTATAGATAGTAGCCCCTGAGACTCGGTGCGTTGTCAAAAATGACAGCTCGCTGAGGATCATAATCCCAGGTATAATATGTGCTCTTCCTATGTAGGTGGCGAGGCGTCCGGTGGCAAGCCGGACTGATGAATTTGCCGAACTAAAGCGGCAACTTGACGTGGCGGATTCTGGCATCGCGCTTGTCAATAAGCAGCTTGACGAGTCACAAGGTATGCAGCTTCTCTGCGGACACCCTGTAAGGTAGCTTAATGTCTGTGCCTTACAACTTGTATGCTTGACACAGATGGTGCCGCTGCCATGGAGAACCTTCGGGCGGAACTCGCCCGAGCCAAGGAGCAAGCCCAAAAAAGTGATGCGGCTGCCTTAAAAGCGGCCCAAGAGCTGAAAGCCGAATAGGCTGCTCACTGCCGAAGCAAGAAAGAGATGGCCGAGATGGCCGTAAAGTTGAAGAATGCTACCGACCGTTGCGAGCTTCTTGAAAAAGAAAGTCGAGCGGAACAAGAGGACCTGAAAAAGGCCGCTGCTGAGGCCAAGGATGCTCGCTCTGCAATGAGAGCTATGAAAGAGGAGCTACGTCAGGCCGAAGATATTGCGGCTGGAAAGCCTTTTCTGCTGCGGAGAAAATTCACGGATCCCAAGTATGCTCAGTTGGGCCAACTGTGGGGTGCGAAGGATGCTTATCTGGATTTGGCAGCGAGTGCCGCGGACGCGGCCGAGCACTTCCGAGGCCAGAAGGATCACAGAATGGAAAAGCTTTTTTGGTCGTAGTTCCATAGTCCAGAGCGTCCGCTTCCATTGACCGATCGTTTGGCCGAATGGGCTGAGCTGAATAGGTTGTCCGGACTTGCCATGAAGTCTATCGTGACTCATTTGTGGCCAAAGAGGCCCGAGCCGAAGAGTTATTTTGACTTGGTGCAACAGTTCCTTGGTGCGGTGCCGCATATTAGTGCAGTGAAGCGGTCAGCATGCATAGAGGGTGCGCGGATGGCTCTCACCCGTGTCAAGACATACTGGGCAGAGATGAAGGCCACCGACGTTGCATCCCAGGATTCGGACAGAAGCCGAGTACCTGCCAAGCACTATTTTGAGGAAGTCCTGCAGGGCGCTCGTTTAATAGAGACGCAGTGCTCGAAGGATATTATGTTCAAATGACATGTATGATTTGCGAAACAATGTTTCGATATAATATAAGTGCTTTTTATACTTGTGCGTGCAAGTAGTAACGTACCTCCTGTGCGGCCGTTAATGTATATGTGTATATAACCTGAAAGATGGCAGTCCTTGGCTTTAGCCCCCACGCACATATATAGTGCGGGGGTGTTTGCAAAAAAGCGCATCTTCACACTTAATCCAACGTCTTGGTCCTGTAAAGGAGGTGATAGCGTAGCAAACTAGGCAACCGGACTATAATGCTTTATCACTTTCACTTAGCCATAGGAGTTCGATGGTGGGGCTACTATATAGCCCCTAGGGGTACTGCGCTCTCCCGAATTCGAGGCGCGTATGTGCCTGACCGGGAAACGGCCCTTCGTTAATGCGGAGGAATTCTAAACATTCCGGTGGGTCATCGAGTGGTTAACCAGTCTCACGCTATATCATGACAGTCAGTTTTCGGCTTTCTCTACTGAGGTGCTCGCCAGGCCGAACCGGGGCACAATCGCAGTAGTTCTCCTGGTGCCGCGTTAGCCGATAAAACGGAACGTAAGGCAGCAAAACACAGGAGCCGGGCAAACCCAACATTTGACCAAAGACATGATTCGGAGCTGATGCATATAAGGCCTAACTCGAGACGCCGAACACTCCCTAAGGTATTCGGTCTTTATGAAAACGGGCAAAACAATGCCCTAAGCCCCTGGTGTCCAGGTACGCGCAAAAATTTCTGACGCGGCCGATGCCAAAACGCCAGCCTCCTCCTCGGTTATAGCAAGAAACCGGGGGATGTGTATCAACAAGAGACAGTAAAAAAGGTTTACGCAGGGTCTTAATCTGAAAATAATCCTTGCAACGGGTCCTAACTGCACGTCTGCGCCTGTGTCTCCGTTGTGTCGTATCCTGGACGGGTGTAGCATGGTGTTCATCTGTAAAGGAGAAGAACTTAGTTGAAGAAAGATCATGCGAAAAATGTACTTTATGTTTTAAATAAAAGGAGTACGATTCGAAAAGCGAATAAAACTGAGCTTTATTGTCTCGTGTTGTACATGCATGCAGCCCCTTGTACGGGGGTGTGCGGTTATTAGGCCTTCATATAATTACGCCGGGCTCGTCTAGCCGTGTCCGGGGTCCGAATGACCTGTTCAGGTGCTTGGTTTAGCGGAGCCGGATTAGTGTGTGACTGTCCGAGCAGTCTCACGTTCTTTCGTGCTCAAGTGACACTTGATATTTCCCTTTAATGAGATGATGCCGCGTGGACCGGGCATTTTAAGTGTAAGAGATGCATAATGTGGTATTGCGTTAAAGCGGGCGAAAGCTTCACGTCCCAATAGTGCTTGATGATTACTTTTGAATGGGGCGATATGGAAGGTTAACTTTTCGCGGCGGAAGTTGCCGGATGAGCCGAACACAACTTCTAGTAGTAGGGAGCCCGTGCAATGGGCATATAGGCCTGGCATTACCCCCTTGAAGGAGGTGTTGCTGTGGCCAATTTTGGTTGGGTCTATCCCCATTTTGCGGATTGTGTCCTGATATAGCAGGTTTAGATCACTACCGCCGTCCATTAGGACTTCTGTGAATTGGAGTCCGTCGATTATAGGACCTAATATCAGGGCAGTCCATCCTGCATTCCGGATACGTCCAGAGTAATCCTGATGATCAAAGGTCATTGGTTTTGACAACCAATGTCGGGACTCCGCTGGGATAGGACGTGCGGCGCGTATTTCTATGGACGCCGTTCTAATTTTCCCTTTTGTCACTTGAAGTGAGTTTACTGTTTTGACTTCTTGTGGGAAATTCTTTTGTTTTCCGGTGCTCTGCTTGTGGGGTTCATCATCGTCCTCGCTTGGTGTGTCGAGCCCCTTGTGTCCGGCATTGAGTTTGCCGGACTGCTTGAAGACCCAACAATCTCTGAGGGTATGATTTGCAGGCTTCCCGGGGGAACTGTGGATTTGGCATATTTTGTACAATATTTTGTTTAAGTTGGATAGCTCATGGTTGTTATCCTTGAGGGGCAGTATTTTATAATTCTGCCGAGAGCTTTTGAATCCGGCGTTGACTGCCGTGCTCTTCGGACTGTTTCCCCTTGTCCGGCGCTGGTCCTTGCTGCGTCGTAGTTTGTCGTTTCCATCTTTGACTTCGGATGTACTTGGGTCGCTGGTACTACATCTTGCCAGCCAACTATCCTCTCCCGCGCAAAAGCGGGTCATGAGGCTTGTTAGTGCGGCCATTGTTCTTGGCTTTACCTGGCCAAGGTGCCTGGCGAGCCATTCGTCTCGGACGTTGTGTTTGAAAGCTGCTAAGGCTTCGGTGTCCGGACAGTCGACTATTTGGTTCTTTTTAGTGAGGAACCTGTTCCAGAATTTGCGGGCTGACTCTCCGGGTTGTTGAGTTATGTGACTTAAATCGTCTGCATCCGGAGGGCAAACATAAGTCCCTCGAAAATTTGCCCGAAAAGCATCCTCGAGCTCTTCCCAACTTCCAATGGTATTTTCAGGGAGGCTTTTAAGCCAGTGCCGTGCTGGCCCTTTGAGCTTGAGGGGTAAGTATTTTATGGCGTGGAGATCATCTCCTCTAGCCATGTGTATGTGGAGGATGTAATCCTCTATCCAGACTCCCGGGTCTGTTGTTCCGTCGTATGCCTCTATGTTTACGGGTTTAAATCCCGTTGGGAATTCGTGATCCAGCACCTCATCGGTGAAACATAGGGGGTGTGTGGCTCCCCTGTATTGGGGTGTGCCGTTATATTCGGATATTTGGCATGTTGCATTGCTTAGAACAGCTTGCTTTCTTGGCCCGTAGATGGATCTAACTGGGCCATCCTTTTGATGTGAATCCTTATGCGGATCGTGTGCCGGTTCGTGTGCGGCGCCGCTTGCCGCTCTATGCTTGTCATGTGGTCGTCTATCCGACCGGGCGGCCTCTTTGTTTTTTGATTGTGGGGGCTCTAAGGCCTCCTCATCGAATTCGGGCGGTAGTTTGCGCTTCGGGTAACTCTTTGTTTGGCGACTGTCGCCGTATTTGTCGGCGGTGTTGAGTACTTTGCTCCATCTGATTCGGAGTGCATCTTCCGCTGTTTTGAGCTTCCGCTTCTGCTTTTTCAGGCTACGCGCAGTGGCGACGAGCCTTTTGTGGAGGTTCTTCTGCTCCAACAACTTTTCCGGTGTGAGATCGTCCGGACTGTTATCTTTGCCGGGGACGGGTTGCTTATCCAAGTTGTCCTGTTCGGACGGTTGTTCAATGGCATGTTCATCGTCAACCAGTTCAACCTGCTCTATTGCTGGGTCTGTATGGCCGCCGTTTTTGTCGAGGCGGGATTTTGTGTGGCGCTTTCGTCGCTGTCTTGATTGCTTTTCGAGGGATTTATCCTTCGTAGCGTCCCGTTGTTCCTCGTCGTCACTTCCTTTAGGTGTATCCACCATGTATACATCGTGAGATGGGGTGACTGTCCGGTACCCTATAGGTGCTGGTTCGTGGTTATCTCCTACATCGTCGTCCATACTGTCGATGTCTTCGGAGTCTAAATTAAGCACGTCGTTTAAACTTTCGACAGTGGCTATGAAGTGGGTGGTGGGTGGGTGTTGAGTTTCTTCGTCGTCCGCATCCCAACCTTCCTGACCATAGTCCGGCCAGGGATCTCCTGATAAAGAGAGAGACTTTAGTGAATTCAGGATGTCGCCCAAGGGCGAGTGCTGAAAGATGTCCGCTGCAGTGAATTCCATAACCGGCGCCCAATCGAATTTGATTGGCAGGGGTGAGGGAGGTTCGGAGTCCGGAGAGGAGTCCGGTACCTCGGAGTCACGGGCTTTGCAAAGGACAGGGATGGTGTTCGGCTCAATCACCATAGAGATCGTATCCCCCAAGGCAGTGTCTAGCCACTTGTCCTCGATCGGCAAAGTCGGCTCCGAGCTAAGGGTCGGAGCGGACGCTGGTGCGGCCTCCAGGGCACTGTTCGGCGGCAGAGCTAGATCATACCCATCGAGACAGTGCGGCGCGCTTGGCTGTGGCTCGAATCCGTCGAAGATCAAGTCTTCACGGATGTCAGCCGTGTAGTTCAAACTCCCAAATCTGACCTGATGGCCAGGGGCGTAGCTTTCGATCTGCTCCAGATGGCCAAGTGAATTGGCCCGCAGTGCGAAGCCGCCGAATACGAAGATCTGTCCGGGGAGAAAAGTATCGCCCTGGACCACGTCGTTGTTGATGATCAAAGGAGCCATCGGGCCTAAAGGTGATGACACAGAGGAACTCTCAATGAAAGCACCAATGTCGGTGTCAAAACCGGCGGATCTCGGGTAGGGGTTCCCGAACTGTGCGTCTAGGCGGATGGTAACAGGAGACAAGGGACACGATGTTTTTACCCAGGTTCGGGCCCTCTCGATGGAGGTAAAACCCTATTCCTGCTTGATTAATATTGGTAATATGGGTAGTACAAGAGTAGATCTACCACGAGATCGAAGAGGCTAAACCCTAGAAGCTAGCCTATGGTATGATTATTGTTCGTCCTATGGACTTAAACCCTCCGGTTTATATAGACACCGGAGAGGGTTAGGGTTACACAGAGTCGGTTACAATGTAGTAGATCTACATATCCGTATCGCCAAGCTTGCCTTCCATGCCAAGGAAAGTCCCATCCAGACACGGGACGAAGTCTTCAATCTTGTATCTTCATAGTCTAGGAGTCCGGCCAACGGTGATAGTTCGGCTATCCGGACACCCCCTAATCCAGGACTCCCTCAGTCATTATGTGGTGGATTTGCTGGACATGATAAGGATAGAATACATGCAGAAATTTCATTATCATGCAGGAATAGCCGAGGCAAAATTCATGGGCCACATTATCATCCCTGCCGTGATGAATGAACTAAAGCAGAAAACAACAGGCTTGGAAATGAACATGACTCTTTTCTCGGGTACCACAGCAGAGATATCATATTTGGATAAAGAGAAGAGGGAATGGAGATATCCAGTGGATTTAGAAGCTAGAACTTGCAGTTGTAGGCAATGGCAGATAACTGGGTTGCCATGCATTCATGCCTTGTTTTTCATCACTTCTCTCCCAGGTCCAGTAGGGAACATCCAGCGGTATGTGCATGATTACTACTCTATTGCAAGGTTCAAAGCCACATGTGCTTATGCCTTGCCTGCTATGGAGGGAACACAACAATGGGACATGGTGGACCTTAGATTCAAGCTTTGCGCTCTAGTTCTGAAGAGAGAAGCAGGTAGACCAAGGAAGAGTCGAATCAGACCTCGCAGCGAAGGAGCTGGACTTGGAGCGAGGAAGCGTAAGTGCACAAGATGTGGTGGGTCTGGTCATTTCGGTAAGTATTGTGATAACACAGTAGATCCAGCGTTCGGAGAGACTTTCGATGAAGCTTCGATGAAAATGTTGGTCAGTAGCCGGTTGCATCAGATGAGGATTTTGACGAGGTTCGAAATGATGATGGTCAACAGCCGCATGATTTTGACGATGATCCAAGATATCCTCCAAATAATGATTCAAGTGAGGCTCCAAATGGTGATCCAAGTGAGGCTCCAAATAGTGATCATGGTGATCCAAGTGAGGCTCCAAATGATGATCATGGTGATCCAAGTGAGGCTCCAAATGATGATCCAAGTGAGGCTCCAAATGGTGACCAACCTTCTCTTGTTGTGAGTTCTGCTAGGTATGTAAATCTTACAAGGATCAAATACTACTGTACATTTATGGGTCACTTGACATGATCTCATTACCCTTTATGTTTTGCACAGCTCTATGATAGGTTTGAAGAAGACACACAAGGTACCGACAACCAAGAGGAGAAGAGAAGAAGCAATGAGCACAAGGTGCACGAGGAGTAAAGTGATGGCAAGAAGCTCAAGGAACAGATAGAAGCCTGAACGCTATATATGAATAATTATGAAACATTATGAATAATGTTGTATTTCTGTTGGATGATGTTGGACCTATGTTAGAACTATGTTTAACATGATGTTTAAATCTCTTGGATGATGTTTGAATGAGCACATGGTTTTTCCTTTTTTGATTTTTTTTGAATTTTGTTTTGCTCATTTGAATTCTGGTCAAACCTAACTTTGACCAAGATTTAAACAAGTCTAAAACATCAAAATGAAGAACTAAACCTGGATCCTTCTTAGTCAATCCAAAATGAAGTTGTGGTGAGGTTTTTGAAATTTTCATGAAAAATGTGCTAAAATGAGGGGTCCAAAGGACGGGTAAACGGCCTCATTTCTAAGCAAGGTTTTTTTCGACCTTGTCTAAATCAGCCAAATAACTTTCCTAAACATATATTCTATATATTCTATATATACGGACTATATGCGCTGGTTTTTCCATTTTTTGAATTTTTTAAATTTGTTTTGCTCATTTGAATTCTGGTCAAACTTAACTTTGACCAAGGTTTAAACAAGTGTAAAACATCAAAATGAAAAATTAAGCCTCGATCCTTCTTATTCACTCTAAAATGAAGCTGTGTTGAGTTTTTTTTGTAATTTTCATGTTTATTTCCCCAAAACACTTCTCTTCACTTCATACAAGAGAGTTTGAGATAATCGGGATATCATACAATACACATGAACTTATCGTTTAAATGTATGTAAACCTTGTTTATCAACTTAAATCGTTAGTATATGACATAAGAAGACTATATGTGCAGTTTTTTTATTTTTCTGATTTTATTTAATTTATTATGCTCGTTTGAAATCTGGTCAAACATAGCTTTGACTCCTCCAAACCCCTCCCAAACCCCGCTAACCCTAGCGCTGAACCAGAACCGTTCATCTAACCCTAGCGCTGAACAAGGGCCGTCGATCTAACCCTTCTAGAAGGAATCTGCGGGGAGGAGGGGGGGCGATCCGCGAGATGCAATCTGATTGGCAGGGAGATTCTTTTTTTAAGACAAATATCGGGCGCGCTGGATGGACCGTTGGGCCGTCTCGTTGTCTGGGCCAAAGACCGCAACAAATAGCCCGTCTCAGCCTTTCCAGGCCTTGCATGCATGCATGGGAGGCGGCGACGTGCATAGGCTGTGACGTGCATGCATGCGAGCGAGGCGAGCGAGGCGCGCTAGGCGCGCTAGGCTAGCGAGGCCAGCTAGGTGGTTCAGCGAGTCAGATGCACCGTCCGGTCAAAGAGCTATGAAGTGATTCAAATGCACGCACATTCCCCATGCATCGTTTTTGTGCAAAAATTTAAGAGTGCAAAGCGTAATGGATACACACACGCGTTCGGATTCACACACGCACCATTCTCATCCTTTCTCTCTTCCTCTCCCACCCATAGGCCTATAAATGGGGTGCCTATCTTCCTCTCCCACCCATAAGCCAGATCCGATCCATTCTCTCCAACTTCAAACACCCAATCGACCGAGCCCTCCCCAAGCGAGACCATGCAGTTTAACGAGCCGACCTTCAGCCGTCTGCTTGTTGTGCCGGAGCTGCGCTACCCACCCGGCGTGCTCATGGAGAGGGAGCTCCGTGTGTGGGCTATTTCAAGTTGGAGGGGTTCTGTCGAACTCACCCGCACCTTGCTCAGAGCCGGCTATGCCCACCTCCCACGGGGCTCGCCGAGTGTAACACCCCCGGTGTAATGATGCTACAGTAACCCCTGGGGTTAAGTTAATTGTTTTTCTAAACATGTGCCTGATCATTTTTGTCTCATACTCTTTCACATTCCAGTTGAATTCAATTTAAAGTTATGAGTGAAATTAAAAATGC
Organism: Triticum dicoccoides; assembly: GCF_002162155.2. Taxonomy (NCBI): domain Eukaryota; kingdom Viridiplantae; phylum Streptophyta; class Magnoliopsida; order Poales; family Poaceae; genus Triticum; species Triticum dicoccoides. Next base: position 36,390,468 of record NC_041385.1, on the reverse strand, counting down.
TCAGACATGAACACAAAAATGTTCATCATGTGCCAAATAATCCACAACTAATATTGGTGGTGAACCAACATTTTTGCAAAGGGTTTAAGTGGCCTAAACTACTTAAAACAGTGACCTAAGAAATAAATTAAATGCCCTTTTTAATTTATAAAATTGGCAACTATTCCAAAAGCCTCCCAACCTTTTTGAGGCAGTGCACTTTAATTCTTTGAGATTGTTTTGGCCAGTGGCATAATTTTGCAAAGTCAATTGTGGCAAAAAGAAAATGCAAAAGCTACTGGAAAAGAAAAACAAAAAAACAAAGAAAAGGAAAAGCCCCCCTCAACTGGGCCGACTGGCCAGATGGCCACCGTGCCCCCCCCCATGGGCCTCGGCCCACCTCAACCAGCCGGCCCAGCTCCCCGCACCGCGCCCCCTTCCTGTTCCCCTGGTGTGCGCCGCTACGGGGGCGCCGTCCCCGCCGAACCACCTCGCCGTCGACGAGGAGGATAAGGTCGACCCCTCCCCTCGACGCCTCGACCTCCTCCCCACCTACCTCCACCCACGCCCCGAACCCCCCTCGCCCTCTCCGCCTCTCCCTCTCCCACTCCTTCGTTTTGGAGAGGAGGCCGACGCGGTCGCCGCCGTGCCTCGCCCGTCCTTGCGGCCATCGAGCGCCGTTCGCCTCACCATCGTGCCCATCGTCTCTGCCGTCGTCGTCTACCCCGTCCCCGTCCGTGAGCGCGAGCCGGGAGCCACTGCGGGGTGCGGATCGAGCCGCCCCCTTTCGCCTCTATCGCCGGCGAACTCCGTCGTCTCCGGCAACTGCTGCTGCTACTAATCTTACACCGGGCCACCTTGTGCCTCCCCGGTGAGCTCTCCTACCTTCTCCCTCTCCTTGCCGACTTGGCGCGCTCCCTAGCTGCTTCCCCACGTGCGCCCGAACGCAGCGCCGCGGAGCTCGTCGCCGGCGAGACTCCGGTGACCAAATGGTCACGGGCCAGTGCCCAGCGCACTCACCGCACCGCATAGGCCTCGTCTAGCCGCGTGGTTTGCCCGCAAACGCCCCCCAACCCCGATCCCGACGATGCCCGATCTCTGGCGTCCGCTCCGCCGCTTGCCACCGTCGTCTCCGGCCGCCCCCGGCCCGGCTACCACCCCAGTTCGACGCGGCATCTTCTCCCCGTTCGAACGCACCCGCCCGCGGCCATTTTGGCCGCCGGACGGCGAATTCCGGCGAGGTCTGGCGCCCCTCCGCCGCGGGAACGCTCACCGGAGCTCCCCAACGCCAGCGCCGACGTGGACGTCCGGGTCCACCTCGCCAGGTCACTGCCCCATGGCCCTAGTGGCCCGGCTAGCCCTGTTGACCTAGTCAATGGCTGACTGGGCATCGCCCAGTCACTGCCAGTGGCTCCCCCCTGGGCCCTGTTGACTAGTTAACTAGTCTGTTGACCGCTGATGCAACAATGACGCCATGATGACGTCATATTTCCTTTTCTGTTATTTATTAAATAATTCCAGAATATTGTTTAAACTTTAAAAATTCATAGAAAATAAACCGTAACTCCGATGAAAATGTTTTCTATATGTAAGTTGCTCAGAAAAATCCAACGAATCCGAATACGTGGTCCATTCATCTGTCACATGCCCCTAGCATGCTGAACATGGAACTTTCCCCCTCTTTTCCTTTGTCCGGAATCCACCTAACGTCGGGAATTCACCCTCGGATGTTTCCCCCCTTCGTCTGCAACGTGTAGTACCGCGTTAGAGCACGCTTAGCGCTACGTATCGTCATGTCATGCTTAGTGTTACCTCTGTTTGCTATGTATTTACTGTTTCTTCCCCCTCTTCTCTCCGGTAGACCCCGAGGCCGCTGATGCCCCGGTGATCGACTACGTCATCGACAACGACCCCTCCTTGCCAGAGCAACCAGGCAAGCCCCCCCCTTTGATCATCCCGATATCGCCCATTCCATTCTCTCATGCTTGCATTAGATTTTGCTACTGTTATTGATTGCTCCTATTCTGATGCATAGCCTGCTTTTGTATCTGCTGTTGTACCTTATCTGATGATCCTAAACTACTTAGTATAGGTTGGTTAGTGATCCATCAGTGACCCCCACCTTGTCCTTGTTGCCCCTGCTTCATCATTGAAGACCCGATCAACGGGACCGAAGACCAGGCCCCGGCACCGCACATCACTTTCCCCTTAGTTTCTCAACACTACTGGGTTACTATCGAGTACCGAGGGTGAGACCTCTACAGCACTTCTGATGTTAACCTTGTAGTGTAGCTATTCGGTCATGGTCATCGAGGGTGATTCCACCTTAACCACTTCCGATATGACTCTGTCGTGCAACCCCTCAAGTGTGAACCTCGGGGGTGATTTCTCTTACATTCACCTTGATGATTACATTGAGTGGAATTCACCGGGGGTGATTCCTCGGGTTTTCCCCTTGATGTTTAAACACACAGTTACTATGGTTACTATGACTTTACACTGAACCATGTTACTAAAGACGGGTCGACCCTGAGGGGTGCCCCGCGAGCATAATTGCGAGTGATGAGGAGTCGGGTTGACCTGGAAGGTGCCCGTGAGATAATTACGAGGCGTGGCCGGGCATTCTTAGCCCTTGCCGCAAGTCCTCGAGACGGGGCAACGGGGTCACATCTTTCGTGAGTCTCTGCTTGTTACCGCGCGTTCCTAATCCACTACGATTTGGATATTTGATCCGAGGGGCCTCTGGCCTGATAGCACTAACCATCACGTGGGCATAGTATGGGCGTTCTGCGTCGTATGCATCAGCCAAAGCTTAATAGATGTCAGCGACTGAGCGGCGCGCGCCGGGTTGGACTGGTAAGCACCTACCTTTTTAAGGAGGTAGCTAGGTCTGCTCACCGGCCGCGTTCGCAACGTGCAGGAGTTTCCAGGGAGATGGCCCATGACCCCTGGGGGCATAGGTTTATTCCGGCGTGCTGGCCTCTCTATTAAGCCTAGGTCGGGTTGCGGCGTATTGTTTGGCCGAGGCCGGGCATGACCCTGGAAAGTGTGTCCGGCCGGAGTTAAGCGAGCGTGGTGGGTAAGTTGGTGCACCCCTGCAGGGAAGAAAACATCTATCGATAGCCTGTCCTACGGTAACGGACACTTCGAGTTGTATCCCGATCGATACAACTAGAACTGGATGGTGATGAGGATTTGATTGTGATGATAACTGGATAGTATGGCTCTGGGATTGCTTTCTCGCAGGGAGTCGAGAAAGGATCTCTGGCCGAGGTTGATAACACTACTACTACTTTACTTTATGCTACTCTACTCCATCCTGTTTGCTGGAAGAGGGTGGTTTCCAGAAGATGCTAGTCTTCGATAGGACTAGGCCTTCTCTCTATTCTGGCATTTCTGCAGCCCAGTCCACATATACAGCCTTCCTTTGATAATGTTGCATCTGTAGTGTAGATCCTTGCTTGCGAGTACTTTGGATGAGTACTCACGGTTGCTTTGCTCCCTCTTTTTCCCCTTTTCCATTCTTCTCGGATGACGCAACCAGATGACGGAGTCCAGGAGCCAGATGACACCTTTGACGACCGCTACTACACCGAGGGCGTCTACTACCACGTGACGAAGACCGCCGATGACCAGGAGTAGTTAGGAGGCTCCCAGGCAGGAGGCCTTGCCTTTTCGATCGTAGATGCTTTTGTGTTAGCCTTCTTAAGGCAAACTTGTCTAACTTATGTCTGTACTCAGATATTGTTGCTTCCGCTGACTCTTGTGTATTCGAGCTTATGTATTCGAGCCCTCGAGGCCCATGGCTTGTAATATAAAGCTTGTATTATTTTAATTTGTGTCTAGAGTTGTGTTGTGATATCTTCCCGCGAGTCCTTGATCTTGGTCGTACACATTTGCGTGCATGATTAGTGTATGATTGAATCGAGGGCGTCACAAGTTGGTATCAGAGCCGACTGCCTGTAGGTAGCCCCCTTTCCAACTCCTTGGCCGAAGTTGAGTCTAGTCACTGAAAAACTTTTACTAACATTGGCTGTGTGGCTTACGGGCCCACGTCGCTATTGGGTGGTATTAGGATCTTTTATTCCTCGTCTATACTCTGGGACTCTGAACTCTCTTCTACTCGGGTTAAACGAATTTACTAACATTAGGATCCCGTGACCACATTCACCCCGAAGTTGGATAAAGCCATAGTTATTCCTTAGAATAGCCTCTTGAATAGTACACACACCTGTCGTGTTGACTACGAAGTGGAATCCACCGTACCTCCTTCATTATGCATGTTTTCGTCATGAATGATCCTTGCCTTTGCAAATGCTCAATGCTAAACTACCCCCTGTTACATGTTAGCAGGATGGTTAGACCGGCTGGTCGTGGTCATGGTGCCAACGATCCACCACCGCCTGAATTCTTTGCTGGAATGATGCAACAGTTTGAGTTGAATCGCCAGTTCATGGAAGGAATGATGGCTCAGTTTCCTCGTCCGAACATGAATCAACAGCCAACCCCAGTTACTCTGCAGGACTTCATGGGCCTCAACCCGACAATCTACCGCAGCTCAACTCAGCCCCTTGATGCTGATGACTGGCTCCGAGACATCACGTATGAAATGGAGTCTGCTAGTGTTGCCCCTGCCAGCTATGTCACCTTCGCATCCTTCTTCCTCAAGGGTCCGCTGCTCAATGGTGGGACAGCCACAGGCGTACCCTACCTGCTGGAACGCTCATCACTTGGCCAGATTTCCAAGCCGCTTTTCGTGCCCGCTTCATTCCTCAGGGAATCATGGACAGGAAGAAGCGCGAGTTTCGTAACTTCACCCAAGGCAACAAGTCTGTAGATGCTTATCAGCGGGAATTCTTGGAATTGTCCCGTTACGCTGAAGAAGACATTGCTACTGATGCTCGTAGGCAAGAAAAGTTCCGTGACGGACTTCACCCTGATATCAAGCTAGCACTGCTCATTCATGACTTTACCGACTTCGCCACCTTGGTGAACAAGGCTATTCAGGTTGAGACTGGTCTTCAGGAACACCAGGGATCCCTCAGGCGTAGCCGTGACGCTGGCCCATCTTCGGGCCCGTCAGCGCAGAAGCGTCGGATATGGATTCCCCACAGCATGTATCGTCCAACTGCACCTGCACCAAGACAGTCCTATGCTACACCTCGTCTGCCTCTTCCACTAGAGAGGCAGCCTCTTCGAGATGTACCATCCCAAGCTCCTGCTCCCTATCCCAATGATGGTCTGTGCTTCAGATGTGGCCGCCCCGACCACCTTGCTAAAGAGTGCACTCAGAAAAAGAGCCAACTGGCTCTACCTTCAAATGGCCGTAACAATCAGCCCTATAACAACAATGCCAGACCTTATGGTCGTGGTCATGCTAATCATGTTGATCTGAATGAAGCTCAAGACCAGCATGCCACTGTGATGGGTACTCTTCTCGTTAATTCAGTACCAGCTGCTGTTTTATTCGATACAGGAGCATCGCATTCTTTCATATCAGAAGATTTTGCATTCATGCATGGCATTAAATACGAAGAGATGCACACTCCACTAGTGGTAAAAACCCCTGCGGGCCAATGCCAAACCTCCATGGTTAGCCACAACGTTTCAGTTGAAATCGAAGGGTTGGAATTCTTTGCATCCCCCATTATTCTGAAGTCTTCCAATATTAACCTAATTCTGGGAATGGATTGGTTGAAAGCACATACGGCTTCTATCGTTTGTGCCACTAAAACCGTCCACCTTCTACACCCTTCAGATGAGATAGTAAGCTACAATGCTCGTCTGGTTCGAAACACTGAAGCACGACTTTATGTGCTGAATGCATTGAACGTGGCACCTCTTGAGGGAATTGAAAAGTTCCAGTCGTTCGCGACTTCCAAGACGTATTTCCAGAAGAACTTCCAGGAATACCCCCTGCCCTGGCTGTCAAGTTCGTCATCGACTTGAAACCAAGCACCGTTCCTATCGCCAAACGACCCTACAAGATGCCACCTCATGAACTCCTTGAGCTTAAGGAGGAAATCGACAAATCTCTTCGCAAGGGTTTCATTCGTCCAAGTTCCTCTGCTTGGGGAGCACCTTCTCTCTTTGTGAAGAAGAAGGACGGAACGAACCGTTTGGTCCAAGATTACCGTCCTATCAACCAAGCTACAATTCAGAACAAATATCCCCTTCCTCGGATCAATGATCTGTATGATCAACTTGCTGGTTCATCGATATTCTCTAAACTCGACTTGAGGTTGGGTTACCACCAGATCCGTGTTCGTGAAGAGGATATTCCAAAGACCGCCTTCGTCACTCGTTATGGTTCTTACGAGTACACCATCATGTCATTCGGTTTAACCAATGCTCCAGCTACATTCTCTCGTCTGATGAACTATATATTCATGGATTACCTCGACAAGTTCGTTGTAGTCTATCTGGATGATATACTGATATATTCAAAGAATAAAGAAGAACATGCTGAACATCTTCGTCTTGTTCTGGAGAAGCTCCGAGAACATCAACTTTATGCCAAGTATTCCAAGTGCGAATTCTGGTTACCCGAAGTCACCTACCTTGGTCATGTCATCTCCAAGGATGGTATTGCCGTCAACCCAGAGCGCGTTCAGGCTATTCTTGACTGGACCCCTCCGAAGACTGTCAAGCAAGTCAGAAGCTTTCTCGGACTAGCCAGCTATTGTCGCCGCTTTGTTGAGAATTTCTCCAAGATCGCCAAGCCACTGACTAATCTGCTTCACAAAGGCGTTAAGTTCGACTGGACAGACAAATGTCAGGAAAGTTTCCAGGCACTCAAGGACAAGCTGACTTCTGCCCCAGTGCTTGCTCCTCCTGATTCTCGCAAGGACTTCGTCATTTATTGTGACGCTTCACGTCAAGGATTAGGCTGTGTCCTAATGCAAGAGCGCAGGGTGATTGCTTATGCTTCCCATCAAGTGCGTCCTCATGAGGAAAACTACCCAGTTCACGACCTCGAGCTTGCTGCGGTTATCTTTGCACTGAAGCTATGGCGACAATACCTTCTCGGTAATCGTTGTGAGATCTTCACCGATCATCAGAGTCTGAAGTACCTGTTTACTCAGCCAGATCTGAACCTCCATCAGCAGCGATGGATGGAAGCTATTGCTGACTACAAGTGCGGTATATCCTATACCCCTGGTAAGGCTAATGTAATGGCCGATGCCCTGAGCCGCAAGTCTTATTGCAATAATCACATGGTCTACAAAGCTCAACCCCGCCTTTATGAAGAGCTATGCAAGCTAAACCTTCAACTAGTTCCACAGGGTTCTCTGAATAACCTTGTACTGGAACCAACTCTGCTGAAAGCAATTAAGTCTGCTCAAGCCAAAGATGCTCACGTTGATTTGATGAAAAAGGATCTTGCTTTAGAGAAATCCAGAGATTTCTCACTTGGTGAAGATGGAACCTTATACTTCAGAGATCGCATTGTAGTACCCCGGTTCGAGCTTATGACAGAGAAGGTGATGAAAGAAGCGCATGACACCCCTCTCTCTATTCATCCGGGAAGTACCAAGATGTATCTAGACATCCGTCAGAAGTACTGGTGGTCTAAAATGAAGCAAGACATTGCTCGATATATCGAAGAATGTGACGTTTGCCGTCGCGTCAAAGCAGAACATCAGAAACCGGCTGGACTTCTACAACCGCTTCCGATTCCTGAATGGAAGTGGGATAAGATTCAAATGGACTTCGTCACTGGACTTCCCAAGTCTCAGAAAGGTAACGATGCTATCTTTGTTGTCATCGACCAATTCTCGAAAGTTGCTCACTTTCTGCCAGTCAAGGAGACAATCACTGCTAGTCAATTAGCAAACTTGTATATCTCCAGAATTGTGTCACTCCATGGCATTCCGAAGGAGATCAGTTCAGACCGTGGCAGTTTATTCACTTCAAAGTTCTGGGATAGTTTCCAAGAGGCAATGGGAACACATATTACCTGGAGCACTGCTTATCATCCCCAATCCCAAGGCCAAGTCGAGCGAGTCAATCAAGTTCTTGAAGACATGCTTCGAGCTTGTGTTATTTCTTTTGGCAAGAAGTGGGAAGAATCTCTCCCTTATGCGGAGTTCTCTTATAACAACAGCTATCAAGCCAGCTTGAAGATGGCACCCTTCAAAGTGCTCTATGGACGTAAGTGCCGAACCCCTCTGAATTGGTCAGAAACTGGGGAACGGGCACTCATTGGTCCAGACATTATTCAACAAGCTGAAGAGCAGGTTCGCATTATCCGGGATAATCTCAAGGCGGCCCAGTCCCGCCAGAAGAGCAACTATGACCGGAAACACTGGGGTTCAACTTATCAACCTGGTGAACAAGCTTATCTGCGTGTCACTCCTTTGAGAGGCACTCATCGGTTCGGAGTCAAGGGCAAGCTAGCTCCACGCTACATTGGTCCTTTCCGCATTCTGGCCCGTCGTGGACTGGTGGCTTATCAACTGGAGTTGCCACCTCAGTTCTCTCATGTTCATGACGTCTTTCACGTATCGCAACTTCGTCGATGCTTCAAGGATCCGGAACGTGAAGTGGATCCGGAATTGATTGAAATTCAAGATGATCTCACATACAAGGAGCATCCGATCTGCATTCTTGAAGAAGCTGAACGTCGAACACGCCAGAAGGTTACCAAGTTCCTCAAGGTGCAATGGTCAAATCATTCTAAGGATGAAGCCACTTGGGAACGCGAGGTTAACCTCCGTGCTGAATACCCCGACCTGTTCCCTTCTACCTCTTAATTCTCGGGACGAGAATTTCTGTTAGAGGAGGAGAGTTGTAACACCCTCGGTGTAATGATGCTACAGTAACCCCTGGGGTTAAGTTAATTGTTTTGCTAAACATGTGCCTGATCATTTTTGTCTCATACTCTTTCACATTCCAGTTGAATTCAATTTAAAGTTATGAGTGAAATTCAAAATGCTCAGACATGAACACAAAAATGTTCATCATGTGCCAAATAATCCACAACTAATATTGGTGGTGAACCAACATTTTTGCAAAGGGTTTAAGTGGCCTAAACTACTTAAAACAGTGACCTAAGCAATAAATTAAATGCCCTTTTTAATTTATAAAATTGGCAACTATTCCAAAAGCCTCCCAACCTTTTTGAGGCAGTGCACTTTAATTCTTTGAGACTGTTTTGGCCAGTGGCATAATTTTGCAAAGTCAATTGTAGCAAAAAGAAAAGGCAAAAGCTACTGGAAAAGAAAAACAAAAAAACAAAGAAAAGGAAAAGCCCCCCTCAACTGGGCCGACTGGCCAGATGGCCACCGTGCCCCCCCCATGGGCCTCGGCCCACCTCAACCAGCCGGCCCAGCTCCCCGCACCGCGCCCCCTTCCTGTTCCCCTGGTGCGCGCCGCTACAGGGGCGCCGTCCCCGCCGAACCACCTCGCCGTCGACGAGGAGGATAAGGTCGACCCCTCCCCTCGACGCCTCGACCTCCTCCCCACCTACCTCCACCCACGCCCCGAACCCCCCTCGCCCTCTCCGCCTCTCCCTCTCCCACTCCTTCGTTTTGGAGAGGAGGCCGACGCGGTCGCCGCCGTGCCTCGCCTGTCCTCACGGCCATCGAGCGCCGTTCGCCTCGCCATCGTGCCCATCGTCTCTGCCGTCGTCATCTACCCCGTCCTCGCCCGTGAGCGCGAGCCGGGAGCCACTGCGGGGTGCGGATCGAGCCGCCCCCTTTCGCCTCTGTTGCCGGCGAACTCCGTCGTCTCCGGCAACTGCTGCTGCTACTAATCTTACACCGGGCCACCTTGTGCCTCCCCGGTGAGCTCTCCTACCTTCTCCCTCTCCTTGCCGACTTGGCGCGCTCCCTAGCTGCTTCCCCACGTGCGCCCGAATGCAGTGCCGCGGAGCTCGTCGCCGGCGAGACTCCGGTGACCAAATGGTCACGGGCCAGTGCCCAGCGCACTCACTGCACCGCGTAGGCCTCGTCTAGCCGCGTGGTTTGCCCGCAAACGCCCCCCAGCCCCGATCCCGACGATGCCCGATCTCCGGCGTCCGCTCCGCCGCTTGCCACCGTCGTCTTCGGCCGCCCCCGGCCCGGCTACCACCCCAGTTCGACGCGACATCTTCTCCCCGTTCGAACGCACCCGCCCGCGGCCATTTTGGCCGCCGGACGGCGAATTCCGGCGAGGTCCGGCGCCCCTCCGCCGCGGGAACGCTCACCGGAGCTCCCCAACGCCGGCGCCGACGTGGACGTCCAGGTCCACCTCGCCAGGTCACTGCCCCGTGGCCCTAGTGGCCCGGCTAGCCCTGTTGACCTAGTCAATGGCTGACCGGGCATCGCCCAGTCACTGCCAGTGGGTCCCCCCTGGGCCCTGTTGACTAGTCAACTAGTCTGTTAACCGCTGATGCAACAATGACGCCATGATGACGTCATATTTCCTTTTCTGTTATTTCTTAAATAATTCCAGAATATTGTTTAAACTTTAAAAATTCATAGAAAATAAACCGTAACTCCGATGAAAATGTTTTCTATATGTAAGTTGCTCAGAAAAATCCAACGAATCCGAATACGTGGTCCGTTCATCTGTCACATGCCCCTAGCATGCTGAACATGGAACTTTCCCCCTCTTTTCCTTTGTCCAGAATCCACCTAACGCCGGGATTTCACCCTCGGATGTTTCTCCCCTTCGTCTGCAACGTGTAGTACCGCGTTAGAGCACGCTTAGCGCTAGGTATCGTCATGTCATGCTTAGTGTTACCTCTGTTTGCTATGTATTTACTGTTTCTTCCCCCTCTTCTCTCCGGTAGACCCCGAGGCCGCTGATGCCCCGGTGATCGACTACGTCGTCGACAACGACCCCTCCTTGCCAGAGCAACCAGGCAAGCCCCCCTTTGATCATCCCGATATCGCCCATTCCATTCTCTCATGCTTGCATTAGATTTTGCTACTGTTATTGGTTGCTCCTATTCTGATGCATAGCTTGCTTTTGTATCTGCTGTTGTACCTTATCTGATTATCCTAAACTGCTTAGTATAGGTTGGTTAGTGATCCATCAGTGACCCCCACCTTGTCCTTGTTGCCCCTGCTTCATCATTGAAGACCCGATCAACGGGACCGAAGACCAGGTGACGGCACCGCACATCACTTTCCCCTTATTTGCTCAACACTACTGGGTTACTATCGAGTACCGAGGGTGAGACCTCTACAGCACTTCTGATGTTATCCCTGTAGTGTAGCTATTCGGTCGTGGTCATCGAGGGTGATTCCACCTTAACCACTTCCGATATGACTCTGTCGTGCAACCCCTCAAGTGTGAACCTCGGGGGTGATTCCTCTTACGTTCACCTTGATGATTACATTGAGTGGAATTCATCGGGGGTGATTCCTCGGGTTTTCCCCTTGACGTTTAAACACACAGTTACTATGGTTACTATGACTTTACACTGAACCATGTTACTAAAGACGGGTCGACCCTGAGGGGTGCCCGCGCGAGCATAATTGCGAGTGATGAGGAGTCGGGTTGACCTGGAAGGTGCCCGTGAGATAATTACGAGGCGTGGCCGGGCATTCTTAGCCCTTGCCGCAAGTCCTCGAGACGGGGCAACGGGGTCACATCTTTCGTGAGTCTCTGCTTGTTACCGCGCGTTCCTAATCCACTACGATTTGGATATTTGATCCGAGGGGCCTCTGGCCTGATAGCACTAACCATCACGTGGGCATAGTATGGGTGTTCTGCGTCGTATGCATCAGCCGAAGCTTAATAGCGTCAGCGACTGAGCGGCGCGCGCCGGGTTGGACTGGTAAGCACCTACCTTTTTAAGGAGGTAGCTAGGTCTGCTCACCGGCCGCGTTCGCAACGTGCAGGAGTTTCCGGGGAGATGGCCCATGACCCCTGGGGGCATAGGTTTAGTCCGGCGTGCTGGCCTCTCTATTAAGCCTAGGTCGGGTTGCGGCGTATTGTTTGGCCGAGGCCGGGCATGACCCTGGAAAGTGTGTCCGGCCGGAGTTAAGCGAGCATGGTGGGTAAGTTGGTGCACCCCTGCAGGGAAGAAAACATCTATCGATAGCCTGTCCTACGGTAACGGACACTTGGAGTATCCCGATCGATACAACTAGAACTGGATGGTGATGAGGATTTGATTGTGATGATAACTGGATAGTATGGCTCTAGGATTGTTTTCTTGCAGGGAGTCGAGAAAGGATCTCTGGCCTAGGTTGATAACACTACTACTACTTTACTTTATGCTACTCTACTCCCTCCTGTTTGCTGCAAGAGGGTGGTTTCCAGAAGATGCTAGTCTTCGATAGGACTAGGCCTTCTCTCTATTCTGGCATTTCTGCAGCCCAGTCCACATATACAGCCTTCCTTTGATAATGTTGCATCTGTAGTGTAGATCCTTGCTTGCGAGTACTTTGGATGAGTACTCACGGTTGCTTTGCTCCCTCTTTTTCCCCTTTTCCATTCTTCTCGGATGACGGAACCAGATGACGGAGTCCAGGAGCCAGATGACACCTTTGACGACTGCTACTACACCGAGGGCGTCTACTACCACGTGACGAAGACCGCCGATGACCAGGAGTAGTTAGGAGGCTCCCAGGCAGGAGGCCTTGCCTTTTCGATCGTAGATGCTTTTGTGTTAGCCTTCTTAAGGCAAACTTGTCTAACTTATGTCTGTACTCAGATATTGTTGCTTCCGCTGACTCTTGTGTATTTGAGCTTATGTATTCGAGCCCTCGAGGCCCATGGCTTGTAATATAAAGCTTGTATTATTTTAATTTGTGTCTAGAGTTGTGTTGTGATATCTTCCCGTGAGTCCTTGATCTTGGTCGTACACATTTGCGTGCATGATTAGTGTACGATTGAATCGAGGGCGTCACACCGAGGATGTTCACCCTCACCGAGGTTCGTGACCGCGGCGGCATCCTCCTACTGCTCACGGTCACCTTCACCAACCCATTTGACGCGCGCGAGCTTCTCGGCCAAGTCTTTTGGTGCGGCTGCGAGTCCATCTTCTTCACCGTCTACAACATCTACACCAACTACGAGAGCATCTTCCCCACTCCAGCCGGGATGCACTCCCTTCCCTACCATAACGAGGAGGAGGTGTGAAGATGAAGACGGTGTTGAACGGGTGTGCGCGACCAAAGTGGAAGGAGGAGGTCAAGATGAAGACTATTTTGTTTTTTATTTGTTGGTTTTCTATGTCGTGTCATGTTTCGTCATGTGTCCGTGAACTGTGTGTGTACTTATTATTGTAATGGTACTTGTGTTGCATCTTATCTAAGTTATTTATTATGGTTTATTATGTGTGTTAAAAAATGTTCATGCCCAAACATATAATTTCTTCCCTAAACCAAGTCATGAAGCTCGAGAACTTGTGGTTTTCATTAATGAAAATCAGAGGGGGTGAGAAGCCCTCTGTTTCATTCAAGAAAAAAAAGTCATGAACTAACATGCAAATTTATTCCCTTTAAATCCTAAACCAAGTGCCACTCAAACACTAAACCAAGTGCCACTCTAACCAAAACCACGTGGCAGTGCAAACATACGTTTTCAACCTTCTAATCCTCCAAAATTTTAGTGCAAAACAAAGGAAATCCACTCACGCGTGTGCAAACATTCACGGTCTCACTATTTTTTTTGACAAATTTCACAGTCTCACTATGTATAACTTCCTTCCCTACCCATGTCAAACTCTTGCCATCTGTCATGGCGGTTACCAACGCAGCCCTAAACACCACAAACCCACGCGGTCCTGGGTTTGGGTCCTCAGCCGCACAATTTTTGTGTGCATTTTCCACCCTTCATTTTTTAGACAAATTAGTTTTTACTCAATGTAATGCCCTTAAAAAATGTTCATTTATTTTGGCACTAGGTGTTAACCTCTACCAGAGCTGAGGCATATTTTCCATGACATTTTGGTCTTTGATTTAAATCACGGTGTATTTGAATTGGATTACTTAAATTGCTATTAAATATTTAACAGCTCCTAAAAAATTCTAACCTTAATTGTTTGGCTCTAGAATAATTCATTAGCTGCATTTCATTGATCAAAAGTTTCTGAATTCCTCATTTCTTCTCCTTTTTTCAACATATTTAAATGTTGGTCACTTCTTCTCTTTTCTTCAACATTTAAACAACTTTGACCCACATTTAAACTAGGTGAATTTCTCATACAATTTCAAGATTACAAATTCCTCCATAGTTCATGTCTTTCCATACATTTTCAACATAACCACCAGTGCGATTACCATACCTACAAATGCCCAAAAGTATTTGCAACTGGGTATTGGCAGTGCTTGATCTTCAAGCTTCCTAAACTTCTTCTTCAACATCCTAAGCTCAACAGCTAGCTCTCTGTTAGTGTGTGATTCGCCCTCCATCTCTTCTTCCGGAGCTCGTGCTGCGGCCACTTCAGTTCAGGGCAGCATGCTCAACCATTCTTCATGCTCTTCTTGCAGTTCATTTATCAGGGTCTTGGCCAGAGCATCGACCCAAAGAAAGAAGCATGTCACCTACATGAACATGGAACAGATCAACCCATTGCTCAAAGATCCCGACCACGAAAATGGTGCAATTGCCCAAATTCTTACCCCATTCTCGCTGCACACGTAGAACGGACGATTCTGGTTCCTCGGTGTGTGAGAAACCCTCCGATCAATGCTCGCCTGGCACTGCGGACAGACGAAGACAGGCATCTCCACACGCGCCCGGCTCTACATCCGTGAGGTGGCACAGGAGCTTGCGGAAGACATGGAGCCCGGAGCCAAACGAGATCTCAATGCTGCCGCACCCTCCACAGCTAGCTTCCCACCGCCGCGCCCTCCACACCTAGCTTCCCACCGCCGTCGTGCTCTCGCTCTCTCACCGTGGTCAGCGCCATGCTCTCTGTCGCCGTGGTCACCACCGCTGTCGCCCGCTTATATAGCACACCCGCAATGGCTCTATGCTCAACGGGTCTCTGCTGGGTCCCGCAAGCCACGCGTGCAACGGTCTGAACAAAATAGGCCGCCTCTGCCGCCTAGTCCCACCTGTAAGGGCCGAGTCAAAACGTTGACCTGACGGAGATGCCAAAGTTCACAGAACGAGTCGGTGCGCACGGACTAGGGGCAAAACCTAGCACAATTTGCATCTGAGGGCAAAACTGAGCAGATGGACACCACTAAGGGCAAAAGGATAATTAACCCTTTTAAAATTAGGAATAAGGTTTTTTATTTTCTAAGAAATTGAAATTTTCCATTTTTGTGTTTTTCTCCCCTTTTCTCTATTTTGCACCTTCTTATTCAACTTTTTGATTGTTGGCCTTTTCATGCTCGGATGGTATGTTATTGGCAAAAATAGACGATATGAATGAGCCACATACCAAAACTTACATCTGCCTCAACATAATTTATGGTGTCTTGAGTTAACAATTTTTTTAAATTTATTTAAAGTCAGCCATCGATCCACCTGTCTGACGCCAAATTTTTGTCTTAACAAAGAAAAAAAACATGAAAGACACATTGGAAGGTTTCCTTTTTTAAAACCCCGCCCATGTATTAATTAAATTAAAATTTTCATACAATCATTCGTTACATCATTTGCCACACAGAGTGGAACATTATTAATAAGAATACATCAGACCTATTTATAAAACTAAATTTCGCAATCTCATGTGCCACCAGATTAGCTTTCTTGCCAATGTTGGAGATCTTTAAATTCGCCAGCATCTTAGAGATACTCAAAACTTCCTTCGGTGATTGTCAAAACTATCTTTTCCAAGAGCAGAAGCAACAAAGGAACAATCTGTTTCTAAAAAGATGGGTTCATAAAGAGTGATACCGATATACAAGCCAGAAAGTGCCGTTGTAAGTTCCGCTTCCGCAATGCTAGAGCAAGATCCAATATAATCCCAAGAGGAAATGATAACTTTTCTAGAATGGTATTTGACAACCACCCCCACACTTGCGGCGTTGATTGCCTCCATAAAACTTGCATCCATTAATCTTAAAGAACTCTATGATGGGAGGTTGCCAACCAGCAGAAATCCTCTCCATATTATTGAAAGCCAAAATGCCATCCCCCACTTCCTTGCCTTTGTTGCTCACCTCTACCTGCACTTTTGCATGACAAGACGAAATGGAAGACCAATAATTTTGAACAAAATTCACAAAGGCTGAGATGGATTCTTTCTCCTTACCAAAGATTAGATCATTCCTCAAGTGCCTTACTCTCCAAAACATGAAAATAGATTGCTCACACGCTGACGAATTTAATTGATCCAATAAAATAAGAAGTGAATCCGAACCTGTATTTCTGAAAATCTCTCCGGTCGGTAAATTCAATACCTCTCTCAAAGCCATACAAAGTGCACGAGCCATTGGAAACTCGCCAACGCATGAAAATGACATTCATATTTCGGTAAGAATGAAGGGACATTAAACAATGTATGAGTTGAAGAGTTACTCTCATTAGAAGGTGGGCCCGAGTAGCTAATCCGCTCTTCCTCCTTTTGTTCTTCACTCTCCTCATCATATTTTTCATCCAATGAGCTCACAGTTTCATCAATTCCTTCTTCCATAGACTGCTGCAAAATATTAGTCTCTTCTTGGAGAGGGAGACTTTCTCAATAAATTCATCAATATCGGAATTATATTTATAATTATCATAGCAATATTTATGGATGGCAAAATTTCCAGGTCTATAAACATCATCATCAAAAGCTTCATACTTTAAAAACAAAGATACAATTTCATAAGCACCCTTAGAAGGAAAAAATTCTTCTATTCATTCCGCACCATAATAATCATATATACCATTGGCATAAGAAGCCAAGGTTTCGTTATCATTAAATTTGCATGAAAAGGGAAGATGTTGAGCGTTCATCCTAGAGCAACAAGTAAAATCATATCTCAAGCATAAATCCTGAGCATACCAATGCAACATATAAATTTGATCCCATAAAAGTTTCCCTTTTTGTGTCAAGCGATAATCCCTAAAGTATTCACGTTGATCCAACGTTACTCCTATTATCAAGTTGAACGGGGTTTTCTCAGGATTATCAAAGTAGTTATAATATCTTTCGCATAACGAGCCTCGGGGGTTTTAGGAGGTTCCCCATCTCCATGAGTAGCAAGTACCACTAATTTTTTTGGTGTTTCGTGTTCCATATCCATAACTTAAGATAGAGAACAACATAGAAAAGGAAATAAAAACTACTTAGTGATAAAGCAAACAAGCACAGGCGAGAATATTCACCCCACGCTATTGATCCCCGGCAACGGCACCAGAAAAAGGTCTTGATAACCCACAAGTATAGGGGATCGTTTGTAGCCTTCTTCGGTAAATAAGAGTGTCGAACCCAACAAGGAGCTAAAGGCAGAAAAATATTCCCTCAAGTTCTATCGACCACCGATAGAACTCTACACACACTTGACGTTTGCTTTACGTAAAACAAGTGTAAAACTATTTTGCAAGAATAAAACTATGAGTACTTTGGGAGATTAGAACTACGAATAAAATGCAAGGTAGTAAAAGTGGATAGCTTTTGTCAACAAGAAAGTCATTTCTCCCTAGGCAATCGATAACAAGTACCGGTAACCATTCTTGTAATTTTATATGAGGGAGAGGCATGAGCTAACATACTTTCTCTACTTGGATCATATGCACTTATGATTGGACTCCTAGCAAGCATCCGCAACTACTAAAGATCATTAAGGTCGTGAAACCCTACCATAGCATTAAGTATCAAGTCCTCTTTACTCCCATACATCATACCCCACTTACTTGGGTTTAGGCTTCTGTCACTCTCGCAACCCACCATAAGCGAACCATGAACATACTGCAACATCCTACAGCGGGGGAACCTCACGTTTGCGCGAGAATGGAGGGCACCGTAGGACAACACCATAAATAAAATAGACAATCATACCAACCAAGATCATGATTAACCCACAGGACAAAATGAATCTACTCAAACATCATAGGATAACCAGAGATCATTGGGAAATAATATATGGAGTTGAGCACCATGTTTAAGTAGAGATTACAGCGGACAGAAGTGTTACACCGCTGCATAGAGAGGGAGAGAGTTGGTGTTGACGGTAGCAAGATTGTTGATGCAGATCGCCGTCACGATCCTAGCCCCAGCGACGCTCCGACGCCATCGGGAGAGAGAGGGGAGAGAGCCCCTTCCTTCTTCTTCTTCCTTGGCCTCCCCCCTAGATGGGAGGAGAGTTCCCCCTGTGGTCCATGGCCTCCATGGCAGCGGAGGGGTAGGAGCCCCTCTGAGATTGGATCTCCCTCTTTATTCTCTTCTATTTTGCGCTCCCCAGATCTGTCCCTTCACGATTTTTTAAATTCCCGGAGATCCGTAACTCCGATTGCGCTGAGATTTTTACACGATTTCTTTTCAGATATAAGCTTCCTTGTGCCCGAAGTGGAGCTCCAACCGACGTTCGAGGAGGGCATGATACACCAGGGTGCGCCTGGGCCTGGTGGCACGCCCTGGTGGGCTGTGGTGGCCTCGGGCCTCCGTTTACGTTGATTCCACCTCCTAAAATTCACAAATATTCCAAAATAATACTCCATAGAATTTCATCACGTTTGGATTTCGTTTGATATGGATTTTCTGCGATACAAAATATGCAACAAACAGGAACTGGCACTGGGCACTAGATAAGTTACTTAGTCCAAATAAATTATATTAAAAGTTGCCAAAAGTATGTAAAAGTTGAATAATATTGGCATGAAACAATCAAAAATTATAGATACGACGGAGACATATCAGCGTGCCAGTAGAAAGGCTGGTCCAGCACCATGACTTGCACAGTCCACATGGTGCTTCGTCCATTCTACACACAACATGTCGAGCTCTAAGTTGAATTATATACTACCATAGTACAAAGATCATACATATAATAAATCATAGTGATAACCTAAAATGCAATTCCTAATAAATTGTTTACTATCATCTACCTGATAAAGCAATGACAATGGCAATGGCAATGCTAGTATCATCTAGCTAATAAATCCCAATCCAATCCAATCCAAGTCACTACTACATATTGTAGTGAAGAACTGATGACTTTTTTTGATTTGTTTTTTCACACATAGGGCCTCATTTTTGATTTGCACAGGGCCTCTATTTTCCCTGGTACGACTCATATCCTACACTACGACATCCATCAATATATCAAAGAACCTTCATATCCATCAACAAATCATCTACCGCATGTACCAAATAAAAATTGTGGCTCAGATCCGCATCCAGAGGGATACGCGGTTGGGGAAGGGAAGAAGATTCGCGAGGGGGAAGAGGGGAGATCTCACCTACTTGCCGGAGCTGGCGGCGGCCGCGCAGATCCGGCGGCAAAGAGAGGCATCGTCAGGAGATGGCAGCGGTGGCGCTGGTCAAGAAGGGGATGAAGAAGTTAAAAATGATGTGGAGTAGTAGGTGCAGTTAGCCAAATGTGGTACATGTGGTGGCGCGTTTGTGTGGATGGCAAGGGGACCCCACGTGTCAGTACCCATAGATTTTTTTGGCATTTCCAACTTCCTCACGGGGATTCGAACCAGGGCCATGGGGGTGTGAGCAAAAGGGTCTAGACAGTTCTGCTGATGCAGTGTGTTAGGCAGATCAAATGCCCGTCTCCTTAAGACATTTATCCAGCCACAGTCGCACAGAAAAAAATCATGCACCGAGGCTGTGCTCCATGTGTGGCATAAGTGGTCCTATGTGGCTGCAACTAGGACTAATGTTGATATATGTTGTTATTAGTTAGGCTACCAACATTATATAATGGCTTATGTGTTCCTTGCTAGTAAAAAAACCATGGTCCATGTTGGTCCAAGTGGCACGTTTGAGTGCAATATGTCAATATTGGTGCATTTGGCCCTTACGACATCCATGAGGGCAAAGATACCAGGATTAGTGAAAAGACATGAAGATTGGTACATGACGGGCCGTTGGCGTGTCTTTTTGTGCACTATGCGTGCAATGTGACTACAAAAAGTTGTTGTATGTCGGGACGTGGTTTGTCGGTGCATGTGGATCCTATAGGCTTATTTGTTCCTTGTTTGTGGGCATGGTGCATGTTGGCCCAAGTGACATGTGTCAGTGCATTATATTGTGACATCTATTGGTGCATGTGGCCCTTATACCAATTATTTGTGCAAAGAGATCAAAATTGATACATGCCGACCCATTGTCGCTTCTTGGAGTGCAATGTGACTAGAATAATTGGTGAATGACTAGCCGTCAACCCGTGCGAGCTAGTGTATATTTTGTGTTGATTTCGAATTCAATTGTATATTTCTTTTATATGTGGCCCATTTTTTTTTTAATTTTTGCATATTCACACACGCAATTTTCAATTCTATATTCATGTGCCATTTTGTGAATATGTATATTTATAAATTTGTCAATATGCTTCAACATTTGGTTAACTATACAAAATTGCTAATATATATTTATAACATGAGTGTATATCATATTTACTCTACACGTAAAGGTTGGAAAATAAATATCTTGCTCTGGATTCATATTGCTTAATATAGATCCGGAATAACGTTTTCGCAAATAACCATTAGAGGCTAGCTATTAAAAGCGAAACATATATAGGGATATCCATTAGCAGTTTTTCTTGACCAACAATTCACACTACTCAGAGTTTATAATGAGATAATCTCATTTACTTTAATAACTAATTTTGATTAAGATGTTAGATCAGCCGATTAAAATTTGAGATTGTATAGACCTGAGTAGTGATATAGCTCCACCTAATTCCAGATCGGTTAATGCTAATATATAAATAAGGGACTGACATCTACTCCCTCCGTTCCAAAATAGATGACTCAACTTTGTACTAAAGTTAGTACAAAGTTGAGTCATCTATTTTGGAACGGAGGGAGTATATCCCAAAAAAGACAAAGATCTCATGTGAAGTACAAATTTGTCCACAAAAGTCATTGACTAGCCAAGCCCACTTATAATCGTCATGTAGCATAAGTTTTTTTTTGCCGTGTGTTAAGTAACTTAACTGATTGTAATATACCTCCTCAATTCCAAATTATGAGATGTTTTCGTAGGATTAAATAGCCCAAAAAACGTCATACAATTTGGGGCGGAGGTAGTATAATTTATAGGGATATATTTATATCGTGTGCTCTGTTCCAAACGGATTTCAATAGAAATGAAGAAGTAAGTTATACTGATATCCTTAAGTGATCCCTGTAAATATATTTACCGCATGATTATTACTTACCAAAAATGGGAGAGGTTCCCCACCCAGTACTAAGAAAGAAGGAAAATTGGCTCTGCAAGTGACTTGCAAACAAATAAAATAGAGAAACAATTATAAGAAAATTAGAGATAGAAATATAGTGAGTATACATATGCTTGGATGCTTACTGGAACTGTATGCAATACTGCACAAAATTAATCCTATATGTGTTTAATAGGATATAAGTTGCTTAGTACTTCCAATATTTAAATTATAAATAGTAAGTTGACATGGTCGAACAGATATATGCAGTAAGCAGCAGGTTATCGCAGAAATAATTGACGCAATGCTGTAAACATCTTCACCGTTCCAATCCTTTGCCGTTGTACATATAGAAAATAAGCACAAACGTTATGCAAAATTAAATCTTGACCAGACATACCATGACGTTTCAGTACACTATCTGGCTGGATATCAAGAGCAAGCACTAAAAATTACATGAAACTCTTAGTTTTATTCTCATCGCTTTATGAGAGAAATAAATTAACTCTTGCTGCTTGTAGACCCGATCTAATTACTTCCCTGCTGCTTGGGATCAAATACGAAAACAGAATCAAACCTGGACTGCTCCTCCACTACTCTGTTTAAAGTCATGCTGCATCGATGCTTATTTACGTACCTAAAATCAAAATATTGAATCGGAGTAGCAACACTTCCACTCCTCTTGCCTCAGTCACTTCCTTGAATTCAACTACAACCCTGCCACCTTGTGATTTTTGTCTTGGAAAAGTCCATCATCAAACGCACTAATTTTCTTATTTATGCAACACGACAATTTCGAGATATCGTGGGATGAACCGTATACCTTGCCACTGCTTGATGTTGCCTTTTCCCTGACATTCAGGTCTACCTTATTTGCTGGCTTCTTCTTCCCCATGTATAGGAGGATAACACCATATATATTTGCATTCTTCTTAATTTTCCACCATGCATGACTCCGTTTGTGTCAGAGAAGAGTCCCTATATGAATGCATGCCATGAGGGAGACATCCATACTGCTTTTTAAAGGATCTATTCAACATCATTACCTTGTACCTTGTTAAGATACTTTCAACCATGAGACCTTTATTTTAGTTGTATCTCTTCCAAGAAGCATGGAGCATCCTGCTGGTTGTCACTGTTAGTCCAATAAGAATATAGAACATGAAACAAACAATAATGAGAATACATTCACGCATCCAACCACCTAAAACTAACTAAACTTCATTTAAAAACTGATTATTTCAAGTCAAAGAGAATCAAATAATTTAAAAATAAAATATTAAGAGGATCATTACTTCCTTCGAAAAAATTATCATACATGTCAAGGGCAACAAAAGCCTGATTCAGTTTTAGCGGTCAAAGGAATTAATCCAGAAGCAACTTGTTAGATAAACAGACTAATTTAGTTCTAATCCCCAAGCACATACCTATCCGTCGGCTCTACACATTAGCACAAACATGGACGAATCAGAATGGGGGCTGGGCAGGGGAAAGGACCACTTTGCATAGGTTAGTGTTGAACTGGAAGGAGTAGTTTCTTGGATCGGCGCCTCCTGCTGGAGCTCCTCGAACGTCTCGGCCACCAGCCATGCATGCCGTTCCAGGCAGGGGGCACTGCAGCCCTACAGCCGATTCACAAAGAGGTGGCACCGCGCGCATGTGGGCACCTACACATCACGACTTCGTCGTTCCCGCGGCCCTCGACCGTGATTGGCGCGAGGTGGCGAGGCAGAGAACGCTGGGACTTCCTTCGGGCCGCCAAGCTTGGCCTGCGGCTGCAGGATCCTCGACAACACGAGGTTGGGCGAGACGACGATTAGATTTTTGTTTCTTTTGTGTTTATGGAAGGAGATCGCTAGAGATATGATTAGATAGCGCTTTTTTTTATTATAAAGAGATAAAGATTGCTTTAGTTTTTTTTTGAGGGTGGAAGAAGTCGTGGATGACTAACTAAACGTGTCATAGGTGGATTGATTTTTACAACCAACACAAAAGATGTGGGCCTTGCAATGTTTTTTTTCACAACGGAGCAAAATTTTAAGAGAGAATTATATGAGTCGATCTACACCATAATAATCTGGTCCCACCAGATTAACGACTCATAATTTCTAATTAATGTGGTAATTTCTTGGGAGTCTGTAATTAGTATAGGTACTAGCCGTCAACCCGTGCATTCGCACTGGCTAGTGTATGTTTTGTGTTGATTTTGAATTCAATTGTATATATCTTTTATATGTGGTCCATTTTTTTAATTTTTGCATATTCACACATGCAATTTTAAATTCTATATTCATGTGCCATTTTGTGAATATGTATATTTATAAATTTGTCAATATGCTTCAACATTTGGTTAACTATACAAAATTGCTAATATATATTTATAACATGAGTGTATATCATATTTACTCTACACGTAAAGCTTGGAAAATAAATATCTTGCTCTGGATTCATATTGCTTAATATAGATCCGGAGTAACGATTTCGCAAATAACCATTAGAGGCTAGCTATTAAAAGCGAAACATATATAGGGATATCCATTAGCAGTTTCTCTTGACCAACAATTCACACTACTCAGAGTTTATAATGAGATATCCTCATTTACTTTAATAACTAATTTTGATTAAGATGTTAGATCAGCTGATTAAAATTTGAGACTGTACAAACCTGAGTAGTGATATAGCTGCTCCTAATTCCAGATCGGTTAATGCTAATATATAAATAAGGGACTGACATCTACTCCCTCCGTTCCAAAATAGATGACTCAACTTTGTACTAAAGTTAGTACAAAGTTGAGTCATCTATTTTGGAACGGAGGGAGTATATCCCAAAAAAGACAAAGATCTCATGTGAAGTACAAATTTGTCCACAAAAGTCATTGACCAGCCAAGCCCACTTATAACCGTCATGTAGCATAAGTTTTTTTTTCTGTGTGTTAAGTAACTTAACTGATTGTAATATACCTCCTCTATACCAAATTATGAGATGTTTTCGTAGGATTAAATATTCCAAAAAACGTCTTACAATTTGGGGCGGAGGTAGTATAATTTATAGAGATATATTTATATCGTGTGCTCTATTCCAAATGGATTTCAATAGAAATGAAGCAACTAAGTTATACTGATATCCTTAAGTGATCCCTGTAAATATATTTACCGCATGATTATTACTTACCAAAAATGGGAGAGGTTCCCCACCCTGTACTAAGAAAGAAGGAAAATTGACTCTGCAAGTGACTTGCAAACAAATAAAATAGAGAAACAATTATAAGGAAATTAGAGATAGAAATATAGTGAGTATACATATGCTTGGATGCTTACTGGAACTGCATGCAATACTGCACAAAATTAGTCCTATATGTATTTAATAGGATATAAGTTGCTTAGTACTTCCAATATTTAAATTATAAATAGTAAGTTGACATGGTCGAACAGATATATGCAGTAAGCAGCAGGTTATCGCAGAAATAATTGACGCAATGCTGTAAACATCTTCACCGTTCCAATCCTTTGCCGTTGTACATATAGAAAATAAGCACAAACGTTATGCAAAATTAAATCTTGACCAGACTTACCATGACGTTTCAGTACACTATGTGGCTGGATATCAAGAGCAAGCACTAAAAATTACATGAAACTCTTAGTTTTATTCTCATCGCTTTATGAGAGAAATAAATTAACTCCTGCTGCTTGTAGACCCGATCTAATTACTTCCCTGCTGCTTGGGATCAAATACGAAAACAGAATCAAACCTGGACTGCTCCTCCACTACTCTGTTTAAAGTCATGCTGCATCGATGCTTATTTACGTACCTAAAATAAAAATATAGAATCCGAGTAGCAACACTTCCACTCCTCTTGCCTCAGTCACTTCCTTGAATTCAACTACAACCCTGCCACCTTGTGATTTTTGTCAAGTCCATCATCAACCGCACTGATTTTCTTATTTATGCAACACGACAATTTCGAGATATCGTGGGATGAACCGTATACCTTGCCACTGCTTGATGTTGCCTTTTCCCTGACATTCAGGTCTACCTTATTAGTTGGCTTCTTCTTCCCCATGTACAGGAGGATAACACCATATATATTTGCATTCTTCTTAATTTTTCACCATGCATGACTCCGTTGGTGTCAGAGAAGAGTCCCTATATGAATGCATGCCATGAGGGAGACATCCATACTGCTTTTTAAAGGATCTATTCAACATCATTACCTGGTACCTTGTTAAGATACTTTCAACCATGAGACCTTTATTTTAGTTGTATCTCTTCCAAGAAGCATGGAGCATCCTGCTGGTTGTCACTGTTAGTCCAACAAGAATATAGAACATGAAACAAACAATAATGAGAATACATTCACGCATCCAACCACCTAAAACCAACTAAACTTCATTTAAAAACTGATTATTTCATGTCAAAGAGAATCAAATAATTTAAAAATAAAATATTAAGAGGATCATTACTTCCTTCGAAAAAATTATCATACATGTCAAGGGCAACAAAAGCCTGATTCAGTTTTAGCGGTCAAAGGAATTAATCCAGAAGCAACTTGTTAGATAAAACAGACTAATTTAGTTCTAATCCCCAAGCACGTACCTATCCGTCGGCTCTACACATTAGCACAAACATGGACGGATCAGAATGGGGGCTGGGCAGGGGAAAGGACCACTTTGCATAGGTCAGTGTTGAACTGGAAGGAGTAGTTTCTTGGATCGGCGCCTCCTGCTGGAGCTCCTCGAACGTCTCGGCCACCAGCCATGCGTGCCGTTCCAGGCAGGGGGCACTGCAGCCCTACAGCCGATTCACAAAGAGGTGGCACCGCACGCATGCGGGCACCTACACATCACGACTTCGTCGTTCCCGCGGCCCTCGACCGTGATTGGCGCGAGGTGGCGAGGCAGAGAGCGCTGGGACTTCCTTCGGGCCGCCAAGCTTGGCCTGCGGCTGCAGGATCCTCGACAACACGAGATTGGGCGAGACGACGATTAGATTTTTGTTCCTTTTGTGTTTATGGAAGGAGATCGCTAGAGATATGATTAGATAGCGCTTTTTTTGTTATAAAGAGATAAAGATTGCTTTCGTTTTTTTTGAGGGTGGAAGAAGTCGTGGATGACTAACAAAACGTGTCATAGGTGGATTGATTTTTACAACCAACGCAAAAGATGTGGGCCTTGCAAAGTTTTTTTTTTCACAACGGAGCAAAATTTTAAGAGAGAATTATATGAGTCGATCTACACCACATTAATCTGGTCCCACCATATTAACGGCTCATAATTTCTAATTAATGTGGTAATTTCTTGGGAGTCTGTAATTAGTATAGGTACTAGCCGTCAACCCGTGCATTCGCACGGGCTAGTGTATATTTTGTGTTGATTTTGAATTCAATTGTATATATCTTTTATATGTGGCCCATTTTTTTTTAATTTTTGCATATTCACACATGCAATTTTAAATTCTATATTTATGTGCCATTTTGTGAATATGTATATTTATAAATTTGTCAATATGCTTCAACATTTGGTTAACAATACAAAATTGCTAATATATATTTATAACATGAGTGTATATCATATTTACTCTACACGTAAAGGTTGGAAAATAAATATCTTGCTCTGGATTCATATTGCTTAATATAGATCCGGAGTAACGTTTTCGCATATAACCATTAGAGGCTAGCTATTAAAAGCGAAACATATATAGGGATATCCATTAGCAGTTTTTCTTGACCAACAATTCACACTACTCAGAGTTTATAATGAGATATCCTCATTTACTTTAATAACTAATTTTGATTAAGATGTTAGATCAGCTGATTAAAATTTGAGATTGTACAGACCTGAGTTGTGATATAGCTCCACCTAATTCCAGATCGGTTAATGCTAATATATAAATAAGAGACTGATATCAGTATATCCCAAAAAGACAAAGATCTCATGTGAAGTAGAAATTTGTCCACAAAAGTCATTGACCAGCCAAGCCCACTTATAATCGTTATGTAGCATAAGTTTTTTTTTGCTGTGTGTTAAGTAACTTAACTGATTGTAATATACCTCCTCTATTCCAAATTATGAGATGTTTTCGTAGGATTAAATAGCCCAAAAAATGTCTTACAATTTGGGGCGGAGGTAGTATAATTTATAGGGATATATTTATACCGTGTGCTCTGTTCCAAACGGATTTAGATAGAAATGAATCAACTAAGTTATATTGATATCCTTAAGTGATCCCTGTAAATATATTTACCGCATGATTATTACTTACCAAAAATGGGAGAGGTTCCCCACCCAGTACTAAGAAAGAGGGAAAATTGGCTCTGCAAGTGACTTGCAAACAAATAAAATAGAGAAACAATTATAAGAAAATTAGAGATAGAAATATAGTGAGTATACATATGCTTGGATGCTTACTGGAACTGTATGCAATACTGCACAAAATTAATCCTATATGTGTTTAATAGGATATAAGTTGCTTAGTACTTCCAATATTTAAATTATAAATAGTAAGTTGACATGGTCGAACAGATAGATGCAGTAAGCAGCAGGTTATCGCAGAAATAATTGACGCAATGCTGTAAACATCTTCACCGTTCCAATCCTTTGCCGTTGTACATATAGAAAATAAGCACAAACGTTATGCAAAATTAAATCTTGACCAGACTTACCATGACGTTTCAGTACACTATGTGGCTGGATATCAAGAGCAAGCACTAAAAATTACATGAAACTCTTAGTTTTATTCTCATCGCTTTATGAGAGAAATAAATTAACTCCTGCTGCTTGTAGACCCGATCTAATTACTTCCCTGCTGCTTGGGATCAAATACGAAAACAGAATCAAACCTGGACTGCTCCTCCACTACTCTGTTTAAAGTCATGCTGCATCGATGCTTATTTACGTACCTAAAATCAAAATATTGAATCAGAGTAGCAACACTTCCACTCCTCTTGCCTCAGTCACTTCCTTGAATTCAACTACAACCCTGCCACCTTGTGATTTTTGTCTTGGCAAAGTCCATCATCAACCGCACTGATTTTCTTATTTATGCAACACGACAAGTTCGAGATATCGTGGGATGAACCGTATACCTTGCCACTGCTTGATTTTGCCTTTTCCCTGACATTCAGGTCTACCTTATTAGCTGGCTTCTTCTTCCCCATGTACAGGAGGATAACACCATATATATTTGCATTCTTCTTAATTTTTCACCATACATGACTCTGTTGGTGTCAGAGAAGAGTCCCTATATGAATGCATGCCATGAGGGAGACATCCATACTGCTTTTTAAAGGATCTGTTCAACATCATTACCTGGTACCTTGTTAAGATACTTTCAACCATGAGACCTTTATTTTAGTTGTATCTCTCCCAAGAAGCATGGAGCATCCTGCTGGTTGTCACTGTTAGTCCAACAAGAATATAGAACATGAAACAAACAATAATGAGAATACATTCACGCATCCAACCACCTAAAACCAACTAAACTTCATTTAAAAACTGATTATTTCATGTCAAAGAGAATCAAATAATTTAAAAATAAAATATTAAGAGGATCATTACTTCCTTCGAAAAAATTATCATACATGTCAAGGGCAACAAAAGCCTGATTAAGTGTTAGCGGTCAAAGGAATTAATCCAGAAGCAACTTGTTAGATAAACAGACTAATTTAGTTCTAATCCCCAAGCACGTACCTATCCGTCGGCTCTACACATTAGCACAAACATGGACGAATCAGAATGGGGGCTGGGCAGGGGAAAGGACCACTTTGCATAGGTTAGTGTTGAACTGGAAGGAGTAGTTTCTTGGATCGACGCCTCCTGCTGGAGCTCCTGGAACGTCTTGGCCACCAGCCATGCGTGCCGTTCCAGGCAGGGGGCACTGCAGCCCTACAGCCGATTCACAAAGAGGTGGCACCACACGCATGTGGGAACCTACACATCACGACTTCGTCGTTCCCGCGGCCCTCGACCATGATTGGCGCGAGGTGGCGAGGCAGAGAGCGCTGGGACTTCCTTCGGGCCACCAAGCTTGGCCTGCGGCTGTAGGATCCTCGACAACACGAGATTGGGCGAGACCACGATTAGATTTTTGTTCCTTTTGTGTTTATGGAAGGAGATCGCTAGAGATATGATTAGATAGCGCTTTTTTTTATTATAAAGAGATAAAGATTGCTTTAGTTTTTTTTGAGGGTGGAAGAAGTCGTGGATGACTAACAAAACGTGTCATAGGTGGATTGATTTTTACAACCAACGCAAAAGATGTGGGCCTTGCAAAGTTTTTTTTCACAACGGAGCAAAATTTTAAGAGAGATTTATATGAGTCGATCTACACCATAATAATCTGGTCCCACCAGATTAACGACTCATAATTTCTAATTAATGTGGTAATTTCTTGGGACTCTGTAATTAGTATAGGTACTAGCCGTCAACCCGTGCATTCGCACGGGCTAGTGTATGTTTTGTGTTGATTTTGAATTCAATTGTATATATCTTTTATATGTGGCCCATTTTTTTTTAATTTTTGCATATTCACACATGCAATTTTAAATTCTATATTCATGTGCCATTTTGTGAATATGTATATTTATAAATTTGTCAATATGCTTCAACATTTGGTCAACTATACAAAATTGCTAATATATATTTATAACATGAGTGTATATCATATTTACTCTACACGTAAAGGTTGGAAAATAAATATCTTGCTCTGGATTCATATTGCTTAATATAGATCCGGAGTACCGTTTTCGCAAATAACCATTAGAGGCTAGCTATTAAAAGCGAAACATATATAGGGATATCCATTAGCAGTTTTTCTTGACCAACAATTCACACTACTCAGAGTTTATAATGAGATATCCTCATTTACTTTAATAACTAATTTTGATTAAGATGTTAGATCAGCTGATTAAAATTTGAGATTGTACAGACCTGAGTTGTGATATAGCTCCACCTAATTCCAGATCGATTAATGCTAATATATAAATAAGAGACTGACATCTACTCCCTCCGTTCCAAAATAGATGACTCAACTTTGTACTAAAGTTAGTACAAAGTTGAGTCATCTATTTTGGAACGGAGGGAGTATATCCCAAAAAAGACAAAGATCTCATGTGAAGTAGAAATTTGTCCACAAAAGTCATTGACCAGCCAAGCCCACTTATTTATGTAGCATAAGTTTTCTTTTTGCCGTGTGTTAAGTAACTTAACTGATTGTAATATACCTCCTCTATTCCAAATTATGAGATGTTTTCGTAGGATTAAATAGGCCAAAAAACGTCTTACAATTTGGGGCGGACGTAGTATAATTTATAGAGATATATTTATATCGTGTGCTCTGTTCCAAACGGATTTCAATAGAAATGAAGCAACTAAGTTATACTAATATCCTTAAGTGATCCCTGTAAATATATTTACCGCATGATTATTACTTACCAAAAATGGGAGAGGTTCCCCACCCTGTACTAAGAAAGAAGGAAAATTGGCTCTGCAAGTGACTTGCAAACAAATAAAATAGAGAAACAATTATAAGGAAATTAGAGATAGAAATATAGTGAGTATACATATGCTTGGATGCTTACTGGAACTGTATGCAATACTGCACAAAATTAGTCCTATATGTATTTAATAGGATATAAGTTGCTTAGTACTTCCAATATTTAAATTATAAATAGTAAGTTGACATGGTCGAACAGATATATGCAGTAAGCAGCAGGTTATCGCAGAAATAATTGACGCAATGCTGTAAACATCTTCACCGTTCCAATCCTTTGCCGTTGTACATATAGAAAATAAGCACAAACGTTATGCAAAATTAAATCTTGACCAGACTTACCATGACGTTTCAGTACACTATCTGGCTGGATATCAAGAGCAAGCACTAAAAATTACATGAAACTCTTAGTTTTATTCTCATCGCTTTATGAGAGAAATAAATTAACTCCTGCTGCTTGTAGACCCGATCTAATTACTTCCCTGCTGCTTGGGATCAAATACGAAAACAGAATCAAACCTGGACTGCTCCTCCACTACTCTGTTTAAAGTCATGCTGCATCGATGCTTATTTACGTACCTAAAATAAAAATATTGAATCCGAGTAGCAACACTTCCACTCCTCTTGCCTCAGTCACTTCCTTGAATTCAACTACAACCCTGCCACCTTGTGATTTTTGTCAAGTCCATCATCAACCGCACTGATTTTCTTATTTATGCAACACGACAATTTCGAGATATCGTGGGATGAACCGTATACCTTGCCACTGCTTGATGTTGCCTTTTCCCTGACATTCAGGTCTACCTCCCCATGTACAGGAGGATAACACCATATATATTTGCATTCTTCTTAATTTTTCACCATGCATGACTCCGTTGGTGTCAGAGAAGAGTCCCTATATGAATGCATGCCATGAGGGAGACATCCATACTGCTTTTTAAAGGATCTATTCAACATCATTACCTGGTACCTTGTTAAGATACTTTCAACCATGAGACCTTTATTTTAGTTGTATCTCTTCCAAGAAGCATGGAGCATCCTGCTGGTTGTCACTGTTAGTCCAGCAAGAATATAGAACATGAAACAAACAATAATGAGAATACATTCACGCATCCAACCACCTAAAACCAACTAAACTTCATTTAAAAACTGATTATTTCAAGTCAAAGAGAATCAAATAATTTAAAAATAAAATATTAAGAGGATCATTACTTCCTTCGAAAAAATTATCATACATGTCAAGGGCAACAAAAGCCTGATTCAGTTTTAGCGGTCAAAGGAATTAATCCAGAAGCAACTTGTTAGATAAACAGACTAATTAAGTTCTAATCCCCAAGCACGTACCTATCCGTCGGCTCTACACATTAGCACAAACATGGACGGATCAGAATGGGGGCTGGGCAGGGGAAAGGAGCACTTTGCATAGGTTAGTGTTGAACTGGAAGGAGTAGTTTCTTGGATCGGCGCCTCCTGCTGGAGCTCCTCGAACGTCTCGGCCACCAGCCATGCGTGCCGTTCCAGGCAGGGGACACTGCAGCCCTACAGCCGATTCACAAAGAGGTGGCACCGCACGCATGCGGGCACCTACACATCACGACTTCGTCGTTCCCGCGGCCCTCGACCGTGATTGGCGCGAGGTGGCGAGGCAGAGAGCGCTGGGACTTCCTTCGGGCCGCCAAGCTTGGCCTGCAGCTGCAGGATCCTCGACAACACGAGATTGGGCGAGACGACGATTAGATTTTTGTTCCTTTTGTGTTTACGGAAGGAGATCGCTAGAGATATGATTAGATAGCGCTTTTTTTGTTTTAAAGAGATAAAGATTGCTTTAGTTTTTTTTTGAGGGTGGAAGAAGTCGTGGATGACTAACAAAACGTGTCATAGGTGGATTGGTTTTTACAACCAACGCAAAAGATGTGGGCCTTGCAAAGTTTTTTTTCACAACGGAGCAAAATTTTAAGAGAGATTCATATGAGTCGATCTACACCATAATAATCTGGTCCCACCAGATTAACGACTCATAATTTCTAATTAATGTGGTAATTTCTTGGGAGTCTGTAATTAGTATAGGTTTTAGCCGTCAACCCGTGCATTCGCACGGGCTAGTGTATATTTTGTGTTGATTTTGAATTCAATTGTATATATCTTTTATATGTGGCCCATTTTTTTTTAATGTTTGCATATTCACACATGCAATTTTAAATTCTATATTCATGTGCCATTTTGTGAATATGTATATTTATAAATTTGTCAATATGCTTCAACATTTGGTCAACTATACAAAATTGCTAATATATATTTATAACATGAGTGTATATCATATTTACTCTACACGTAAAGGTTGGAAAATAAATATCTTGCTCTGGATTCATATTGCTTAATATAGATCCGGAGTAACGTTTTCGCAAATAACCATTAGAGGCTAGCTATTAAAAGCGAAACATATATAGGGATATCCATTAGCAGTTTTTCTTGACCAACAATTCACACTACTCAGAGTTTATAATGAGATATCCTCATTTACTTTAATAACTAATTTTGATTAAGATGTTAGATCAGTTGATTAAAATTTGAGATTGTACAGACCTGAGTTGTGATATAGCTCCACCTAATTCCAGATCGGTTAATGCTAATATATAAATAAGAGACTGACATCTACTCCCTCCGTTCCAAAATAGATGACTCAACTTTGTACTAAAGTTAGTACAAAGTTGAGTCATCTATTTTGGAACGGAGGGAGTATATCCCAAAAAAGATAAAGATCTCATGTGAAGTAGAAATTTGTCCACAAAAGTCATTGACCAGCCAAGCCCACTTATAATCGTTATGTAGCATAAGTTTTTTTTTTGCCGTGTGTTAAGTAACTTAATTGATTGTAATATACCTCCTCTATTCCAAATTATGAGATGTTTTCGTAGGATTAAATAGCCCAAAAAACGTCTTACAATTTGGGGCGGAGGTAGTATAATTTATAGGGATATATTTATACCGTGTGCTCTGTTCCAAACGGATTTCAATGGAAATGAAGCAACTAAGTTATACTGATATCCTTAAGTGATCCCTGTAAATATATTTACCGCATGATTATTACTTACCAAAAATGGGAGAGGTTCCCCACCCAGTACTAAGAAAGAAGGAAAATTGGCTCTGCAAGTGACTTGCAAACAAATAAAATAGAGAAACAATTATAAGAAAATTAGATATAGAAATATAGTGAGTATACATATGCTTGGATGCTTACTGGAACTGTATGCAATACTGCACAAAATTAATCCTATATGTGTTTAATAGGATATAAGTTGCTTAGTACTTCCAATATTTAAAGTATAAATAGTAAATTGACATGGTCGAACAGATATATGCAGTAAGCAGAAGGTTATCGCAGAAATAATTGACGCAATGCTGTAAACATCTTCACCGTTCCAATCCTTTGCCGTTGTACATATAGAAAATAAGCACAAACGTTATGCAAAATTAAATCTTGACCAGACTTACCATGACGTTTCAGTACACTATCTGGCTGGATATCAAGAGCAAGCACTAAAAATTACATGAAACTCTTAGTTTTATTCTCATCGCTTTATGAGAGAAATAAATTAACTCCTGCTGCTTGTAGACCCGATCTAATTACTTCCCTGCTGCTTGGGATCAAATACGAAAACAGAATCAAGCCTGGACTGCTCCTCCACTACTCTGTTTAAAGTCATGCTGCATCGATGCTTATTTACGTACCTAAAATCAAAATATTGAATCGGAGTAGCAACACTTCCACTCCTCTTGCCTCAGTCACTTCCTTGAATTCAACTACAACCCTGCCACCTTGTGATTTTTGTCTTGGCAAAGTCCATCATCAACCGCACTGATTTTCTTATTTATGCAACACGACAAGTTCGAGATATCGTGGGATGAACCGTATACCTTGCCACTGCTTGATGTTGCCTTTTCCCTGACATTCAGGTCTACCTTATTAGCTGGCTTCTTCTTCCCCATGTACAGGAGGATAACACCATATATATTTGCATTCTTCTTAATTTTTCACCATACATGACTCTGTTGGTGTCAGAGAAGAGTCCCTATATGAATGCATGCCATGAGGGAGACATCCATACTGCTTTTTAAAGGATCTGTTCAACATCATTACCTGGTACCTTGTTAAGATACTTTCAACCATGAGACCTTTATTTTAGTTGTATCTCTTCCAAGAAGCATGGAGCATCCTGCTGGTTGTCACTGTTAGTCCAGCAAGAATGTAGAACATGAAACAAACCATAATGAGAATACATTCACGCATCCAACCACCTAAAACCAACTAAACTTCATTTAAAAACTGATTATTTCAAGTCAAAGAGAATCAAATAATTTAAAAATAAAATATTAAGATGATCATTACTTCCTTCGAAAAAATTATCATACATGTCAAGGGCAACAAAAGCCTGATTCAGTATTAGGGGTCAAAGGAATTAATCCAGAAGCAACTTGTTAGATAAACAGACTAATTAAGTTCTAATCCCCAAGCACGTACCTATCCGTCGGCTCTACACATTAGCACAAACATGGACGGATCAGAATGGGGGCTGGGCAGGGGAAAGGAGCACTTTGCATAGGTTAGTGTTGAACTGGAAGGAGTAGTTTCTTGGATCGGCGCCTCCTGCTGGAGCTCCTCGAACGTCTCGGCCACCAGCCATGCGTGCCGTTCCAGGCAGGGGACACTGCAGCCCTACAGCCGATTCACAAAGAGGTGGCACCGCACGCATGCGGGCACCTACACATCACGACCTCGTCGTTCCCGCGGCCCTCGACCGTGATTGGCGCGAGGTGGCGAGGTAGAGAGCGCTGGGACTTCCTTCGGGCCGCCAAGCTTGGCCTGCGGCTGCAGGATCCTCGACAACACGAGATTAGGCGAGACGACGATTAAATTTTTGTTCCTTTTGTGTTTACGGAAGGAGATCGCTAGAGATATGATTAGATAGCGCTTTTTTTGTTTTAAAGAGATAAAGATTGCTTTAGTTTTTTTTTTGATGGTGGAAGAAGTCGTGGATGACTAACAAAACGTGTCATAGGTGGATTGATTTTTACAACCAACGCAAAAGATGTGGGCCTTGCAAAGTTTTTTTTCACAACGGAGCAAAATTTTAAGTGAGATTTATATGAGTCGATCTACATCATAATAATCTGGTCCCACCAGATTAACGATTCATAATTTCTAATTAATGTGGTAATTTCTTGGGAGTCTGTAATTAGTATAGGTACTAGCCTCAACCCGTGCATTCGCACGGGCTAGTGTATATTTTGTGTTGATTTTGAATTCAATTGTATATATCTTTTATATGTGGCCCATTTTTTTTAATTTTTGCATATTCACACATGCAATTTTAAATTCTATATTCATGTGCCATTTTGTGAATATGTATATTTATAAATTTGTCAATATGCTTCAACATTTGGTCAACTATACAAAATTGCTAATATATATTTATAACATGAGTGTATATCATATTTACTCTACACGTAAAGGTTGGAAAATAAATATCTTGCTCTGGATTCATATTGCTTAATATAGATCCGGAGTAACGTTTTCGCAAATAACCATTAGAGGCTAGCTATTAAAAGCGAAACATATATAGGGATATCCATTAGCAGTTTCTCTTGACCAACAATTCACACTACTCAGAGTTTATAATGAGATATCCTCATTTACTTTAATAACTAATTTTGATTAAGATGTTAGATCAGTTGATTAAAATTTGAGATTGTACAGACCTGAGTTGTGATATAGCTCCACCTAATTCCAGATCGGTTAATGCTAATATATAAATAAGAGACTGACATCTACTCCCTCCGTTCCAAAATAGATGAACCAACTTTGTACTAAAGTTAGTACAAAGTTGAGTCATCTATTTTGGAACGGAGGGAGTATATCCCAAAAAAGATAAAGATCTCATGTGAAGTAGAAATTTGTCCACAAAAGTCATTGACCAGCCAAGCCCACTTATAATCGTTATGTAGCATAAGTTTTTTTTTGCCGTGTGTTAAGTAACTTAACTGATTGTAATATACCTCCTCTATTCCAAATTATGAGATGTTTTCGTAGGATTAAATAGCCCAAAAAACGTCTTACAATTTGGGGCGGAGGTAGTATAATTTATAGGGATATATTTATATCGTGTGCTCTGTTCCAAACGGATTTCGATAGAAATGAAGCAACTAAGTTATACTGATATCCTTAAGTGATCCCTGTAAATATATTTACCGCATGATTATTACTTACCAAAAATGGGAGAGGTTCCCCACCCAGTACTAAGAAAGAAGGAAAATTGGCTCTGCAAGTGACTTGCAAACAAATAAAATAGAGAAACAATTATAAGAAAATTAGATATAGAAATATAGTGAGTATACATATGCTTGGATGCTTACTGGAACTGTATGCAATACTGCACAAAATTAATCCTATATGTGTTTAATAGGATATAAGTTGCTTAGTTCTTCCAATATTTAAATTATAAATAGTAAGTTGACATGGTCGAACAGATATATGCAGTAAGCAGCAGGTTATCGCAGAAATAATTGACGCAATGCTGTAAACATCTTCACCGTTCCAATCCTTTGCCGTTGTACATATAGAAAATAAGCACAAACTTATGCAAAATTAAATCTTGACCAGACTTACCATGACGTTTCAGTACACTATCTGGCTGGATATCAAGAGCAAGCACTAAAAATTACATGAAACTCTTAGTTTTATTCTCATCGCTTTATGAGAGAAATAAATTAACTCCTGCTGCTTGTAGACCCGATCTAATTACTTCCCTGCTGCTTGGGATCAAATACGAAAACAGAATCAAACCTGGACTGCTCCTCCACTACTCTGTTTAAAGTCATGCTGCGTCGATGCTTATTTACGTACCTAAAATCAAAATATTGAATCGGAGTAGCAACACTTCCACTCCTCTTGCCTCAGTCACTTCCTTGAATTCAACTACAACCCTGCCACCTTGTGATTTTTGTCTTGGCAAAGTCCATCATCAACCGCACTGATTTTCTTATTTATGGAACACGACAAGTTCGAGATATCGTGGGATGAACCGTATACCTTGCCACTGCTTGATGTTGCCTTTTCCCTGACATTCAGGTCTACCTTATTAGCTGGCTTCTTCTTCCCCATGTACAGGAGGATAACACCATATATATTTGCATTCTTCTTAATTTTTCACCATACATGACTCCGTTGGTGTCAGAGAAGAGTCCCTATGTGAATGCATGCCATGAGGGAGACATCCATACTGCTTTTTAAAGGATCTGTTCAACATCATTACCTGGTACCTTGTTAAGATACTTTCAACCATGAGACCTTTATTTTAGTTGTATCTCTTCCAAGAAGCATGGAGCATCCTGCTGGTTGTCACTGTTAGTCCAGCAAGAATGTAGAACATGAAACAAACAATAATGAGAATACATTCACGCATCCAACCACCTAAAACCAACTAAACTTCATTTAAAAACTGATTATTTCAAGTCAAAGAGAATCAAATAATTTAAAAATAAAATATTAAGAGGATCATTACTTCCTTCGAAAAAATTATCATACATGTCAAGGGCAACAAAAGCCTGATTCAGTTTTAGCGGTCAAAGGAATTAATCCAGAAGCAACTTGTTAGATAAACAGACTAATTAAGTTCTAATCCCCAAGCACGTACCTATCCGTCGGCTCTACACATTAGCACAAACATGGACGGATCAGAATGGGGGCTGGGCAGGGGAAAGGAGCACTTTGCATAGGTTAGTGTTGAACTGGAAGGAGTAGTTTCTTGGATCGGCGCCTCCTGCTCGAGCTCCTCGAACGTCTCGGCCACCAGCCATGCGTGCCATTCCAGGCAGGGGGCACTGCAGCCCTACAGCCGATTCACAAAGAGGTGGCACCGCACGCATGCGGGCACCTACACATCACGACTTCGTCGTTCCCGCGGCCCTCGACCGTGATTGGCGCGAGGTGGCGAGGCAGAGAGCGCCGGCACATCCTTCGGGCCGCCAAGCTTGGCCTGCGGCTGCAGGATCCTCGACAACACGAGATTGGGCGAGACGACGATTAGATTTTTGTTCCTTATGTGTTTATGGAAGGAGATCGCTAGAGATATGATTAGATAGCGCTTTTTCTATACCTACTATTAAAGTAAGGTGATATTCTTAGTTTCGTCCCGCGATTAGTTTTTTTTCTACTGTTAGTTTTGGTCACGTACGAGGTAGCGAGGTGTTACTAACGTCATGTACGAGGTGGCGAGGAGGTGGTTCGTAACTTCGTATCGCTGTTTTAAGATCGATCGCTCCATCGGTACGTACTGGGCCAGGAGCCAAGCAAGCAAGTGGGCCTTCTAATAATTTTTCTCTTGTGGGCTACGAGTATATGGATGGTCTTATAGATTATATATATAGAAAAATACTACTGCTTGCATGGTTGTTCGATCTCACGGCCATCTAACTATGCGATACGTTTCTGAAAAAACTAACTAACTATACCAAGCAAAAGAACAATGTAGCCAAAGCTAGCTGACGATTATGCTTGTCTAAAAATAAGCTGATGACTATGCGAGGAACAGGTTTGTTTCCTAATAAAATAGTCCCACCTCACTTTTTAACACAAAATCTGACCAATTTATATACTTGCGTGAGGTGCTTGTACAAACAACCAGCCACTTGGAGAAGCAACAAACAAACAGTAATCCGCAAGAATTAACTTGGATTGGGGGCTGCATGAGGGTTTCCGCTGCCTCCTGCTGCGTAGCCGCCATGCCGCCTCGTCTCCTATGGATCACGGTCCTTGCCGGCAGGAGGGCTTTGTTTTTAGGTATTTTTTCGTTTTGGTAGGGTTCATGTCCTACTTAGAAAGACGAGGCGGTGGCGGCTCCCTGAAGATCCCCGCCATGATGATGCTTCTAGCATCATCGAAGGACGTGTGTAGTTCTTCGATAGATATCGTGGGATTTGGTCGGTGTTTGTCTTCCGTGGATCAGCTTGGATCCGCTCTTTCTTTGTCTATGTCGGTGTGCCTATAAGTTGAATTCTTCCAATCTACGCTTTTCTTTATCAGCGGCAGTTGTTGTTTCAGTGCTTGTAGTCGACGCTAGATGGTCTACGGACCTGGATATATATTTAAATGGGATTGTGGGTTGTGTCTGAGAAACAATATTTCATGGGATTGTAACAGAGAGTAATATTTAAAGATGCCCTCGTGCCACTTTGGTGAACTTTTCGATGGAAACATATTAATTTACTTTACCGTTGCAATGCACGGGCATTTGTGCTAGTTTGTTATAAAGAGATAAAGATTGCTTTAGTTTTTTTTGAGGGTGGAAGAAGTCGTGGATGACTAACAAAACGTGTCATAGGTGGATTGATTTTTACAACCAACGCAAAAGATGTGGGCCTTGCAAAGTTTTTTTTTCACAACGGAGCAAAATTTTAAGAGAGAATTATATGAGTCGATCTACACCATAATAATCTATTCCCACCAGATTAACGACTCATAATTTCTAATTAATGTGGTAATTTTTTGGGAGTCTGTAATTAGTATAGGTATAGATAGATAGATAGATAGATATATAGATAGATAGATTTGGACCCCTTATGGCATGTGTGAGTCCAATGAGACCAATGTTGTTGTGTGTTGGTCAAGATGGTATCGACACGTGTAGTGTGGGTATTACTGGTACATGTTCATCGTTATAGCGTCTGTGTGTCGAAGGAGAACAAGTTTGGGGCATGCTCTTGTGTGCCAAGATGTTATGTGTGAACAAAAAAAATACTGTGAATAGTTCATTTCTGTGGGCCCAGAAACAATGAGAATTATTTTTGGAGTACCTATTTTTAAATTGTGCACAATTCTAGTTGGGTGCTGATGTGGAATGTTTTTTTCCGTGGTGCACTTACAAACTGGACTCACTTGTGAGAAATCATGTCAACCCACCCAAAATGGCGGATTAGACCTAGCTGCAACAAATTACCCCAATATGTGTCTTTTTGTGCAACAAACCTGTAAAGTACGTGTTCTATGCAAAAGTAACACCAAAAGTACTTGGTTCATGCAATTTCCTCGCTAAACCACATGTGAAAAAATATACAAATTCATGAAAAAAATGAAAGCGGTTGTGGCGTGCATGAGTGCACGATGCCACGCTTCTAGCCTCGGTAACTCCAAATGTTCACCCACACGCCAAATAAAGGCTGCCTCCCCCACCCCTACTACTTTTCTTCCCCAAATCAGAAAAAACCCTCTCTTCTCACCTCAAACCCACCTCCTACGAGACAGCAACCACCTCCCTTGCTCTTCGTCGTTGGAAGATGAAGGCCGGCCGTGAAGACGCAGATGTGGAGACGGACGCAACAGTAGAAGCTGTGGAGAAGCCTGTTGTGGTCATTGCCGTCGCGGCTGGCGCGGCCGAGGGTGCCGTCGCGGCGACGGGAGGCGGTGCACCATCTGCTGTGACTGCCCCAGCCGCCGCTGCAGCGGTCGTCGAGCAGGTGGAGGAGGAGGTGGCGGTGGATCTGGAGGAGCAAAGGGTCAAGCGGAAGCACAAGCAGTACGAGCTTATCGACAAGTACTACAAGGAGGCTGAGGTCGCCGCTTAGGAAGTGCAGGACGAGGCCGTCGAGTTCTAGGAGGAGGTCGACGATGAGCTCAGTGATGTACTACTCTCTTTTGTTCTTTTCTCCTACTCTGTTTTTGGGGTTTTCTCCCATTGGGTTTTCTCCTAAATTGCATGTGATGTCTACTACACAACCTTCTTCTTGTAGACGTTGTTGGGCCTGCAAGTGCACATGTTTGTAGGACAGTAGCAAATTTCCCTCAAGTGGATGACCTAAGGTTTATCAATCCGTAGGAGGCGTAGGATGAAGATTGTCTCTCTCAAACAACCCTGCAACCAAATAAAAAAGAGTCTCTTGTGTCCCCAACACACCCAATACAATGGCAAATTGTATAGGTGCACTAGTTCGGTGAGGAGATGGTGATATAAGTGAAATATGGATGGTAGATAAAGGTATTTGTAATCTGAAATTATAAAAACAGCAAGGTAACTAATGATAAAAGTGAGCGAAAATGGTATTGCAATGGTAGGAAACAAGGCCTAATTAAGGTTCATACTTTCACTAGTGCAAGTTCTCCCAACAATAATAACATAGATAGATCATATAACAATCCCTCAACATGCAACAAAGAGTCACTCCAAAGCCACTAATAGCGGAGAACAAAGTAAGAGATTATGGTAGGGTACGAAACCACCTCAAAGTTATTCTTTCGGATTAATCTATTCAAGAGTTCGTACTAGAATAACACCTTAAGACACAAATTAACCAAAACCCTAATGTCACCTGGATACTCCATTGTCACCTCAAGTATCCATGGGCATGATTATACGATATGCATCACACAATCTCAGATTCATCTATTCAACCAACACAAAGTACTTCAAAGAGTGTCCCAAAGTTTCTACTGGAGAGTCAAGAACGTGAGCCAACCCCTATGCATAGGTTAATGGGCGGAACCCGCAAATTGGTCACCAAAACATACATCAAGTGGCACATGATATCCCATTGTCACCACAGATAAGCACGGCAAGACATACATCAAGTGTTCCCATAAAATACTAAATCCGATAAGATAACAGCAAAGGGAAAACCCAATTCATCACAAGAGAGTAGAGAGGGGGAGAAACATCATAAGATCCAACTATAATAGCAAAGCTCGAGATACATCAAGATCTTGTCATGGAGAGCGCCGGGATGATGCAGATGGCCACCGGTGAAGGATCCCCCCTCCGGCAGGGTGCCGGGAAGGGCTCCCAAGAGGTTTCTGGTGGCTACAGAGGCTTGCAGCGGCGTAACTCCCGATCTATCTTCATATTCGATGTTTTTAGAGTACGTAGGCTTATATAGGCGAAAGAAGTTGGTTGGGGGAGCCTCGAGGGGCCCACGAGAGGGTAGGGCGCACCCAGGGGGTGGGAGCCCCCCCTATCTTGTGGCTTCCTCGATGACCCCCCGGCTTGCACTCCAAGTCTCCTGGATCGTAATCTTTCCAAAAATCACATTGCCGAAGGTTTAATTCTGTTTGGACTCCATTTGATATTCCTTTTCTTCGAAATACTGAAACAGGCAATAAAACAGCAATATGGGCTGGGCCTCGAGTTAGTAGGTTAGTCCCAAAAGTAATATAGAAGTGTATAATAAAGCCCATAATCATTCAAAACAAATAATAAAATAACATGAATGCTTCATAAATTATAGATACGTTGGAGACGTATCAGCATCCCCAAGCTTAATTCCTGCTCGTCCTCGAGTAGGTAAATGATAAAAGAAAGAATTTATGAAGTGTGAATGCTAGCAGGTGCACAAGTTTGATCAATGATACTTTCAATCACCTTTTCTAGCATGTTTATATGTCATAATGGTAGTTCATCTCATAAAACTCTTCAAGAACAAGTAACAAGCTATTCACATGTTAAAGCATAGACCATAAACTATCTTGAAAACTAGCAAACTTCATTCTTAGTCATCAAACAATTGCAATTCATCTTATTTTCAGGAAGGGACTATGTAAGAGCTTTGATTCAGCAAACTTCACATACTCAACTATCATATAGTATTCTACAATTGCTAACACTCACGCAATACTTGTGGTTATGGAGTTTCAATCGAACACTAAGAAAGATAGGGGCTTATAGTGTTGCCTCCCAATGTATTCACCTTTGGGTGATGTCAACAATAATAGTTCATGCTAACGTACATCCAATTGGATATATATATCAGGATCACCCCAACACAAAGTGCTTGCCAAAGGATAAAATGAAAAAGGGAAAGGTGAAGATCACCTTGACTCTTGCATAAAAGTAAAAGATAGGCCCTTCGCAGAGGGAAGCAGGGATTTGCAGAGGTGCCAGAGCTCGATTTTGAAATAGAGATAAATAATTTTGAGAGGTATGATCTCAATGTCAACATAACAACCAAGAGTTCC
The DNA here is from genome assembly GCF_002162155.2 of Triticum dicoccoides. Taxonomy (NCBI): domain Eukaryota; kingdom Viridiplantae; phylum Streptophyta; class Magnoliopsida; order Poales; family Poaceae; genus Triticum; species Triticum dicoccoides. The sequence goes on along the minus strand of NC_041385.1, from coordinate 36,346,790 downwards.
CAATATCTTCCATACTACATACATTATAGGCAGTTCCCAAACAGAATGGTAAAAGTTTTTACTCCCCTCCACCAACAATCATCAATCCATGGCTTGCCCGAAACAATGGGTGCCTCCAACTAACATCAAACCTGGGGGAGTTTTGTTTGCAATTGTTTTTGTTTGATATTGATCTTTTTGATCATGGGACTGGGCATCCCGGTTACCGCCACTTTCTCGTGAATGAGGAGCGGAGTCCACTCCTCTTGAGAATAACCCACCTAGCATGGAAGACACTGATAGCCCCTAGTTGCTACATGAGCAATTCGGGCATACAAAACAGATTATAATTTGAAGGTTTAGAGTTTGGCACATGCAAATATACTTGGAACGGCAGGTAAATACCGTATATAGGTTGGCATGGTGGACACTCATGGCGAAAACAGGGTTTAAGGAATTTGGATGCACAAGCAGTATTCCCGCTTAGTACAGATATTTAGTGTGGCAAGGGGAGAAATCCAAGCTCAACATGTTTGAATGATCCATGATAATATATATACTTTAACTGAGATGTAAGAAAACATAACCCATTACGTTGTCTTCCTTGTCCAACATCAACTCTTTAGCATGTCATACTTTATGAGTGCTCACAATTATAAAAGATGTCCATGATAATTTATTTATATGTGACATCTCTCTTCCTTAAATATTCTTTCATGAATTGTTCAAATGACCAATACAATGCTTGCTAACCTTCAATAAACTTACCATTTCTACTTCTTAGATGTGAATTCATTACTCCCCATGGGATAAGCAAATGAAACATATATAATTTCAGATTTATGACAACTCATTCAACCATTTACTCATAGGATATAAGTGAAGCACAAGAGTAAATGAAAAACTACTCCAAAAAGATATAAGTGAAGACCAATGAGTAGCTAAATAATTATGCAACTATGTGAAGACTCACTCCCATTTAAGAATTTCATATCTTGGTATTGTATTCAAGCAGCAAGAAAAGCAAAACAAAATGACATTGCAAGGATAGCACAACTCATGTGAAGAAGCAAAAACTTAGGTTCAATCGATACTAACCGATAGTCGTTGAAGAAGAAAGGTGGGATGCCTACCAGGGCATCCCCAAGCTTAGATGCTTGAGACTTCTTGAAATATTATCTTGGGGTGCCTTGGGCATCCCCAAGCTTGAATTTTTGTGTCTCCTTAATTCCTCTCATATCACGGTTTCTCTTTTTATCAAAAGCTTCATTCACAACAAACTCAACAAGAACTCGTGAGATAGGTTAGTATAAACCAATGCAAAACCTTATAATTTTATAATGTAACAAATCACTAACATTATTATTCAACATTTAATACTAAATGTCTCTGCATATTTAATACTCCTATCCTATAATAGAATCATTAAACAAGCAAACATATGCAAACAATGCCACCATAACAGCAATCTGCCAAAACAGTACAGTCTGTAAAGAATGCAAGATTCATCATACTTACCTAACTCCAAACATTATAAGAAAAATAATAAGCTGTAAAAGATTAAAAGATTTATCAGATCTCATTATGCAAAAAGATTCAACATTATATCACTCTCTGACTTTCCTAGGGAATTTTTGCAATAGCGGTAAACTTTCTGTTTTGAAACAGCAACATGTATACATGCAAAATAAGCATGGTAAAGGCTATCCTTGACATTTTTATTGAAATATAGATGCAAAGCATTATTATAAATAACATAAAGAAAATACTAACAAAATAAAATGTTGCTCCAAGAAAAACACGTATCATGTGGCGAATAAACATATAGCTCCATGTAAAGTTACCGATACACGAAGACGAAAGAGGGGATGCCTTCTGGGGCATCCCCAAGATTAGGCTCTTGGTTGTCCTTGATTATTACCTTGGGGTTCCTTAGGAATCCCCAAGCTTAGGCTCTTGCCACTCCTTAGTCCATAGTCCATCGAATCCTTACCCGAAACTTGAAAACTAGAACCACACAAAACTTAACACAAAACTCGTAAGCTCCGTTAGTATAAGAAAATAAATCACCACTTAGGTACTGTAATGAACTCATTCTAAATTCATATTGGTATTAAACCTACTGTATTACAACTTTTCTATGGTTCATACCCTTACATACTAGCCATAGATTCATCAAAATAAGCAAACAACACAACAAAAACAGAATCTATCAAAAACAGAACAGTCTGTAGTAATCTGTATCAAACGTATACTTATGGAACCCCAAAAATTCTGAAATAAATCGGACCTGAGTAATTTATCTATTAATCATATTAAAAAATAGTTAACCTAAAAACGCTCTTCTGTAAAAAATGGCAGCTATTCTCGTGAGCGCAAAGTTTCTGTTTTCTGCAGCAAGATCATATAGACTTCACCCAAGTCTTCCCAAAGGCTTTACTTGGCACTTTATTGAAACAAAAGCTATAAAACATGATTACTACAGTATCATAACCATGTGAACACACAAAAACAGTAAGGGTAAATATTGGGTTGTCTCCCAACAAGCGCTTTTCTTTAATGCCTTTCTAGCTAGGCATGATGATGATAATTATGCTCTAATAAAAGATAAGAATTGAAACATAAAGAGAGCATCATGAAGAATATGACTAGCACATTTAAGTCTAACCCACTTCCTATGAATAGGGATTTTGTGAGCAAAGAACTTATGGGAACAATAATGAATTAGGATAGGAAGGCAAAACAAACATAACTTCAAAACTTTAAGCACATAGGGAGGAAACTTGATATTATTGGAATTCCTATAAGCATATGCTCCTCCCTCATAATAATTTTCAGTAGCATGTTGAATGAATTCAACAATATAACCAGCACCTAAAACATTCTTTTCATGATCTACAAGCATAGAAAATTTATTACTCTCCACATAAGCAAAATTCTTCTCATTCGGAATGGTGCGAGTATCATAAGAGACTTGAACACTAAAAATTGTTTCCACATTAAAAGAGTAATGTTCAGAAAAAGGGTAATCATAATCATGACAAGTTTTATAAATATAATCATCACTACTTTTTATAGCATCAGTTTCATCACAATAATCATCATAAGTAGCAACTTCGTTCTCATCATAATCGATTGAAACCTCTCCCAAGATAGTGGAATCACTAAATAAAGTTGACACTCTTCCAAATCCACTTTCATATTCATCACAATAAGATTCAATATCCTCCGAAATAGTGGGATCAATACTACCTAAAGTTGACACTCTTCCAAACCCACTTTCATCAATATAATCATCATAAGTAGGAGGCATGCTATCATCATAATAAGTTTGCATATCAAAACTTGGGATGCTAAAAATATCATCTTCATTAAACATAGCATCCGCAAGCTTGGGACAATCATTAATTTCAGCAAATATATTCTCAAATATTTCATACTCATCAAACATAGCTTCCCCAAGCTTGGGCCTTTTCATATCATAAGCGTAATCATCATCAATAGTATGGATAGCACCAATAGTATAGCAATTATCATCATCACAATGAGTAGTAGGAGCAACGTCATTTGGGAGGGATACCTTTTTACCTTTGCAGCTCATCCTCTTCCTTTTCTTATTCACATTATGTGTGGGTTCAATCTTCTTTATTGATGGGATTGGTTGAATAGAAAGCTCCTCCTCGTTACCTGATTCATCGTAAGCAATAATAGGAGGAGACCGGGAAGTCTCTTCCCTTTCATTAGTATTCTCATCATCTTCTATTTGCTTTCTTTTCTTTATGTAATTGGCAATATAAGGATTTTCAATGCAATTCACTGCACAATACAAATAAATCTTCTCTAGATCAAAATCAAGAAATCTATCAAGATTAAACTTTGGAATACCCTCAGTTATACGTTTCATTTCTTCATACCCCAAAACAAGACTAAGATGTTTATGATGCTCAAGGGTAATCAAATTATCACAATTTTTGGATACGATTTGGTCATGAAACAATTTGCAATGGAGATTTAAATGACCATGTTCATTGCAAAGTTCACAAGGAGCGCGAAAAATATTGAATTTTTCAGCACAATAATCAAGACTTTCTTGCAACCTTTTAGTTTATAAATACTTATGCCTCTTGCAATATATATCTTCTCTATTCGGTGTGTTCATTCAAACATGCACTCCACAAAAGTTGACATGCTCATAAGAGATATTTTCATCATGAGTAGTGCAATCATCATTAGTACTATGAATATTCAAAGAGTTCATGCTAACAACATCACAATCATGCTCATCATTCAAACATTTAGTGCAAAACATTTTATAGATTTCTTCTTCTAGCACTTGAGCACAATTTTCCTTACCATCATTCTCACAAAAGATATTAAAAAGACAAAGTGTATGAGACAAACTCAATTCCATTTTTAGTTTTCTTTTATAGACTAAACTAGTGATAAAACAAGAAACAAAAAGATTCGATTGCAAGATCTAAAGATATACCTTCAAGAACTCACCTCCCCGGCAACGGCGCCAGAAAAGAGCTTGATGTCTACTACACAACCTACTTTGTAGACGTTGTTAGGCCTGCAAGTGCACAGGTTTGTAGGACAGTAGCAAATTTCCCTCAAGTGGATGACCTAAGGTTTATCAATCCGTAGGAGGCGTGGAATGAAGATGGTCTCTCTCAAACAACCCTACAACCAAATAACAAAGAGTCTCTTGTGTCCCCAACACACCCAATACAATGGCAAATTGTATAGGTGCACTAGTTCGGCGAAGAGATGGTGATACAAGTGCAATATGGATGATAGATAAAGGTATTTGTAATCTGAAATTACAAAAGGGGTAACTAATAATAAAAGTGAGCGAAAACGGTATTGCAATGGTAGGAAACAAGGCCTAAGGTTCATACTTTCACTAGTGCAAGTTCTCTCAACAATAATAACATTGATAGATCTTATAACAATCCCTCAACATGCAACAAAGAGTCACTCCAAAGCCACTAATAGCGGAGAACAAACGAACAGATTATGGTAGGGTACGAAACCACCTCAAAGTTATTCTTTCGGATCAATCTATTCAAGAGTTCGTACTAGAATAACACCTTAAGATACAAATCAACCAAAATCCTAATGTCACCTAGATACTCCATTGTCACCTCAAGTATCCGTGGGCATGATTATATGATATGCATCACACAATCTCAGATTCATCTATTCAACCAACACAAAGTACTTCAAAGAATGCCCCAAAGTTTCTACCGGAGAGTCAAGAACGTGTGCCAACCCCTATGCATAGGTTCATGGGCGGAACCCGCAAATTGGTCACCAAAACATACATAAAGTGGCACATGATATCCCATTGTCACCATAGATAAGCACGGCAAGACATACATCAAGTATTCTCATAAAAGACTGAGTCCGATAAGATAACTTCAAAGGAAAAACTCAATTCATCACAAGAGAGTAGAGAGGGGAGAAACATCATAAGATCCAACTATAATAGCAAAGATCGGGATACATCAAGATCGTGCCATAGAGGGAACACGAGAGAGAGAGAGAGAGATCAAACACATAGCTACTGGTACATACCCTCAGCCTCGAGGGTGAACTACTCCCTCCTGGTCATGGAGAGTGCCGGGATGATGAAGATGGCCACCGGTGAAGGATCCCCCCTCCGGCAGCGTGCTGGGAAGGGCTCCCGAGAGGTTTCTGGTGGCTACAGAGGCTTGCGGCGGTGGAACTCCCGATCTATCTTGATATTCAATGATTTTAGGGTACGTAGGCTTATATAGGCGAAAGAAGTCGGTCAGGGGAGCCTCAAGGGGTCCACGAGAGGGTAGGGCACACCCAGGGGGTGGGCGCGCCCCCCTTTCTGGTGGCTTCCTCGATGACCCCCCGGCTTGCACTCCAAGTCTCCTGGATCGTAATCTTTCCAAAAATCACGCTGCCGAAGATTTCATTCCATTTGGACTCCGTTTGATATTCCTTTTCTTCAAAATACTGAAACAAGCAATAAAGCAACAATATGGGCTGGGCCTCCAGTTAATAGGTTAGTCCCAAAAGTAATATAAAAGTGTATAATAAAGCCCATAATCATTCAAAACAGATAATAAAATAGCATGAATGCTTCATAAATTATAGACACGTTGGAGACGTATCAGCATGCAACACGGATTAGATTTCATCCAGATAGGTTATGTTTCTTGATCTCTCCCTTAGGGTTAGGATTGAAACTAGTTGTTTGGTAGATTTGGAACGAAACACCTTCAATCTGAAACTTGGCAGGGAACAGTAGTCATGTAGGCCTAATCAGTTTTGATGTACAAAATGGTGTATTTGTTAGGTATCACCTATTTGCTTCATAGGATTTCCAAAACGCTGGAATATGGAAAACATGGGATTTGAGTGGCATGTCATATTGAATCCTACATGATTGTATGAGTGTTTGATTGTGCATAGTAAAAACGTAGGATTCTTTCAGCCAGGTTTGAGTGGATAGAAAATTTCCTACAAATTTGTTTATTTCATGAGAGTCAACAAGACGATCAATGATTAATATGCCTGCTATCTAGTTGTAATAATTACATGAAAAGTTGACATGCAACAGTAAATATTTAGTAACGGTGCTTGAGCTTATATAAATGGTAACTTTTAAAACATGTACTACGGATACAACTTTGAATATTTGCTATTGGATGAAGCCAATCCAACGGTGGATATACGGGAAATCCCAGCATTTTTGGCCATTCAATATCTTATTAACTGCAAAACAAAAATTCCAAGCATGCGTACTATCTAGAATATTCCATTTCTAAGCTTAAGCACAATGCTACCTATGCACAAACAACCTCATACCACTATGTTTCTCCATTGTTCTACAATCTTCGATACTATAACAACGCAAACTCTTTTTCTTCTAAATTAATTGCTAATGCTTTTTAACTTTGTGAATCTGAATGCATAATATGCACACACATTATCACTTTATTAAAGAAAAGACACAAAAAAATCCATTGCTACAGTAGCATAGCAATGTAAAGTGCATCTGAAATAATTGACATTAACTGTTGCTTTCACGCCCAATGCATGTGTGCCTCGCTAGTACAAACAAGAGTATCAATGATGAAGAGTTTAAATCAGTACAACCCCTTTTACAACTATGCTTTGTTCCTCAATTGTGCAACCCATTATCCGATTTTGCTATTCATGAAACTATGCTCCGATTCTTCAACAGTGGCAACCTATTATCTGCTTTTAGTATGCATGAAACTGTGCCACATCATCGAGTCATGCATGTGGTCAATTCTGATGCATGCAATAACAATTTACGGCCACTGCCTGCCATTAACAACAAACATCGATTAATTCTTCTCTTGCAGAAATCCATCCATGAAACTTTGCCACATCAGTAATCATGCATGCCAAGTCCATGCAACGGTATATTTCTAGCAACAATATTTTCTATTGCATTTTTACTATATATTATTTTGTGTTACTAAGCATAATCATAATGCTCCATATGCACAAACCTTATAGCACCATTTTCTCCTTTCTTCTAGAATCTTCCATAGCTTAACAGTGCAAGCCTTTTCTATCTGCTTCATGATTTCCATATAATGAAGTGGACTATGCATCTTATTTTCAATCTGGTTATTAAATCTGTTGAGACCTAGTAAACAATACATTTATTTAGTTGTCACAAAAACTATTCTTTGTTGATGCGGTAGTTTTACTTTGTAGTATGTACTCATCTAGTTTCAATATCCTTAAGTTAGATATTGTTTGGTATCTCTTTATGATAAAACCAGATCATACAAATATTGTTGCAAGAAATGGTAAGAAATAATCCTGTTTTTGGAATTATCTATTTTCAGTATGAAATAAAATATGTGCTTGGATGCAGTAAAATGATTTGTCCATACCCTAAAACATGAACCCTTTAGTTAATTGTCAACTTAGATTTTACAAATAGGAGTAGTTATTTAGAGGGGAGAACAACTACGCATGCAAAGCAAAGAAAAAAGAACAAGAAAGAAAACAAATAATAATCAACATATATTGCGATACATTAGGTACATGTTGTGTGAATCATCTGATTGATCATATTTTTGTATTCCTACTTCCAGAATGTACTTAATACTCTTATGAGATAATATATTTATGTATTCCTAATCTGACTTAGCTGTGGATCAACCAACACACACGAAGATGACAATGACGTGGATGATAGTAGGGAGAGCAGTGACAACAAGAGCCGCTACGTCCTCAGGAGGCTGTGGAATGGGAAATCCCATACCACAGTGGCCCCAACAGGCTCTACGGGGACATAGCCAGCCCCTTCTACTGCGCAAGGATAAATAACAACTACGACAGCCGGATCAGGCATGGCACCGATATCGGCCGTGGTAATGGGAGAAACCGCAAGCCCCATGCCCGGGCTAAACATGCTGCCTTTGGTGCCTTCCTCGGGAAGTACAAGAAGGGGCATCTACCGTTCTACCTCCCGAAGACTCCTCATCTGGCCAAGATCCCGACTATATGATGCGCTGCTTGGTTGTTGCTGCTTGCCCTCCCTACTTTAGACTGTTTTTATTTTATAGTTGCCGTTTGATACTTCTGCCCCACCGTACTGCTTGAACTTATGCGCCGGTTTATCTTTTGGGTTGTGACTGTTTAGCATGCTATGTTAAAGTGTTTGGTACTACATGGCTCATTTCTGGTAATGGCCAACTTTCTATGCTACGTGCTAAGGTACATGCTAACAATAATAAACATGGATTTGTGAAGCAGCAGTGCCAATTTGTACATGATCGGCGCCTAATTAAGCGTCTACCATGTACTAATAAGCATTGTTTCTTCATTAAACTATTGTTTATCTTGTAAGCACCTACCCTAAGTGCATTGCGGTCAATATTGCCTAATACCTCCACTGTGGTGATATATGGTACATATATGTTATGTCTCTAACTGAAGATGCTAATGCTATATCTTGAACTGAATTTGATATGTTTTGAAATAATGACGTTGAAGTTATTTCTATGGACAGTTAAACCATTATAGAGGAGCTTGTATTAATAGCTGCCAAAAGTAGAGAACACAAATGTTTGCCCAAAGTACATAATGCCATTTGAAGCAAAACAAATGAGCATGCATTAGTTAATACCAGAAATGTAGCATGCACATCATTGCCAAAAGTATGTACCGCCACTTTTTGACATGCCCTTACGTTGTATAAGATATTGCCAAAAGTACATCATGCAAATGATTGGCAGAATGACCTATTGGCAGTTCAAGAAAAATAACTGTGCATGTATCCCTAATTGCCAAAAGTATATAATGTTCATGATTGCCAAAAGTATGTAGTGCGAAAGCAGAGATTGCTGTGTTGTGGTATGTTATCATACCCTACTTTCTTAGGCACGGCAAATTTGATGATCTTATCTGGTGTTAGCAAGCCATCTTTGACCGCCCCGTCGATGCATGTTTGATAAAGTAAGATCACAAAATCATAAAATTCAAATGTACCATAAGTTCTAACTATAGTGCTACCTAGTACGTATCTAAACTACCATTTCCTTGTCTTGAATGGGTTCAATATAGCTTGTGATGGTTTGCGTGCTCGTCCTGATATCAAAGACACTTGTTTAGCAATGGTCTTGATATCAAATTTCACTTTGAGCTCTGCAAGAGTTTTTGTTTTTGTAGCTTCCACTTCACCGACAACCTTCCTCGAGCGTCCATGTGCTCTCCGCCTTTTTGGGGAGCTCGGGGTGTTGGGAGACTTTTGGGAGCTCGGGGTGTCTGTTTTCTTGCAATCAATAGTACCGATGATTTATTGGACATCGTCTTCTGAATCCATAGGTTGCGATGCAACATGGGCTTCATAAATCTCTGCATGTACATCATACATCAGTGCATTCGTTTGCATCATGACACATGTGAATAAAATAAAATATCCGTGCTTTTTCGCTAACCATTATGGGGTACTTGTATGTATCGGTGCGAAGACCGTTGCAATCTAAAAGTAGTAAGCTTTAAACTATTTTCCAGCTGAAAATATCTATCTCTGACTAAATTTGATAAGCGACACATATGTCAGCACAGCGTTCAGTCATAAGATATTCCAAAATGAAATATAGTGTTTGACTCACCTGCTCCACTTTCTCAGTAAATTCTGAAGGAAGTATGCCCAAGAGGTAATAATAAAGTTTTTATTTTATATTTCCTTATATCCTGATAAATGTTTATTATTCATGGTAGAATTGTGTTAACTGGAAACTTGATACATGTGTGAATACATAGACAAAACAACGTTTCCCTAGTATGCCACTACTTGACTAGCTCGTTAATCAAAGATTGTTAAGTTTCCTAGCCATGGTCAAATGTTGTCATTTGATGAATGGGATCACATCATTAGGTTAATGATGTGATGGATAAGACCCATCAGTTAGCTTAGCATAATGATCGTTAAGTTTTATAGCTATTGCTTTCTTCATGACTTATACATGTTCCTCTAGCTATGAGATTAAGCAACTCCCGAATACCGGAAGAACACCTTTTGTGATATCAAACATCACAACGTAACTGGGTGATTATAAAGATGGTCTACAGGTGTCTACGAAGGTGTTTGTTGGGTTGGCATAGATCGAGATTAGGATTTGTCACTCCGTGTATCGGAGAGGTATATTTGGGCCCTCTCGGTAATGATCATCACTATAAGCCTTGCAAGCAATGTGATTAATGAGTTAGTTGCGGGTTGAAGCATTATAGAACGAGTAAAGCGACTTGCTGTTCACGAGATTGAACTAGGTATGAAGATACCAACGATCAAATCTTGTGCAAGTAACATACCGATGACAAAGGGAACAACATATGTTGTTGTGCGGTTTGACCGATAAAGATCTTTGTAGAATATGTAGGAGCCAATATGAGCATCCAGGTTCCGCTATTGGTTATTGACCAGAGATGTGTCTCAATCATATGTCTACATAGTTCTCGGACCCGTAGGGTCCGCACGCTTAACGTTCGATGACGATTTGTATTGTGAGTTATGTGTTTTGACGACCGAAGTTTGTTCGGAGTCCCGGATGAGATCACGGACATGATGAGGAGTCTCGAAATGATCAAGACATAAATAATGATATATTGGACAATGTTATTAAGATACCGAAAGAGTTCCGAGAGGTACCGGGTAAAAATGGATTGCCGGAGGGGTTACCGGAACCCCCCGAGGAAGCAATGGGCCATCATGGGCCATATGGGAGAGAGAGGACATCCCACAAGGTGGAGGCGCACGCCCCCATGGGGAGTCCGAATAGGACTAGGGGAGGGGGCGCGACCCCCCTTTCCCTCTCCCTCTCCCTCTGCCTTCCTTCTTCCCCCTTGCTCCAGATGGAATCCTACTAGGACTTGGAGTCCTAGTAGGACTCCTCTCTCCTGGAGCGCCCTACAGGGCCGGCCAGCCTCCCCCTCTCCTCCTTTATATACGGGGGCAGGGGGCACCCCAAAGCACATCAAGATTTCTCTTAGCAGTGTGCGGTGCCCCCTTCCATAGTTTGCTCCTTCGATAGAATCATCGTAGTGCTTAGGTGAAGCCCTGCGCGGATAACACCAACACCATCACCATGCCGTCATGCTGATGGAACTCTCCCTTGACCATCTGCTGGATCAAGAGTTCAAGGGACGTTATCAAGCTGAACGTGTGCTGAACGCGGAGGTGCCGTACGTTTGGTACTTGAATCGGTTGGATCACGAATTTGTTTCACTACATCAACGATGTTAACATAACGCTTTTGCTTTTGGTCTACGAGGGTACATGGACACACTCTTCCCTCTCGTTGCTATACATCTCCTAGATAGATCTTAGGTGAGCGTAGGAAATTTTTGAAATTGAATGCTACATTCCCAACAAATTCTTCACTGCTCCATGTCAACATGTACTTTAGTGTGAAAAATGCACATGAATGCCTGAAGTATTTAGTTTAGGTTTTAGTAAACTTGGACTTGTCAGCAAGGAATAATTTAGGAGGTCGTACGTACCCGTCATCCTGTTGCGGTATGTTGTCATAGCGTTGTCGTGGTATTTCCTCAACATATGCCAATGGGTGGCTAATCATGTGTGGGGACAAGAGAACGTTGTCGGGCTCTAGAAGGGGGAGTAGGCAAGAACGTAAACGACGCCGGGACATACCCAGGTTGGGCGCTCTGCATGGCGACAACACCCCTAATCCTGCTCCGCGGGGTCTCTGCATCACTATGATCGAGTGGGTAACTACAAGGGTGCTCCTTGAGCTATTTTGGCTAGAGGAGGAAGAAAACAAGGCTAGCTCTACTCCTCTCCTAGCTACATGGGTGGAATGGTGAACTAAGGGTTGAACCTTTTGCATGGGTGAGCCTGGGGGGTTTATATAGGCCTACCCCCAAGGGTACAATGGTAATCCGGCTGGTGTAGGACTCGGCCGTCAATGTCTCTGGTCTCCAGCTTCTGCGCCGACAGATGGGGCCCGCCGCCTGGTGGGAACTGCCGTCTATCGTGGGCTCAACCGACAGGTAGGGCCCACCACTTGTGGGCCAGGAGGACCATGCTGCACTATGGTCTCTCCTCTCATGACGATATCTTGGTCGGGGGGCGCATGGCTGTAGTACCGCTGCCTGGCAGGCGATCACTCTAGACACACCCCGCCACTTCTGATTAATAGTGCACATACTCCAAGGAGAGTGACGGCCGCCTGCTAGGAGTCGACCTCCCTTGAGGCGGCCTGCTCTAGCCTTGCTGCCTTCTGGCAATACACGGACAAGTGGAACCTGCCGCCTGCGAGCCACACCGATAGCCCGTCGTGGGGGCATGGCCCCGCCTGATGTGGGCGATGTCATGGGCCGCGTAGCAATAGTGTCGTGTCAGGCGAGGGGTGCCCGCCTCGTACGCTCGCACTGTGGCCACATTCCCTCCAGGATTCTGGGGTGGCAGGTCGCACTGTTGCCATGCACTATCTTGTCATAGCAGGTGGGTGCATACTCTGAGGGGGCGAGGGGCCGCCTGCTAGGAGTTGGCCCAGGCCCTTGCCGCCTTCTGGAGCGATCCACCTGGTTGGGGTCCTCCTTGTTGGGGTCCGCAGCCTTCGAGGAGGTGGCCCTTTGGTTCTAGCCGGCTGTAGGGGCAGGCATTGCGACCAGTCGGACTGAGGGGCTAGGCCAGCCCCGATGTCTTAAAAAGTGTAGAAGTGTCTATCCGTGTCAAAACCGGCGGATCTCGGGTAGGGGGTCCCGATCTGTGCCTCTTAGGATGATGGTAACAGCAAGCAAGGAACACAATGTTTACCCAGGTTCGGGCCCTCTCGATGGAGGTAAAACCCTACTTCCTGCTTGATTAATATTGAAGATATGTGGAATACAAGAGTAGATCTACCACAAGATCGTAGAGGCTAAACCCTAAGAGCTAGCCTATGATGGTATGATTGTAATTGTGATCGGCCTTCTAAGCACCATGCTCTCCGGTTTATATAGACACCGGAGAGCTAGGGTTTACACGGAGTCGGTTACAAGGAAGGAAACATAATATCTGGATCACCAAGCTTGTCTTCCACGCAAAGGAGAGTCCCATCCGGACACGAGCCGAAGTCTTGAGTCTTGTATCTTGACGCTTCTATAGTTCGGACGATGAATATAGTCCGGCTGTCCAGATACCCCCTTATCCAGGACTCCCACAGTAGCCCCTGAACTAGGCTTCAATGATGATCAGTCCGGCGCACAGTCTTGTCTTCGGCATTGCAAGGCGGGTTCCTCCTCCGAATACTCCAAGGTGGTCATCAAACACATAGACCGTGTCTGGATCTGCGAGATGATCTTCACATACCCTTAGCATAAATCTGTTCTACTGGCAATCATCGTACGCCGCGCCCTTGTATCATGGCCTGGTCCAATACGAACCAGCGTTTCTTGCTCCACCTTGACTCGCGTTGCGAGGCAGTTTTATCAGCAAGTCCTGCCAAAGCAGAAATTGTGTCCCTCTTAATACGGGATCTTTCATCAATGTGGGCATATGTGACCCCACAGCGATCGTTGGTATAATTTCGCGTATTTTAGATAAGTCTCAGGCGGTCACGCTGAGGACTCTTGGTATTCATCCCTTTTATAAAGGGGTCGAGGCCTACGCCTCGTCTCCACCTCTCCTGCTCCTTCTCACACCTCGAGCTCCATCGCCCAAAACCTAAGCTTCAACACCCCAGATCCTCCAGTAGGTCTGAATCCGACATAGCAGGCCGGTGGGTGTCCTCCTCGATTCAGGAGGAGGATATTGCAAATCTTAGGGAGGTCGGATACCTGACTACTGATATCTAGCACAGGCTTCCTTCTCCGAGGCAAGTCATCCCCATGCCGGAGCCCAATGAGAGCATCGTGTTTACTCCTCACTTCCTCCGAGGCCTAGGCCTGACCCTCGACCCCTTTGTGAGGGGGCTTATGTTCTACTATGGCTTGGATTTCCATGATCTGGCTCCAGACGGCATCCTCCATATCTCGTCTTTCATTATCGTGTGCGAGGCTTTTCTCCATGTCAACCCACACTTTGGCTTATCGCTAAAGACCTTCAATGTGAAGCCGAAGATGATCGAGGGGCGACATGCGGAGTGCGGAGGCGCCATAATAAGCAGGAACGCCGATGCCCCATGGCCAGAGGGTTCTTTTCCGGTAGTGTCCGACATATGGCAACGGAGATGGCTCTATGTCACTGCTCCCAGAGGCACAAAGTGGGTAGCTGCCCCCGAGTTTCGCTTAGGCCCCCATCACAGTTGGCGTCTTGAACCGATCTGGGACAGAATTATGGGCCTGCTGGCGATGTACCAGAACTGCAGAATCGCATCCGGGAGCTTATTAGGAGGGACATAAATCTTGTCAGCATAATTCAAGTAATGCTAGTCCGGCGGATATTGCCGTGCAAACGTCGGCCTCTCTGTACATGGGAGTTTAATCCGGAGGGTCCGCGGACTATTAAGCACTTCTTCGGCCTGACGCTCGAAGGAATGTGTAAATTATTCTTCAGACCACAAGCAAAGTGTCCGGACACCACAGAGGATGCGGGCCTAAGCTGCAATCGCCTAGATGCCCAAGTAAGTAACCTTGAAGCCGGACACTTTATTTATATTTATCATAACCATTATTCTGAAAATCGTTCCGTGGCCAGGAATGGCTCGACAAGGCAAAGAGAATCAGGTGTCCGACGCCACTTCCTGAAGGCTCGCCTGGTCCAACCATTGCAAAGATGCTGGACCGGGCGGTCAACAAAATCCCTTCAGGGAAAGGCGAAGGAAAGGGCAGTGAAGCTGAACTTCATGCGCTGCGCATCCAAACCGAGGAAATTGCTAACCCTCCTATGGAGGATAGTTGGGAAGGGAAGGTCAAAGCCTCCTCCCCACGCGGGAAGAAGAGGGCCGCCTCCGAAGATTTGGAGGCGGAGACACCCAAGCAAGGGAAGAAAACATCACCAAGGGGCTCTGCCGTGACGGGCGCCCTCACCACGTCATGCCCACCAACAGGCCAGCCCTCCAACGAGCCGTAAGTTATTCATTAGTTCGAAGGTGTGACATTACTCTGAGATCCATAACCAGGACTTCGTTTTTTGTAGTCCGGCGAGCAGCTCTTCTCAACAGAGTTCGTCTTCGGGGGACCTTCGTCCGGAGATGATGGAGAGTGAAACCCCACCTAACTCTCTGTCTCATGAGGCGGGCGACACGGAGGTGTCGTCAAGGAGGACTCCGGATCTGCCGAAGCCTGAGCCTGGAGCATTTGGCTCCCACGGGGGGCAATGACAAGGGTCCTGCGCAGTTTAGTGTCTGGCCGGACATACTGACGAGCCGTCTTGAGCGAGCCGCGCCATCGGAGGAGCACCGCTCTTTAATGAGCATGGTGTTTACGAAGATTTCATCTGCTACCAGCGGCTTGAATGAGGCATTTACAAGCCTGCTCAAAGGCTTTGAGGTATGTAGTGCAAAATGCAAAACTTTTTTGTTATGAAGCACGCGCTAGGTGTGCTCCCTATAGATAGTAGCCCCTGAGACTCTGGTTGCCCGCCATAGGCGGCAAACGGGGGATCATATACTAATGGCTGCGCCGTACATGTGCGCAGGTATACAAGGATCCGGCAGCCGACCAGTCTATTGAAGTTGCCGAAATAAGGAGGAAAATCGGATCCATCGATGCCGATATCACGCTGGTGAATAGTACAGCTGACGCTGTCAAGTTCTTCGCGAGTCAAGGCGATGAAGAAGTGGACAAGCTTTTCTGGTCGCAGTTCAATGCTCCCACTCGCCCGCTGCCACTGAATGAGAATTTGGCTGCTATGGCGGAGCTCCACACGCTGTCCGGACTTGCAATGCGGTCTGGAATAGACCATCTTTGGCCGAAGGGGCCTAAGACAGACATCTACTTTGGTTTGGTGCAGCAATTCCTTGGAGCCATGTCCCGGATTGACGCCATGAGGAGGTCGGCGTGCATAGAGGGTGCGCGGATGGCTCTAGCCCGCGTTAAAGCCTATTGGACGGATATGGAGGCCATTGTAATAGCTAGCTAGGATCCGGCGGGAGGCCAACATCTGGCCGAGCACTACTTGGCGCAAGTCATAGAAGGTGCCCGCCTGATAGAGGCGCAGTGCTCGAAGAGTGTTTTGTTCGAGTGAGAAGTCGAATCATTGTAGAGAACAATGTTTAGTTTAATTATGAGGCTATGTTTATACTTTTGCCCAGAAGTATGATTGTACCCCCTTTGCGGTTGTTCTTATATGTATAAGTAGTCTGAAAGATAGCAGTCGTTGGCTTCAGCCCCCATGCAGACAATGCGGGGGTGTTGGCGAAAAAATATGCATAATCACACTTGATCCAACGTCTTGGTCCATTAAGGAGGTGATCGCACGCCGAACTAGGCAACCGGACTATATAGCTGTAACACTTTCGCTTAGCCATGGGAGTCTAATGGTGGGGCTACTATGTAGCCCCTGGTACATGCGCGCGCATCCGAATACGGGTGCGTGTGTACATGGCCGGGAAATGGCCCTTCATTAATGCGGAGGAATCTTTAGGGATTCCGGTGAGTCTTCGAGTGGTTGAACAGTCTCTCGCTGTATCATGACAGTCAGTTTTCGGCTTTCTCTACTGAGGTGCTCATCTGGAATAACCAGGGCACAATCGCAGTAGTTCTCCTTTGGCCTGCCTTAGCCGGATGATAGAAGAACGTAAGGCGACAAACCCAGGAGCCGGGCAAACCCAACATTTGACCAAAGACATGATTCGGAGCTGATGCATATACAACCAAACTCGTGATGCCGAACACTCCCGAGGGTGCTCGATCTTTTGTAAAAGAGGACAGGCTGTCAAGAGCCTATTATAAGCCCTTTATTTCTAGGTACGTGCAATTTAGTCTGCCGTGGCCAAATACCAAAAACGGTAGTATCCTCTCTGGGTATAGAACCCATGGGATGGTTAAACAACAAGAGGCAGAAGAAAAGGTTTACACAGGGGCTTCATCTAAAAAGAAACCTGTTGCACGGGGCCCTACTGCACGTCTGCACCTTTGTCTCTATTGCGCCGTATCCTAGAAGGGTATCGCGCGAACGTTGTCTGTAAAACAAGAAAAACTCATAGGAGGGTGCAACGTAAGTATGCGATTAATAATAAAAGTGTAAGCTATTGGCCTGCCAATAAGGTGGAGCCAAGCGTGGGGCTGTATTAAATATAGACAGCCCCTGGTTTCCATTATGGGATTACATATACGGTGCCCTGTTTGATTTTTATCCGGGCTACTGGACTCGTCTAACCGTGTCTGTGGTCGTAATGACCAATCATGTTTTCTAATACTAGAGGCCGCTTATAGTCCGGCCACCAGGGCCGTCGCGTATTCCTCTCCGCGTGAATGGCGCTCTATGATTCCACTAACGGTGATGACGCCACGGGCACCGGGCATCTTGAGTGTAAGGTGGCCATAGTACGGCAATGCGTTGAAGCGGGCGAAGGCCGTTCTTCCTAGCAATGCGTGATAACTGCTTTGGAAGGGTGCGACAGTGAAGAGTAGCTCTTCGCTTCTGGAGTTGCCTAGGGAGCCGAATGTTACTTCCAGGACGACGGAGCCCCTGGCACAGGCTTCAACGCCCGGTATCACTCCTTCAAAGGTGGTGTTGCTTTGTTCAATTCTGTATGGGTCTATCCCCATTCTGCGGATGGTGTCCTCATATATTAAATTAAGACCACTGCCGCCGTCCATTAGGTCAATTATTGGGTCAAGCACCAAGGCATGTGATCCTCCTTGCCGAATTGTAGTTCAGCCGTCCATGCGATCGAAAGTGATCGG
The DNA here is from genome assembly GCF_002162155.2 of Triticum dicoccoides. Taxonomy (NCBI): domain Eukaryota; kingdom Viridiplantae; phylum Streptophyta; class Magnoliopsida; order Poales; family Poaceae; genus Triticum; species Triticum dicoccoides. The sequence continues at coordinate 36,328,487 of NC_041385.1, read as the reverse complement.
ACAAGACATCCAGTAGTGAGACGTGGGTACGACGAGCTCTACGTCGTGCGCTTCTATGGGCGGGCGTTCATGCCTTCTCGTGGATGTGTGAGTCGCGTGGATCATGTTTACTGTTTTAACCTCTAGCGGGAATTTTTTCTGTCCCCCAGTGTTCGGCTAGTGAGGTTCATCCTCATCTTCGCTTGGTGTGTCCCTCCCCTTGTGTTCGACAATGAATTTGCTGGCCTGCTTGAATACCCAGCACTCTCTATGGGTGTGGTTCGCAGGTTTCTCCAGGGTGCCATGAATTTTGCATAGTCTGTCCAGGACTCTGTTCTGACCGGACGGTCCATCTTTACTTCCTTTGAATGGCTTCTTTTGCTGATCAGGCCGAGAGCCCCTGAATCCGGTGTTGACCATCGTGTTGTCCAGTCTCTCTTCCTTGTTTTGGCGTTTGTTTTTATTACGCCTATTCTTCCCGTTGCCATCCCTTATTTCGGATGTGCTGGGGTCGCTGGTGCCTTTACGGGCCAGCCAGCTATCCTCACCCGCGCAAAAGAGGGTCATAAAGCTTGTTAAGGCTGCCATTGTCCTTGGCTTTTCTTGGCCGAGGTGTCGGGCGAGCCATTCGTCACGGATGCTGTGTTTGAAAGCCGCTAAGGCTTCGGCGTCCGGACAGTCAACAATTTGATACTTCTTAGTGAGGAATCTGTTCCAAAGCTTGCGGGTGGACTCTCCGGGCTGTTGGATTATGTGACTTAGATCGTCGGCATCCGGAGGCCGGACATAAGTCCCTTAAAAATTGGCCCTGAAAGTGTCTTCGATTTCCTCCCAACTCCCAATTGAGTTTTCAGGGAGGCTTTCGACCAGTGTCGAGCTGGTCCCTTCAACTTGAGGGGAAGGTATTTGATGGCGTGGAGGTCATCCCCATGAGCCATGTGAATATGCAGGATAAAATCCTCGATCCCGACCCCTGGGTCTGTCGTGCCATCGTATGCCTCTATGTTCACAGGTTTAAAGCCTTGTGGGAATTCATGGTCCAGTACTTCTTCGGTGAAACATATGGGGTGAGCAGCCCCTCTGTATCTGGGCGCGTTATGGCATGTAGTCGGCTGTTGTTGTGTCCGGGGTTGATTCCAAACTGGAATCTTGTAACGCCCCTGATGCAACTTTCCATATTCGTAACTCCAACTCTTGCCTTTTCCGGAGATGCTATATGATATTTCCTTCGTGGTTCGGTTTTTGTCTTTTGTTTTGCATTTTGTTCTTGTTATGCATCTCGTCTCATGTCATCATCTGCATTTCATCTGCATGTTTTTCAAAACTTGCATCCGTTCGGGTTCCGCCGGTTCTCTCTGTTGTCCGTTCTGAGCCAGACACACTCGCACGCGCCCGCGACACCTCCGAAATATTATTTTATAAGTGGCATAAAAATGTTCTCGGAATGGGTTGCAACTTGTCATGCGGTCTTATTATAGTGTAGACAGGCCGCCTGCCAAGTTTCATTGCATTCAGAGTTCGTTTGACTGCCCAACCGTTAAATATATAACTGCGATATAGTCGGTATATTCGTCGGACGTTTCGGTCTCTGAAACAGTTGCCGGGCTGCATTTCTACCCTCTTCTCTCAGCCCACCCCCCTCTACACAGCCCACCAACCCCTATCATAGTCCCTCTCCGCTCCAGAGCCGTTCGATGGCGATCGTACGCTCCGAAACGGTCTCAAAACCCCCAACCCTAACCCCCTCTTTCTATAAATAGCAGCCCTCCTTGCCATTTTATCACCCCTAAACTCCCTCCTCGAATCCCGCGCCCCCAATCATCAGCCGCCGCCACCTCCCACCTTCTCCTCGTAATCCGGAGCCGGCCA
>NC_041385.1:36301231-36326285 GCF_002162155.2 Triticum dicoccoides | reverse complement strand
CTCCCCGCCACTTGGCACCGTCCCATAGGCCGCGCCGCCGCTAGCTGTCGCGCGCAGCCAACCGGGTGTCGCCACGTCCTCCCCCGCGCCCCACTTCACCGCGGCCCGCCAGGAACCCAGATCGGGCCCTGGGAAGCCCACCTGGGCCCGGGTCGGCCCGACCCCGCGCCGCCGCCCGCTCCCCGCCTCGCCCCGCACCTCCAGCTTGGTGCCCGAGCGTTTCCGCCCCGCCGTTGTCGCCGGCAACCCAGCGGATCCCGCTGCCGGGCTCCTCCAGCCGTCGCCGGAGCCGCCCTCTCCGCCGTCCCAGGTCCCCGCCCCCGCCATCTCCCGTTCTGCTATCCTCCTTTCTCACCGTCTCTCTCCCTTCTGCAGGATGCCGCCGTCGCCGGAGCTCCGAGCTCCTAGATCCGCTCGTCCCCGCGTCTCCACCACCGGATCCGGCGAGTCGCCGGCCGGATCCACCCGTTCCCGCAACCCCGACCTCCTCCTAGCCTCCCTGCCGGCCAGCGCAGCCGCTGCCCTGCGCCATGGTCGTGCCTGCATGCACGCGCTCGTGTGCGTGCAAGCACACGCACGGCCACCGCGTGTGGGCTGCACGTGGACCTCCCCACGGCCCAGGTCGGCCCGCCTCTTTTCCACTACCGGGCCAAGAGCCCATGGTGAGCCTCCAGCGTCCCTGCTCCTGTTGGGCCAGCCTCCATATTCGGCCCAGAGTAGTTTTTTTTCCGTTCTGCGAATTTGTCTATTTATCCGAGGATTAACAGTTTTACAGAAAACCCCCTGTTATTCATGCATTTAATAACTCATCAACCGTGCATCGGATTAAAATGGTTTAAACATGTAAATTGCTTAGAATTTCGTGTAGATTAATAATATGCCACTTTCATCTATGTTAAAATGTTTAAATTTCTGTTTGCATTAATTTGCTAATATGCCATGCTAAATGATTTATTTCATAACTAAATAACCGTACCTCCGAATTTAATAAACTTTATATGTAAATGGGGTGAAAAAATGCCTAGATTAACATGGTGCACTTTATTTTCCTGTTTAACAACCTTAAAATATGGTTTAGGACAGAACGGTACCAAATTCATTTTATGCACATGGGGATTTTCTGGAATTGTTGTTTGTTATTTCCGGCCTCATTTAAACTTGCCTAAATAGATGACTTTATTATGCTTCACCTCTTGCCATGTTAATCAACATTTAATATTGTTGGGTAGCTAAACGAGAGAGAAGTAAATAAGTCATGTGGTGTTTCGTCAATATGCAACTCGTTGCATATTGATCTCCACTTAACTTGTAGTATTGTTTGTTTCACTTGCCATACCATGCCTTATTAAACCGGACATGCATAATACTTGATTGTGCATCATGCCATATTTATGTGATGGTTGTTTACCATGTTGTTTGTTTCTTTCTGGTGTTGCTTCTTAGTTCCGGTAATGTTGCGATTGTGAGGATTCGGTCGACTACGTCCGTTCGTCTTCTTCATGGACTAGTTCTTCTTCCTTGCGGGATTTCAGGCAAGATGACCGCTACCCTGGATCTCACTACTATCATTGCTATGCTAGTTGCTTCGTTCTATCGCTTTGCTGCGCTACCTATCACTTGTTCTTCAAGCCTTCCCAAATTGCCATCAACCTCTAACCTTTGACACCCTTCCTAGCAAACCGTTGCTTGGCTATGTTACCGCTTTGCTCAGCCCTCTTATAGCGTTGCTAGTTGCAGGTGAAGTTGAAGATTGCTCCATGGTGGACAGGATTTTGTTGGGATATCACAATATCTCTTATATTATTATTAATGCATCTATATACTTGGTAAAGGGTGGAAGGCTCGGCCTTATGCCTGGTGCTTTGTTCCACTCTTGCCGCCCTAGTTTCCGTCATACCGGTGTTATGTTCCCGGATTTTGCGTTCCTTACGCGGTCGGGTGATTTATGGGACCCCCTTGACAGTTTGCTTTGAATAAAACTCCTCCAGCAAGGCCCAACATTGGTTTTACCATTTGCCTCACCACCACCTATATTTCCCTTGGGAGTAATTAACCCAAGGGTCATCTTTATTACAGCCCCCCCCCCCCGGGCCAGTGCTTGTCTAAGTGTTGGTCCAAACTAGAGCACCGTGCGGGACCATCCCTTGGCAACTTGGGTTACGTCGGTACCTGTACGCTTAGCTTATCCGGTGTTGCCCTGAGAACGAGATATGTGCAGCTCCTATCGGGATTGTCGGCACATCAGGCGGTCTTGCTGGTCTTGTTTTACAATTGCCGAAATGTCTTGTAAACTGGGATTCCGAGTCTGATCGGGTCTTCCTGGGAGAAGGTCTATTCCTTCGTTGATCGCGAGAGCTTGTCATGGGCTAAGTTGGGACACCCCTGCAGGGTATAATCTTTCGAAAGCCGTGCCTGCGGTTATAGGCAGATGGGAATTTGTTAATGTCCGGTTGTAGATAACTTGACACCTGATTTGAATTAAAACGCATCAACCGTGTGTGTAGCCATGATGGTCTCTTTTCGGCGGAGTCCGAGAAGTGAACACGGTTCCTGGATTATGTTTGACGTAAGTAGGAGTTCAGGATCACTTCTTGATCATTGCTAGTTCATGACCGTTCTGCTTGCTCTCTTCTCGCTCTTATTTGCGTATGTTAGCCACCATATATGCTTAGTCACTGCTGCAGCCTCACCACTTTACCCCTTCCATTCCCTTAAGCTTTGCTAGTCTTGATACCCATGGTAATGGGATTGCTGATTCCTCGTGGCTCACAGATTACTACAACAACAGTTGCAGGTACAGGTTGTGCGATGATCATGACGCGAGAGCGATGCTTGCTTGCGTTGAGTTCTTCTTCTGCTTCTTCGATCAGGGGATAGGTTCCAGGTCGGCAGCCTGGGCTAGCAGGGTGGATGTCGTTTGAGCTTCTGTTTGTGTTTCATCCATAGTCGGATGTTGATATTGTGTATGATATATTGTTGTATTCGTGTGGCATTGTACGCCTCTTGTATGTATCCCCATCTATTATGTAATGTTGATGTAATGATATCCACCTTGCAAAAGCGTTTCAATATGCGGGTCTATCCTTGGTGGGACCTTCGAGTTCCTTTTGGATAGGGTCGCATATTGGGCGTGACATATCTGGCTTGTATGAGCATTTGGGTGACCATAGTGCTACGCTGGGGTGTGTCTTCTAGATCCATATATGGACCTGACTGCACCGGCCTTCCTATCCAGATGGTCGCGTGGATCGTGCGTAGTGTCCACGGCCGCTCTATTATGGTTGTGAGGCGGTACGTATGGTTTCTTGATCGAATTTTCTTTTGGTGGAATGGCCGAGTCGTCGAATTCTGGCAGTAGCTTGTGCTTTGGATATCTTTTCATATGGCGGTCATCACCATATCTTTCTTCAGTGTCTAGCACCTTATTCAATCAGCGACTTAGCTTTTCCTGTGTGGCCTTGAGCCGTTGCTTCTGCTTTTCTAGACTTCTTGTGGTGGCCATAAGCTTTCTATGGAGGTTGTCTTGTTCCACTTGTTCGTCCGAGATGATAAATGCATCGTCATCCGGACTGTCTTCCTGTTCTGGGGCGGCATCATGAGCTTGTCCCTCCGGATCATTGTGATTGGGTATTTGCTCCGGACTTGATTTGGCGTGACCTAGCTCGTCCTGCTCCATTGCTGGGTCCATGTGGTCGTTATTGCTTTCAGAGTTTGCGGGTATATCAACCCTTCTTGCACTCTTGTCGCTATTTTTGCCATTGCTGGACTTTGAGCGCCGTCTGTGCCGCCTCTTTGGCTTTTGCCCGGGTGTTTTATTGTCTGGGCTGCCGTCCTTATTAGGCGTATCTACCATGTATATATCGTGTGACAAGGTAGTAGTCCCGCGCTCCAGGGATTCTGGAGCCTCTCCTGCATCATCGTCCATACCGTCGATGTCTTCGGAGTCAAGCACGTCGGTTAATTCTTCGATCGTGGCAATGAAGTGGGTGGTGGGTGGGCGCCGAATTCCTTCGTCGCCTGCTTCCCACTCGGGCCGGACATAGTTCGGCCCAGATTTCCTGACAGAGAGAGAGATTTTAAAGAGTTCAGCATGTCGCCGAAGGGCGCGTGCTGAAAGATGTCTGCGGTGGTAAACTCCATTACCGGAGCCCAACATGGCTTGATTGGATCAGGAGCGTGCGGACCGGAACCAATAACCGGATACGAGTCCGGGGGTCCGGGGATACAGGTCTCCGCAGAGATGCGGCCTGTGTTTGGCTCCATCGCCGATGAGCGTGCGCCTATCGGGCGGGGTCCATCCCTCCGTCCGTGGGCAATGCAACCCATTCCGGATTTACATCCTGGGCTATTGCAGGGATGATGTTTCGAGCATCATCCGACAGTAGGTCTAGGCCGTGCTCGTCGTGACTGTCCGGCGTTCCTGGCGCAGGTTCGATCCCATCGAAGATCAAGTCTCCGCGGGCATCTGCCGTGTAGTTCGAGTTTCTGAACCTGATCTGGTAGCCAGGGGCGACGCTATCGATCTGCTCCAACTGGCCAAGCGAATTGGCCCGCAGTGCAAAGCTGCCAAACACGAAGGTCTGTCCGGGGAAAGAAGTCTCACCCTGGAGCGTGTTGTGTACGATTGAAGACGCCATCGAGCCTTGAAGCAACGACACAGAGGAACTCTCAATGAAAGCACCAATGTCGGTGTCAAAACCGGCGGATCTTGGGTAGGGGGTCACGATCTGTGCCTCTTAGGCTGATGGTAACAGGAAGCAAGGGACACAATGTTTACCCAGGTTCGGGCCCTCTCGATGGAGGTAAAACCCTACTTCCTGCTTGATTAATATTGAAGATATGTGGAATACAAGAGTAGATCTACCACGAGATCATAGAGGCTAAACCCTAAGAGCTAGCCTATGATGGTATGATTGTAATTGTGGTCGGCCTTCTAAGGACCATGCTCTCTGGTTTATATAGACACCGGAGAGCTAGGGTTTACATGGATTCGGTTACAAGGAAGGAAACGTAATATCCGGATTGCCAAGCATGTCTTCCACGCAAAGGAGAGTCCCATCCGGACACGAGCCGAAGTCTTGAGTCTTGTATCTTGATGCTTCTATAGTCCAGACGATGAATATAGTCCGGCTGTCCGGATACCCCCTTATCCAGGACTTCCTCAGTGTCCATGAGGCTACCCAGGGTCTATCCCCCCGTCAGTAGTCCCCTAAGCTGGTGAGGTTCTATGGCTTTCGAATTGTCGTGGTGGGGGCCAGGTGGTGTGCTAGCCGGGGAACTGGCCAGTTGGCCAGGCCGGCCCGCCAGCCCACGCACGCGATGGGACATCGCCACAGGCCTGTGCCCGCCACTACAGGGTCTAGGCACGCGCTTGGATCCCCTGCGGCCGAGGCAGGCGATTGCGCTTCCGAGGCGTGTTTAATACACGTTGTTATGACGCGGAAAATGCGGGGTCATGGGGGGAGTGGGCGCAATTAATCTCGCGCCCCCACGTCGCGCACCCTTGGCTCCGCTGCCGGGGGGCTATAATTAGGGGGAGGAGGGGGCGGCAGGATGCACGCGCGTCCTCCTCGCCCTTTGCCTTGCCTCTCTCTTCTCCTTCCTCACACTGCCGCTGCGCGTTCTCCTCTTGTCAGAGTGCTGCCGTAGCGCCCGTCGTCACAGTACTTCTTCGCGTCGGTGCAGCCTCACACCTCCGCCAAGCACGGAGCCCATGGCGCAGAGCGGTCATGCATGCGACTGGGATGGCTCCAACGTCCATGAGGGGCACTTGGAGTTCCTTCGCCAGACGCGGCGGCTCCCTCATCCCTTGAACATGAAGGTGCGCATCCCTCCCGAAAGGGAGATCTCGCCGGTGTCGGAGGGCGACGAGCGCGTCATCTTCCGGTCGCACTTCCTCTGCGGCTTTGGCCTACCAGCGAGCGCGTTTCTCTGCTCGTTTCTTGATTTCTATGAAGTGCAGCCCCACCACCTCACGCCAAACACGGTGGTGCTGCTCCCCGCCTTTGTCACCCTTTGGGAGGGCTATCTTGGCACGCTTCCCACACTCGAGTTGTGGGGAGATCTATTCTACCCCATGTTTGGTACCGCTACCAAGGGCGAGGCGGCCTAGTGCGGGGCCTGCGTCGCAGTGCGACACACTAGGGGTGGAATCCACTTCCCGGCTATCGCCCTGCTATTGTCGGCCAAGCTATGGCAGCATTCATATTTCTACGTCGAGAACATCCACTCGACGCGGGACTACATCAGCCCGCCGCCTTACATAGCTGGGCCGCCTGCCGAGCCACGCTCCAACTGGAAGTACCGGCCAAAGCACCTGTCAGCCGCCTCCACCGCCGCTCTCACCCAGCTCCAGGAGATGATGGAGTCGGAGGGCCTCAAGGCCTCAGACCTGCTAGCTACCTTCATGGAGTGCCGGCTGCTGCGCCTTCAAGCCCGCCCCCACATCATCAGCAACATGAGTGGGCGGCGGGATCCATCCCAGCTGTCCACCAAGGTGATGCCTGACATGGAGGTCGTCCGGATGGTGAACTCTTTCTCCGACTGCAAGCTCTCGGAGAAGGAGTGGTTGTTCGGCAAGCCGCCGTACAGCCGAGATAACCCGCCGCCTTCGGTAAGTCTTGTGATTCTCTTTATTTTTGATGGTACGGGTTCCTTTTGTTGCTTGAGCAGTCGACCTGTGTGCAGCACTTCCCAGGAGAAACAGCCATCGACGCACTGGCCCCAGGGCACCAGTTCATGGCGGACCGGTCAGTGAGCGACGTGGACGACCCTGACTTGGGGGCGGCCGCCATGGAAGAGGACGGCGCCACATGCGATGGTGGTTATGGAGCGGGCGGCTTCATGCTACCTCTTGAGCTTGCGTTGGTTTTTCCCTTGAAGTGGAAAGGGTCATCCGGCAGAGTAGCGCAAGTACTTCCCTCAGTTTTGAGAACCAAGGTATCAATCCAGTAGGAGACGACACACAAGTCACCTAGTACCTGCACAAACAGTCAAGAACCTTGCAACCAACGCGATAAAGGGGTTGTCAATCCCTTCATGGTCACTTGCAAAAGTGAGATCTAATAAAGATAGTAAAGTAAATATTTTTGGTATTTTTGTTGTATAGATTGGATAGTAAAGATTGCAAAATAGTAAATGAGATATGATAAAATAGGAAAGAGATGTAATATACAAAGAAAGAGACCCGGGGGGCATAGGTTTCACTAGTGGCTTCTTTCGAGATAGCATGTATTACGGTGGGTGAACAAATTACTGCCGATCAATTGATAGAAAAGTGCATAATTATGAAGACATGTAAGGTAATGATAATGAACATAGGCATCACGCCCGTCTCAAGTAGACCGAAATGATTCTGCATCTACTACTATTACTCCACACATCGACCGCTATCCAGCATGCATCTAGAGTATTAAGTTCATCAGAACGGAGTAACGCATTAAGCAAGATGACATGATGTAGAGGGATAAACTCAAGCAATATGATATAAACCCCATCTTTTTATCCTCGATGGCAACAATACAATACATGCCTTGCTGCACCTACTGTCACTGGGAAAGGACACCGCAAGATTGACCCAAAGCTAAGTGAGGGGGTCCTGGATAAGGGGGTATCCGGACAGCAGGACTATATGCTTTGGCCGGACTGTTGGACTATGAAGATACAAGAATGAAGACTTTGTCCCGTGTCCGTATGGGACTCTCCTTGGCATGGAAGGCAAGCTTGGCGATTCAGATATAGATGTCCTTCCCTGTAAACCGACTCCGTGTAACCCTAGCCCCCTCCGGTGTCTATATAAACCGGAGGGTTTAGTCCGTAGGACTCAACAACAATCATACCATAGGCTAGCTTCTAGGGTTTAGCCTCTCTGATCTCGTGGTAGATCAACTCTTGTAATATTGATATCATCAAGATCAATCAAGCAGGAAGTAGGGTATTACCTCCATCGAGAGGGCCCGAACCTGGGTAAACATCGTGTCCCCAGTCTCCTATTACCATTAGCCTTAGACGCACAGCTCGGGACCCCCTACCCGAGATCCACCGGTTTTGACACCGACATTGGTGCTTTCATTGAGAGTTCCTCTGTGTCGTCGCTGTAAGGCTTGACGGTTTCTCCAACCCCCAACAACCCCGTCCAGGGTGAGACTTTTCTCCCCGGACAGATTTGTGTGTTCGGCGGCTTCGCACTGCGGGCCAACTCGCTTGGCCATCTAGAGCAGATCGACAGCTTCGCCCCTGGCCGTCAGGTCAGGTTCGGGAACCTAAACTACACTGCTGATATCCGTGGGGACTTGATCTTCGACGGATTCAAGCCCTTGTAAAGAGCGCCCAATGATCGCCACACACATGACTTAGATCTGCCGTCGGACAGTATTCAGAATATCGCACCTGCTACAACTCCGGACTTCGGTCCGGAGCAAATTGCGCCTCCCGAGGACGGGCGGATAGACACCGTCCCGGAAGCCACACACCCGTCGTCGTCTGGGCCAAATGCAGACTCCTCTCCGAGGGAAATTTTATCTCGGGACCCCCGGACCTGTGTCCGGGCGTGGGCTCCAAACCACGTGCATTCGAACCCATCGAGTCCGATTGGGTTCCAATAATGGAATTCACCGCCGCGGATATCTTCCAGCACTCCCCCTTTGGTGATGTGCTAAATTCATTAAAATCTCTCTCTTTATCACGAGACTCTTGGCTGGACTATATCCGGCCCGTGTGGGATACAGAGGACGAAGAAAACCGTGACCCACCCACCACCCACTTTATAGCCACTGTCGATGACCTAACAGACATGCTTGACATCGACTCCGACAACATCGATGGTATGGACGTCGATGTAGGGGACGATCTGGAACCACCGCCCACGGGGCGCTGGACTGCCACTTCATCATACGACGTCTACATGGTGGATACGCCTAAAGAAGACAATGGTGACAAAAAGGACACAACGGAGGATAAACCCCCCGGACAAAAGGAAAAATGACGGCGCAGGCGCCGCTCTAAATCCAGTCACAGTAAAAATAGCGATAACAACCCAAAAGAGGAGGACACTCCGATTAACTCCCGATGGACCCATCGATGGAGAAGGATAAGCCAGGTCACGCCGAACACAGCCCGGAGGAGACGTCCGATCACAGCGATCCAGAGGGCCGAACTCATCACACTGCCTCCAAAGAGGAGGACAGCCCGGTTGACGATGCATTCATCATCTCGGAAAAACGTTTGGAACAGGATAACCTCCGCAAAAAGCTCCTGGCCACAACGAGGAGCCTGAAGAAGCAGAAGCGAAGGCTTAAAATCGCGCAGGATACGCTCAACTGAAGATGGAACAAGGTGCTGGACAACGAAGGAAAATGTGGTGACGATCGCCACACAAAGAGCTACACAAAGCGCAAACTGCTACCCGAATTCGACGACGAAGCCGCAACGCCCATTCCGCCAGAAAACAATATGGCCATTAGTCCGGACCAACCACCTCATGGCCGCGATAGAGCAGCCACCGATACCGCACACGATTTACGAGAGCTCCTGGACAAAAAGGCCAGTGCGGCCAGATCCATCTACGGGTCCAGAGGACATGCTCCGACGCGGGATAATGGTTACCACAACGATCATACTGATCGAACACCAGTCCGGAATCAACACCGGGGGCAACATCAGCCGACAGCATGCCGCAGCACGGCTAGATACAGAGGGGTTACGCACCCCCTGTGCTTCACCGATGAGGTGCTGGATCATGAATTCCCACAAGGATTCAAACCCATGAATATAGAGGCATAAGACGGAACGATGGATCCTGGGGTCTGGATTGAAGATTTTATCCTTCACATACACATGGTTCGTGGGGATGACCTCCACGCCATTAAATACCTTCCCCTCAAGTTAAAAGGACCAGCTTGGCACTGGCTAAAGAGCCTCCCAGAAAACTCAATTGGAAGTTGGGAGGAAATTGAGGATATTTCAGGGCCAACTTTCAAGGAACCTATGTCCGACCTCCGGATGCAGACGATTTAAGTCACATAATACAGCAGCCCATAGAGTCAGCCGCAAGCTTTGGAACAGATTACTCACTAAGAAGAATCAGATTGTCCTCTGTCCGGATGCCGAAGCCTTAGCGGCCTTCAAACATAGTATCCGAGACGAGTGGCTCGCCAGACACCTCAGCCAAGAAAAGCCAAGGACAATGGCAGCCTTAACAAACCTTATGATCCGCTTTTGTGCGGTCGAAAATAGCTGGTTGGCCCGTAGAGGCACCAGCGACCCGGGCACATCCGAAATTCAAGATGGCAATGGGAAGCTGATGTCTACTACACAACCTTCTTCTTGTAGAAGCTATTGGGCCTGCAAGTGCACATGTTTGTAGGACAGTAGGAAATTTCCCTCAAGTGTATGACCTAAGGTTTATCAATCCGTAGGAGGCATAGGATGAAGATGGTCTCTCTCAAGCAACCCTGCAACCAAATAACAAAGAGTATCTTGTGTCCCCAACACACCCAATACAATGGTAAATTGTATAGGTGCACTAGTTCGGCGAAGAGATGGTGATACAAGTGCAAAATAGATAGTAGATAAAGGTTTTTGTAATCTGAAATTATAAAAACAGCAAGGTAGCGAGCGATAAAAGTGAGCGTAAATGGTATTGCAATGATAGGAAACAAGGCCTAGGGTTCATACTTTCACTAGTGCAAGTTCTCTCAACAATAATAACATAGATAGATCATATAACCAGCCCTCAACATGCAACAAAGAGTCACTCCAAAGACACTAATAGCGGAGAACGAACGAAGAGATTATGGTAGGGTACGAAACCACCTCAAAGTTATTCTGTCGGATCAATCTATTCAAGAGTTCGTACTAGAATAACACCTTAAGACACAAATCAACCAAAACCCTAATGTCACCTAGATACTCCATTGTCACCTCAAGTATCTGTGGGCACGATTATACGATATGCGTCACACAATCTCATATTCATCTATTAAACCAACACAAAGTACTTCAAAGAGTGCCCCGAAGTTTCTACCAGAGAGTCAAGAACGTGTGCCAACCCCTGTGCATAGGTTCATGGGTGGAACCCGCAAGTTGGTCACCAAAACATACATCAAGAGCCACATGATATCCCATTGTCACCACAAATAAGCACGACAAGATATACATCAAGTGTTCTCATAAAAGACTCAATCCGATAAGATAACTTCAAAGGGGAAAACTCAATTCATCACAAGAGAGTAGAGGGGGAGAAACATCATAAGATCCAACTATAATAGCAAATCTCGGGATACATCAAGATCGTGCCATAGAGGGAACACGAGAGAGAGAGATCCAACACATAGCTACTGGTACATACCCTCAGCCTTGAGGGTGAACAACTCCCTCCTCGTCATGAAGAGCGCCGAGATGATGAAGATGGCCACCGGTGATGGGTTCCCCCTCCGGAAGGGTGCCAGAACGGGCTCCAGAGAGGTTTTTGGTGGCTACAGAGGCTTGCGGCGGCGGAACTCCCGATCTATCTTGATATTCGATGGTTTTAGGGTACGTAGGCTTATATACGCGAAAGAAGTCGGTTAGGGGGTGCTCGAGGGGTCCACGAGACAGGGGGGCGCGCCCAGTAGGGGGGGCGCCCTCCTATCTTGTGGGATCCTCGAGGGTCTTCTGACTTCATCTCCAAGCCTCCAGGATGATAATCTTCCAAAAAATCACGTTGCCGAAGGATTCATTCCGTTTGGACTCCGTTTGATATTCCTTTTCTTCGAAATACTGAAACAGGCAATAAAACAGCAATATGGGCTGGGCCTCCGGTTAATAGGTTAGTCCCAAAAGTAATATAAAAGTGTATAATAAAGCCATAATCATTCAAAACAGATAATAAAATAGCATGAATGCTTCATAAATTATAGATACGTTGGAGACGTATCAGCATCCCCAAGCTTAATTCCTACTCGTCCTCGAGTAGGTAAATGATAAAAGAAAGAATTTATGAAGTGTGAATGCTAGGGGTGCACAAGTTTGATCAATGATAATTTTAATCACCTTTACTAGCATCAATATATGTCATAACAGTAGTTAATCTCATAAAACATCTCACGATAAAGTAACAAGCAATTCACATGTCAAAGCATAGACCATAAACCTTCTTGAAAACTAGCAAACTTCATTCTTAGTCATCAAATAATTGCAATTCATCTTACTTTCAAGAAGAGTCTATGTCAGAGCTTTGATTTAGCAAACTTCACATACTCGACTATCATATAGTCTTCTACAATTGCTAACACTCACGCAATACTTGTGATTATGAAGTTTTAATCAGACACAGAGAAAGCTTGGGGCTTATAATGTTGCCTCCAAACGTATTCACCTTTGGGTGATGTCAACAATAATAGTTCATGCTAACGTACATCCAATTGGATATATATATCAGGATCACCCTAACACAAAGTGCTTGCCAAAGGATAAAATGAAAAAGAGAAAGGTGAAGATCACCTTGACTCTTGCATAAAGTAAAAGACATAAAGTAAAATATAGGCCCTTCGCAGAGGGGAGCAGGGATTTGCAGAGGTGCCAGAGCTCGATTTTGAAATAGATATAAATAATTTTGAGAGGAATGATCTCATTGTCAACATAACAACCAAGAGTTCCCAATATCTTCCATACTACATACATTATAGGCGTTTCCCACGCAGAATGGTAAAAGTTTATACTCCCCCAACCACCAACAAGCATCAATCCATGGCTTGCTCGAAACAACGAGTGCCTCCAACTAACATGAAACCTGGGGGAGTTTTGTTTGCAATTATTTTGATTTGATTTTGATCTTTTTGGATCGTGGGACTGCGCATCCCGGTTACCGCCACTTTCTCGTGAATGAGGAGTAGAGTCCACTCCTCTTGAGAATAACCCACCTAGCATGGAAGACACTGACAACCCCTAGTTGCTACATGAGCAATTCGGGCATACAAAACAGAATATAATTTGAAGGTTTAGAGTTTAGCACATACAAATTTACTTGGAACGGCAGGTAAATACCGCATATAGGTAGGTATGGTGGACACTCATGGCAAAACTAGGTTTAAGAATATTTGGAAGCACAAGTAGTATCTCTATTTGGTGCTAGGAATTTTGGCTAGCATGAGGGGGAAAGGCAAGCTCAACATGTTTGAATGATCCATGACAATATACTTTAACTGACATGCGAGAAAACATGACCCATTACGTTGTCTTCCTTGTACAACATCAACTCTTTAGCATGTCATACTTAATGTGTGCTCCCAATTATGAAAGATGTCTATGATAATATATTTATATGTGAAATCTCTCTTCCTTCAATATTCTTTCATGAATTGTTCAAATGACTAATACAATGCTTGCTAACCGTCAATAAATTTACAACCTCTACTTCTTAGATTTGAAGTCATTACTCTCCATGGGATAGGCAAACAAGACATATATAATTTCAGATTTATGACAATCAACTCATTCAACCATTTACTCATAGGATATAAGTGAAGCACACGAGTAAATGACAAACTACTCCAAAAAGATATAAGTGAAGATCAAAGAGTAGCTAAATAATTATGCAACTATGCAAAGACTCTCTCTCATTAAAGAATTTAAGATCTTGGTATCTTATTCAAACAGCAAGCAAAGCGAAATAAAATGACAATGCAAGCATAGCATAACTCATGTGAAGAAGCAAAAACTTAGGCTCAACCGATACTAACCGATAGTTGCCGAAGAAGAAAGGTGGGATGCCTACCAGGGCATACCCAAGCTTAGATGCTTGAGACTTCTTGGAATATTATCTTGGGGTGCCGTGGGCATCCCCAAGCTTGAACTTTTATGTCTCCTTAATTCCTCTCATATCATGGTTTCTCTTTTTATCAAAACCTTCATTCACAACAAACTCAACAAGAACTCGTGAGATAGGTTAGTATAAACCAATGCAAAAGCATAACATATTCTACCGTAACAAATCACTAACATTATTATTCAACATTGAATACTAAATGTCTCTGCACACTTAATACTCCTATCCTCAAATAGAATCATTAAACAAGCAAACATATGCAAACAATGCAACCATAACTGCAATCTGTGAAAACAGTACAGTCTGTAAAGAATGCAAGAGTATCAATAATTCCCTGACTCCAAAAATTATGAACTAAAATTCCCACTATAATAAATTTATCAAATCTTAATATGCAAAAAGATTCAACATTAGACCATTTTCTGACTTTTCTAGGGAATTTTTGCAACAGCGGTAAACTTTCTGTTTTCAAACAGCAACATGTATACTAGCAAAATAAGCATGGTAAAGGCTATCCATGACTTTTTTATTGAGACTGAAGATGCAAAACATTATCATAACTAACATCAAGCAAAAACTAGCAAAATAAAATGACACTCCCAGCAAAACACGTATAATGTGGTGAATAAAAATATAGCTCCAAGTAAAGTTACCGATGAACGAAGACCAAAGAGAGGATGCCATCCGGGGCATCCCCAAGCTTAGGCTCTTGGTTGTCCTTGAATATTACCTTGGGGGTGCCTGGGGCATCCCCAAGCTTAGGCTCTTGCCACTCCTTATTCCATAGTCCATCGAATCTTTACCCAAAACATGAAAACTTCAACCACACAAAACTCAAAACAAAACTCGCAAGCTCCATTAGTATAAGAAAATAAATCATCACTTAGGTACTGTAATGAACTCATTCTAAATTCATATTGGTGTAAAACCTACTGTATTCTAACTTCTCTATGGTTCGTACCCTCCGATACTACTCATAGATTCATCAAAATAAGCAAACAACACAATGAAAACAGAATCTGTCAAAAACAGAACAGTCTGTAGTAATCTGTATCAAACGTATACTTCTGGAACCCCAAAAATTATGAAATAAACTGGTGGACCTGAGGAATTTGTCTATTAATCATCTGCAAAAACAATGAACCTAAAATCACTCTCCAGTAAACAATGGCATCTATTGTCGTGAGTGCAAAAGTTTCTGTTTTTTACAGCAAGATCATAAAGACTTCACCCAAGTCTTCCCAAAGGCTTTACTTGGCACTTTATTGAAACAAAAGCTATAAAACATGATTAATACAGTAGCATAATCATGTGGACACACAAAAACAGTAAGTCTAAATATTGGGTTGTCTCCCAACAAGTGTATTCCTTTAATGCCTTTCTAGCTAGGCATGATGATGGAAATGATGCTCACATAAAAGATAAGAATTGAAACATAAAGAGAGCATCATGAAGCATATGACTAGCACATTTAAGCCTTATCCACTTCCTATGCATAGGGATTTTGTGATAAAACAACTTATGTGAACAATAATCAACTAGCATAGGAAGGTAAAACAAGCATAGCTTCCAAATTTGAAGCACATAGAGAGGAAACTTGACATTATTGGAACTCCTACAAGCATATGCTCCTCCCTCATAATAATTTTCAGTAGCATCATGAACGAATTCAACAATATAACCAGCACCTAAAGCATTCTTTTCATGATCTACTAGCATAGAAAATTTACTACTCTCCACATAAGCAAATTTCTTCTCATGAATAATAGTCGGAGCAAACTCAACAAAATAACTATCATGTGAGGCATAATCCAATTGAAAACTAAAATCATGATAACAAGTTTCATGTTTATCATTATTCTTAATAGCATACAAGTCATCACAATAATCATCATAGATAGCAACTTTGTTCTCATAATCAATTGGAACCTCTTCCGAAATAGTGGAATCATCACTAAATAAAGTTGACACTCTTCCAAATCCACTTTCATATTCATCACAATAAGATTCAATATCCTCCAAAATAGTGGGATCAATACTACCTAAAGTTGACACTCTTCCAAACCCACTTTCATCAATATAATCATCATAAACAGGAGGCATGCTTTCATCATAATAAATATTCTCATCAAAACTTGGGGAAAAAATATCATCTTCATCAAACATAGCTTCCCCAAGCTTGTGGCTTTGCATATCGTTAGCATCATGGATATTCAAGGAATTCATACTAACAACATTGCAATCATGCTCATCATACAAAGATATAGTATCAAACATTCTATAGATTTCTTCTTCTAGCACTTGAGCACAATTTTCCTTACCATCATTCTCACAAAAGATATTAAAAAGATGAAGCGTATGATACAAACTCAATTCCATTTTTTTATAGTTTTCTTTTGTAAACTAAACTAGTGATAAAACAAGAAACTAAAAGACATAATCGAAGATCCGAGGTGCTTAAGCTCGAGCTTTGGGTGTTGGAACTCAGGGTGCGAGAAGGCGCGAGCGTGGAAATAGAGGGATAGGCCTCGACTCCTTTATAAAAATGGGAAGAATATCAAGCATCCCCAGCATAACCATCGTGACTTGCCTAAAAACACGGAGTCATGCCAACAGGCACGGCTGGATTACCCATACCCGTATTGATGAGGATCCCGTAATAAGAGGGACACGATCTCTGCTTCGACAAGAGGTGCCAATGGAACCGCCTCGTAATGTGTGCGGTAGCTGGTTGTAAAAAAGAATGGTTCGAAAAAAAACCGGACCATGGCGTGATGTCACACTACAAAGAGTTGTCAGCAAATTAGATTCGTGGTTTATTATCCTCTCTACTGTGGTATATGAAATTTGTCTTGCAGAGACGGACACGGTCCTTGTGTTCAGATATTATCTTGGAAGTATTCGAAGATGGAACCAGCCTCGCAATGTCGAAGATAATCTACGCGTCGGACTCATCGTCATTGAAGCCTGGTTCAGGGGCTACTGAAGGAGTCCTAGATAAGGGGGTACCGGATAGCTGGACTATATGCTTTGGCCGGACTGTTGGACTATGAAGATACAAGATTGAACACTTCGTCCCATGTCCGGATGGGACTCTCCTTGGCGTGGAAGGCAAGCTTGGCGATTCGGATGTAGATCTCCTTCCCTGTAAACCGACTCAGTGTAACCCTAGCCCCTCCGGTGTCTATATAAATCGGAGGGTTTAGTCCGTAGGACTCAACAACAATCATACCATAGGCTAGCTTCTAGGGTTTAGCCTCTCTGATCTCGTGGTAGATCAACTCTTGTAATACTCATATCATCAAGATCAATCAAGAAGGAAGTAGGGTATTACCTCCATCGAGAGGGCCCGAACCTGGGTAAACATCGTGTCCCCAGTCTCCTGTTACCATTAGCCTTAGACACACAGTTTGGGACCCCCTACCCGAGATCCGCCGGTGTTGTCACCGACACTAAGCACTTCTCTTATTGCAAGAAAGATCAATCTAGTAGGCCAAACTAAACCAATAATTCGAAGAGACTTGCAAAGATATCGAATCATGCATATAAGAATTCAGAGAAGAACCAAATAATATTCATAGATAGTCTGATCATAAATCCACAATTCATCGGATGTCGGCAAACACACCGCAAAATAATATTACATCAAAAAGATCTCTAAGAACATTGAGGAGAACTTTGTATTGATAATCAAAGAGAGAGAAGAAACCATCTAGCTAATAAGTATGGACCCGAAGGTCTCTGGTAAACTAGTCACACTTCATCGGAGAGGCAATGGTGTTGATGTAGAAGCCCTCCATGGTCGATTCCCCCTCCGGTAGGATGCTGGAAAAGAGCCCAAGATGGGATCTCATGGGTACAGAAGGTCGTGGCGGTGGAATAGTCGTTTCGTGGCTCCCCCTGATGTTTTAGGGTATAAGAGTATATATAGGCGAAAGAAGTACCTCAATGGAGCTACAAGGGGCCCATGAGGGTGGGGGACGCGCCTACCCCCCTGGGCGCGCCCTCCTGCCTCGTGGCTTCCTCGTGGCATTATAGACTTCAACTCCAAGTCTTTTCAATAGCTTTCGGTCCAAGGAAGATCGTCACAAAGGTTTCATTCCGTTTGGACTCCATTTGGTATTCCTTTTCTATAAACTCTAAAATAGGCAAAAACAGAAACTAGCACTCGGCCTCTGGTTAATAGGTTAGTTTCAAAAATAATATAAAAGAGCATATTAAAGCCCATTAAGCATCCAAAACAGATAATATAATAGCATGGAACAACAAAAAATTATAGATACGTTGGAGATGTATCACTTTGCAGGAGGCAGCCTTGGGGAGTGGCCCGACGATGAGGAGGAGGACGACGAGCCGCACTGTGGTCAAGGCGCCGAAAAGGTGGGTGCCGGCTCCTCGGCTGCGCCGACTCCAGCAGTCGGGGTGCCAAAACGCCGGGCCGGTGCCGGGTTGTTCGGCAGCCGGCCCAAGAAGGCCAAGACCTCGGTTGCCGTGACCAAGCGGCGCCCTTTTCTAGAAGGGCCCGAAACAGCGCCCGATGATATCTGCGTAAGTGCTTTGTTTTTTCTGTTGTTGCTTGGCATTTGGTTCCCTTGCAACTTTTCACTAGTTTTTCTTGTATCCTTGAACAAGGCCCCTCCATCTCTCTCGTGGGCCCCGTATGCCTCGGTGGTCAGGGTGGATGACGGCTCCGCAGGTCCCGCCATGTGGATCCACTCGCCACCCTCCAAGAGGCGACGGAGAGGAACACACGGGAGGTGCGAGATGAGAGGGAGGCCGTGGACCGGGAGGAGGCAGAGGCGGCCAAGGCGGTGCAGGCGGAGGCCGACGCGGCAGCCAGGGCGCAGGCCGACGCGGCGAGCAAGGAGCAGGCAGACGTGGCCGCCAAGGCGCAGGAGGCAGATGCATCCCGCGGTCGAGTCCCGGACTTCGCCAATCTGTAGCATGCGGAGCCGCCTGTGCCAGAGGGCCAGGTGCTGACTGGTGGGGCTGGCGTTAACCATCCGACCTTGGAGAGGGGAGGAGGCGGACCCGTTGGTTGAGAGGCGGAGGTTGTTCCGTGTGCGCCGACTGCCGACGCGCAGGGCAGCTAGCCTGCCTCGCCGCAGGTGGCGCCGTCAAGCGGTGGGTTGGTGGTGGGTCCGATTCCCACTGTTCGCGTTCCCGCGTGCCGGCGCCCGGTGAAGGCGAACTCAGCGCCAAGGTGGATGGAGATCGGGGCCACCAGCTCGACAGCGCCCGACACCGAGGCCACCAGTGCCACCTTGGCAGACTGGGCTTCTGGGGGCGGCACCGACGTATTGAACATGGCTGCTCAGGACGTCTTGTCCCAGTTCAGCACCCAAGGCGCCGCCCTTCAGGGATCCATACAGGAGTTCTTAGCGACGAGGATGGCCGTCCGGTTACGCGCTTGCTTCTTGTTACTTTCTTTGAAGCTATTGCAATCTTCCGTGGGGGCCCGCCAGCGCACCCACTGGGTGTAGCCCCCGAGTTCCGGGCCGGCTGCTGAGCAGGCGGCTCGAAACTTTCAGGTAAATTATGAGTGCTAACTTTTTTCTTTTTCTTCTGTTGTCTACGTTGCAGGACTACCACAACCTCCGTGCAACCACTTTGAACTCCCAGAACCAGGAGCTGGCCACGCGGACAGACGACTTGACACGGAGCCGGAGTAAGCACTCTGTCTTCCTTCTCACGGGGGCGCATCATTGCACCCGCTGGCACTACTAGGAAAAACCTTACCAGTAGTGTGGGTTTTTAGACTACCAGTAGCATAGGTTCCCATGCTACTGCTATGACGCTACATCTATTTTTTAGCAGTAGCGTGTTTTTTACCCCCACGCTACTGCTAAACAGACATACCAGTAGCACTGGTGCCCCACGCTACTAGTATTCCACACCCACGCTACTAGTAAAGGAATAGTAGTAGCGCTTCTATGATACACCCACGCTAGTAGTAACAAATTAGGATTTAAAAAAAATAAGTCTACCTATTTCAGTTTAGACATGCATTTCACAATACGTACATGTTATGCATATAGTCAATTATCAATCATACATATCTGACGTAGACGATTAAAACACACACACGCACACACGCACACACACGCACGCGTGCGCGCACACACACACACACAATATATGCCACACGTCTATGTTGTCGGCGTCGGTGCCTCCACAAGGCCGTGTTGACGGTGTTGATGTCGTCGTCGCCACCGCCGCCGCAGCACCATGACAATGTCGTTGTCTTCGTCGCCGCTGTAGCCCTGTGTCAATGTCGATGTCGTCGTCGTCATCGTCGCCGCAGCCCCATGTCGATATCGTCTTCGTCGCCGACGTAGCTTCATGTCCATGTGTTCCCCACTAGGAACTCACAAATCCTGGAGTTAAACAATGAACCAAGACCACTACTAGGAACTCAAAAGAACCTGGAGCATTAGTACAGTATAACAGTAACCTATGGAGCACTAAGTAACAATAGCAGAAACAAAAGCATATAGCAGCAGCATAGTATATATGAATTATAAGCAGTACATAACAGACCAATCCTAGCATGACCAAATCTTATTATAGATTCTGAATCCAAGCTTTTGAGGCAAATTGCAACAAGCAAAGTTTGTGCACCAAGTAGGAGTAATTCCCAGGTCATTCGCAGGCAATCAAGCAAGAAGGCATCAGCAACAGCCGATTATTACCAACATTGTACACTGTCAGGTGATTTCAATTTAACTCTTGGTTGTAGATGTATTCTTGTTGTATTACTAGTAATCATCAGCAGTAACAACACTTGGTCATAATAAATATCACTGGTCATGATAGTCGACATGACAACTTCCCATTTATTACTATATTTATAAGGAATTTTTGTAATAACATTAATTCATGTGACATAAGAGACTTAGAGCAACATTTTATATATTAGTGAAAGTTAAGCTGCTGCACTTGGAAATTTTTAACACCAATCAAATAGATGTGTTATGTATATTCTCTAGTGCAGTCTTAAATTGGAAGGAAATAATGAGTTTCTTCTTTCAAACCAATGTTGTGATTTTATTGAAAAGTATGAGCAGGTGCACTTATATTATATGAAAAATATAAATATCAATACATTTTTTATCTCACATGGATGCATTAAGTAATAATGTGTGTGTGTGTGTGTGTGTGTGTGTGGCATAGAATCTTACATATTCGGTAAAGTCATTTTTAAAGCTAAGTATTCAGAAGCATCAAAGATGGTTATTTTGAGAATGGAAATATATACCATAACTCGTTGGTTGTTTCTTGTAAGATTATGTAGATAGAGTACCATCTAGAAAGACTCTCATGGCTCATTGATTGTTGCTTGTAATGCTATACAAATAGAGGGCCATCCAAAAAGATTAAGCTATCAAAATGTTCCAATGCTCGCCTTAACTTCACTACCAGTTGTTGAAATAATAAAAATAGTAACCATAGAAGCAAAGTTTGATGGATAAAGCTTTAGGACTACAACATTGTAGTTGAAATTAATTTTTTGTAGTAAGGCCTTACTGGGAAGCTGAATCGCATAATATCCTTGCTGAGTAGTCGGGCCGGATTTTCAGGCGACTAATCTTTTGTTGATGTTTATGTCTTCTCTTTCTTGTCTTTGCAGAGGCGGCCGCCGAGCTGCAGCAGTGCCTGGGCGAGGCCCAAATCGAGCTTCGTGCCGAGGAGGAGCGCAGCCAGGCGGCTTAGGAGTGCGCGCGCCTGACCAAGAAGCTGGCGGCCCAGGCGGAGCAGCCCAAGGCGGAGCGCAAGAAGCTGAAGGACAGCGAAGACTCTCTCAAGGCCAAGTTTGAGGCTCAACGTTCAAACTGGGTTGAGAGGGAGAAGTTCCTGTCCGACGGCTATGGCGAGATCAAGGACATAATCAACGTTATGTTATTTCTTCTTCTTGAGCGGCTGCCAACTGGTGCAGAAGCCGACTTCTGTCTTCTAATCTTTTGATCTTATCCTTGTAGAGCTCTGTTGGAAATATACCCTAGAGGCAATAATAAAATGGTTATTATTATATTTCCTTGTTCATGATAATTGTCTATTGTTCATTCTATAATTGTATTAACCGGAAACCGTAATACATGTGTGAATACATAGACCACAACATGTCCCTAATGAGCCTCTAGTTGACTAGCTCGTTGATCAATAGATGGTTATGGTTTCCTGACCATGGACATTGGGTGCCATTGATAACGGGATCACATCATTAGGAGAATGATGTGATGGACAAGACCCAATCCTAAGCATAGCACAAGATCATGTAGTTCGTTTGCTAAAGCTTTTCTAATATCAAGTACCATGAGATTGTGTAACTCCCTGATACTGTAGAGTGCTTTGGGTGTACCAGACATCACAACGTAACTGGGTGACTATAAAGGTGCACTACTGGTATCTCCGAAAGTGTTTGTTGGGTTGGCACGAATCAAGACTGGGATTTGTCACTCCGTATGACGGAGAGGTATCTCTGGGCCCACTCGGTAATGCATCATCATAATGAGCTCAATGTGACTAAGTATTTAGTCACGGGATCATGCATTACGCAACGAGTAAAGTGACTTGCCGGTAACGAGATTGAACGAGGTATTGGGATACCGACGATCGAATCTCGGGCAAGTAACATACTGATAGACAAAGGGAATTGTATACGGGATTGCTTGAATCCCCGACATCGTGGTTCATCCGATGAGATCATCGTGGAACATCTGGGATCCAACATGGGTATCCAGATCCCGCTGTTGGTTATTGACCAGAGAGCTGTCTCGGTTATGTCTGCATGATTCCCGAACCCGTAGGGTCTACACACTTAAGGTTTGATGACCCTAGGGTTATAAGGAAAGTTTGTATGTGGTTACCGAATGTTTTTTGGAGTCCCGAATGAGATCCCAGGCATTACGAGGAGTTCAGGAATGGTGTGGAGTTAAAGAATAATATATAGGAAGTGATGTTTTGGCCACCGGAAGTATTTTAGGGGTCACCGATAATGTATCGGGACCACCGAAAGGGTTCCGGGGGTCCACCGGGAGGGGCCACCAGCCCCGGAGGCTTGCATGGGCCTAGAGTTGGAAGGGACCAGCCCCAGAGTGGGCTGGTGCTCCTCCCACCAAGGCCCAAGGCACATGTAGGAGGGGAGGGGAAACCCTAGGCGCAGATGGGCCTAAAGGACCACCCTAGGGCACACCCCCCTCTCTCCCCCTCTTGGCCGCCCCCCTCCATCCCATATAGGGCTGCTGCCCCCCTAGGGTTGGGAACCCTAGAGGGGGCGCACCCTCCTCCCCTCCTCCTATATATAGTGGGGGGTTTTGGGGCTGCCAAGGACGCGAGTCTCGCTCTCTCTCGGCGCAGCCCTACCTCTCTATATCCTCGTTCTCTTGGTGCTGCTGCTGGAGATATCTTTCCCAACCTCTCCCTCCTCCTTGCTGGATCAAGGCAAGGGATACGTCACCGGGCTGCACGTGTGTTGAATGCGGAGGCGCCGTTGTTTGGTACTTAGATCGGAATCGACCGTGATCTAAATCGCTACGTGTACGACTCCTCCAACCACATTCTTGTAACGCTTCAGCATCGCGATCTTCAAGGGTATGAAGATACACTCCCCTCTCTCATTGCTAGAATCTCCTAGATTGATCTTGGTGATATGAAGGAATATTTTGAATTATTGCTACGTTCCCCAACAAGTTCTTCTCGGGCCACTCCGTCGTCGTCAGCTAGGCCATCGAGGCACGGCGCAAGGTGCGAAGGGTGGCAGGCATGGACATTGCTCCCAACGTGCCCCATAATCTCGACGAGTAGCTCGGCCGTCAAGGCACGCTTGCAACCATCCCATCGGATGCTCTGCCACCTACAGCGCGCCGTGGCCTAGGTGCTAACCCCCCTCTGGCTGGACGCTCAAGTTCCGCGCACCCCCAGCCGGACTGCCGACTGGCTGGAGTTGGCAGTCGGACGCTTCGAGGCCTGGAAGGGCCCCGCGGCTCGAGCGGGTGCCCGGACGGCCTTGGAGTTCGGCAAGGCTTGATACCCCGGCCTCGATCTGGGCCAGATGGCCACCTTTCAGCTAGAGGCCGGTCTGGAGCTAGCGGCGGTGGGTCCTGCGCTCACTCAGCATGCTTCGGTGATCGCCGACTATGCTGACACCACTGTCTTCATCCCCGAGCTGGACGATAAGGGCGCTGAGGTGCCGCCTAGCTGGTTCGTGTTGAACCCGGCGGATGGGGAGGACTTGGCGAAGGAGTCGCTTCCAGCGACGAGGGTGAAGAGGACGAGGATGATGACTGCGAAGACGACGCACCGGAGGTTGGAGCAGGCAGCCAGCCTCAGCCCGACCGAGTCTCGACCAGCGAGCCATGGGTGGCTGCCCCGACTGCTGCTGACGCTGACCAGGATGAGACTCACCAGTCGGCCGCTCCACCATCTAGTGCCGCTGCCTCCACCAATCTCTTGGACCCTCCTGCTGCTCCTCTGGCCTAGGCGACCATTTTATCTTGGCTTTCCCTATCCTTGTAATCTTTTGAAAAAGTATGTTAACTTCGCGCAATTCCACCCACTGGAGTGTATATTTAAACTTAATGAATGCCGACCTTGTGCCTTTTGCAATGTACAAAATTTTAAATCCCCACATTCTTGCATGTGTTGCCGGGTTCTTTTTCGATTTTGCCTTTCTCTTTTTGGCTTTTTCTTTGCCGTGTTTTTTTGGCTGCATCCCTGCCAGCCGGACACACTACAAAACAAAGACACATCATGACATTTTTGGGCCGAACGATTTTTTCCTGTCATACTTATGACACTTCTAGGACGATAATTGTGAAAAAACCCGGTATCATCATAGATGTGGTGGGCTCTTACTTCTATGACAAAAAATCATGACAGAAAATGGGCTTTTCATCCTAGGCGGGCCGTAGACGCAGCTGCATGACATTCTTTGGGCCGTGCATGACGGAAAAAACTATGGTAGAAGCGAGGGCGAGGAAATTATCAGAAAGTTCCCGGTTACGGTGGGTGGTCGGGGGCCGAGCGATGCGTGTTTCTCTCGTACACGTACGCGCGTGGGCGTGAGCCGTTGGGCTCTAACTAAACCCGAGCGAGGCGTTCGTCTAACTGAACCCGAGCGATTGCACATTAGGCTATGCGTTGAACCCGAGCGATTGATCGATGGCTGTTAACTGAACCCGATCGAGTGATTCCTTCGCTACTGCTGCTAACTAAAGCCGATCGATGCTGCCTCAGGATGTATAGTGAGCG
>NC_041385.1:36278180-36300916 GCF_002162155.2 Triticum dicoccoides | reverse complement strand
GTTGGATGAACAATTCCCAGTGGGGGTTGGATGAACAGGACCCCGTGGTGTTGCCGCTGGATGAATGTGACACTCCAAAAAATTTTGTTTTTGTTTTCAGCAAAAACCTTGCTTGGTTTGAAAAAGGCCATTTAAATCCTTCCTAAAAACTCTCTCTCAAAAAAAATTCCCTTGGCAAGGGCTTTGATTTTTGCATCCTCTGCAACCCTGGTATTTGGTTATTAAAAACCTTTCATCTGAGTTTCCATTCTCAAAAACATTTCTAGGATTTTGACTTTCTTTTAAATAAGAAACCCTAAAGGTTTTGAAGCTATTTTTGTTTTGAACCATCCTTGGTTTTACCATGCCTCTTGTGGTAAATTCTCCCAAAACCCCTCCCTCCACTTTGGGGCAATCCAAACCTTCTGTCCCAACAAGTTAAATCCATTTTTGGATTTTATTCCATTTATTTTTCTCCCCAAAATAATTCTGTCATTTATTTTAAGCCTAGGTGATTTGCAAAGCAAGTGCCTAATTCCCTTTGAGTTTTGATCTCAAACCAACTCCTATGGATAGTCTCTAGCACCCACAACCTAGAACCATCAAGATCCACTCTTCCTCTTTTCAAAATTTTCAAATTTCATCCTCTGCAACTTTGGACCAAATTTGTCAAATTTGGTGAAATTCATATCTCCTCTTCCCCAAAAATTCTACCAAAATTCAGGCAGCCCCCAGATGCAATGAGAGGCCACCCCACCAAAAATCAGCTCGAGGAAAATTCCCCACATGCCAAAACCATTTCGTCGAACACTTGGCCGGCACTGTTCCTGTGCACTTTGAGAAAGTTCCGAGTTTGCAGTGTCGTTTTTCGTCAGAGTGTTGTCACTGATCACCCGTGCACCCTGGCGCTTTGTGCACAGCCCCTTCTCCCTGGCCAGAGCACCGCACGCCCTCTTGGACGGACGCAGGTGTCGGTGGCGGCGAGCATCACCGACGCCAGCAGCTTCCGCGGTGGCAGAGCCACCCGTGGCAGGCCAACGGAGCCAGCACCGGCTCGCAACGCCGTTCTACGCCGCCCAATGCTCCCTAGCCCTCCGCGTGGCCTCATGCATGCCAGCGCACCCCTGCAGCACCGTCGCCGTGGCCCGGCAAGCACAGGGCGCGCCCTGTGCCGCCGACGGGCCCGCGCCGCCCCGTTCTGCCGAAACTAGCCAGCACGCCCGATCAAGCCAGGGTTAGATGCAAAACGGAGCCCGTGGACCTCCACGTCAATGATCAACCGCCTAATCTCCATGACCAAGCACTGCGCCGTCGTAACCATCACCGGAGATCCCCGTTCTCGGCCACCGCCTTGGATCACCTATAAAAAGGAGCCCCGAGCTCGTTCTCGAGCATGCACCACCACTGCACCTCACCAGTACCCCGCCAAGCCACTAGGAGGACCTCGAGAAGGTCTCCTCCCCCAACTCCGGCCGCCCCGATCCGCCTCGGCCACCAGCTCGATCCACTCCAGTGAGGCCATCCTCGACGCCCAAACCTCGTCAGTAGCCACCTCGAGCACCAAGTGAGCTAACCCAAGCTTCAATTTGACCTCCGCAGCCCTTCCCGACGAGATCCAATTCCACCCGAGCCGCCGTCCGTCGGAGCAAGGACCGCCGTCGACGTGGTGCTCGCCGACGACCACCACCACCACCCACCGACGCGGAAGGACACCCTGAACACGTAGGTACTCTCCGATCATCCTAACTCGCCATGGATCGCCGCCGGCGACCACCACAGCTCTCGGGCGCCGACGAGCCCTGTTTCTCCCCTTTGAAAATTTAAACCTGACGGGTGGGACCCCCTCGCCAGTGTTTTCTCTTTTTCCGAATCGTTTTCTGTTTTATCAGTCGACCCCCTGGAAACTTTCTGTTTCATAACAGATAAGTCCCTGGTTTTAAAACCTTTATAACTTTTAGACAGAAACTGATTTTTGAATGATTCTTTTTCTGTCATCTTTATTTTTCTGTCTAGTTTTTTTTTGTCATTTTTATTTGAAAAAATATTTGGAACACTTTTCTGTGCACTCGCGGTATTTACGTTAAGTATGTATTTTTCTTATACCGTAGATACCGGAGGAGGTGACGGAGCCGCGAACTTCGCCAAGTTAGACTCCGACTACTCCGAACCAGGCAAGCAATTATTGAACTTTTGATATGATGAGTGGTTGTTGCATGTTTGCATTTAGTAGTTTCATGGCATGTTTATGAGCATTTCATTAAATGTTATATTTCATGCAAAGATGAGGCAAGTGAGTTTCGGAAATCCATATGTTGTTGGATATAAGTTTGCATCGCCATGTGATGGCATGAGAATGGGTAAGATGGCAGTGTTGTAGCATGCGAGTCTTATGCCAGACCATTTGACTCCAGTATCAACGTGAATCAAGTCACGTTCCCATTTGTTTTCCTTCCTGTACTACCACATATTTTCCGCAAGGAATATGGCTTAGTAACTTCCAAACCGCTTTCCTGGTACACACCAAGTAGAGAGGCCGTGATGAGGGTTCCATGGCCCTGGATTAAATCCCGTCATCCGGTCAGGGGGCATGGGTGTTTCCGATGGGACCGGGAGGGGGGCACCCCTTAGAGCACGCGTATAGAAATTTGATCCCATGCTATTCGAGGTTGTGACCTCCCCGTCTCAAAGTTTTTCTTGGACGTTGTCTAGGGTGATCCTTGGCATCGTGAGGTGGAATGGGTGTGTACTGGTTAGATGTGTTTCTACCGAAATACCATAAACGGAACTAGTCCTTCGTGACTACGGAAATCCGTTGGCTGTGGGCAATTAGTACAAACTCTGTAGAGTCAAAAATCCTTTGAATCATCTTGTACAATGTCCAAGTACTGTGTTCATCTTATCTTATCAAATGTCAGTCTCAGTGACAAAACTCCGGTGAACAACATGAGTGTTAAGTCCGGTTAAAAGTTTATTCTTGTGGATGGAATAACCTGTTATTTACTTTTGATTAAGCCCTTTCTGTGATGTCGCTCAGATGTCCGACTGTGGCACACTTGTTATTTATTTTCCATATAAGCCCTTTTTGTGATGTGGCTCAGACGTCCGACTGTGGCACACTTGTTATTTACTTTTGATATAAGCCCTTTCTGCGATGTCGCTCAGACGTCCGACTGTGGCAGTTATTTACATTTGATATAAGCCCTTTCTGTGATGTCGCTCAGACGTCCGACTGTGGCACACTTGTTATTTATTTTTCATATAAGCCCTTTCTGTGAAGTCGCTCAGACGTCCGACTGTGGCACACTTGTTATTTACATTTGATTAAGCCCTTTCCGTGATGTCGCTCAAACGTCCGACTGTGGCACGCTTGTCATTTACTTTTCAAATAAAGCCCTTTATATGGTGTCACCAAGACGCCCAACTGCGGCTTGATTATTTATTTGTTTACCTTTTGAGGCGTTGCTCCAGACACCCGATCGGTCTTCAGTTGTTTGGATTTCGGGAGGACTACCGCCCGACTTCCTTTTTACTTATCATATCATGCAAATATTTATTATTTGAATGAGCATTATCATTTTTGCTCATGACGCATTCATGCATGCATTTGTTATATCTTTTGTCCGAACTGTCTTGTGAGTACTTTCAAAGTACTCACCTGGCTTGTTGATTTGGCCAGATGTTGATGAAGGTGATCTCATGGATGAAGAGTTCGATAGAGAGTCCGACGCCTAGAGGAGTCCCAGTCAGTCCCGTGCGATCCTGGATTTGGTCATTGTATTATTTCTGCTTCCGCTACCTCATAAATAAATTCATCGAGCCTCACCTCGACGCTCGATGAGCTGCCAGTTTAGGAGTCAAGTTATCCACCACCACTTTTATCTCGAGTTAGTAGCATGTCACCACACCCTGTGTCATAACCGCCTTTATGTACAATATTGGCGTGTTTGTAATAAATTGTTGAGCAACCTCAGCTCAACCCTGTAATATACTTGATGCTACTGGTCTTCTGTATTCAAGTAATTGTCTACCAGTAAGGATAACTCTTCCTATACTGGGATCAAGAGATCGATTTTCTCAATAAGTATTTTATTGAAAAACCGGTCGTGACAAACTTGGTACCAGAGCTAGGCTGACTGTAGGAAGCCACTAGGTGCGATTGCTAATCGGTTATTAGCATCGTAGAGTTTATTCATATTTTTACAAATGTAGTCATTTTCTGACAATCAGCACAAATTTATGATCTGACCATTCAGAATTTTGCCTACTTTTGTAGATGGCTGGCAACGACTGTGAGTCACAGGTGTTCGCCAACGTGCCTGAGGGGTTCGTCAAGCTCCTCTCCTTCATCGTCCAGGTCGCGATGGGGCCATCAGTGCGCCTAGTCTTCACACTCTATCCACACAAGATCAACAACAGTCTGACCATGCACCAGGCCGCGGTGCAATTCAAGGGAGGGCGTGTTGAATTACGCCGCTTCCGGTTCTTGGGGAGAGCCATGCCTACAGAGAGGCATGCTATGCGGATGGCTGCCCGTGAGGCGATAGCTCGTCTCCGGGATGTTCTTCCTTCAATGAAGACTCGTCGCGACCGCTACCTTCCATGCCACGTGCCATACACTTGTCATTACTCATTCGCTTGCCCCAGAGGAGAGCGAGACGAGGCCTTTGAGGTGCTTGTCGAGTACCTCTGAGCCCTGGAGGCAGCCTTCGACAACATGGTGGACAACCTTGTAGCTGCCCGCATGGAATCAGTCCATGGCTGTGCCGCCAACAGGAGAGAGCTCCTGCACATCGCTCCACCGCTGACTTTCATCTCGTCCTCGGCATCCCATTCACCTACCATTCTCGCCACTGCTCGTCGCCTACCTACCACAAAGGAGTTCAACCAAATCATTGCACCCACTCCAGTTCGTTCTGCACCACCTATTGCGCCCACTCCTATTCGTGTTACTCCGCCTATGGCACCCGCTCCACCAGTTTAGCGCAGCGCTGCACATCTGGAGCCTATTAGCAAGGAGGAAGTTGAGTCCCCCGCCTCACTGCGCCTCACCCTCGGCAGGCCAACGGAGATCCTCACCATCTCCTACTGAGTACGCTTAGCCGCTATGCGATGTACCGACTTGTGCTATATGTTTATATGTACATAGGTTGTGAGAAGTAGCTTGTTTGCGCATCATGTAGGGTCTGGAGAAGTGCACTAAACTAAATAACATGTCAGGAATATGTACGCATATCCTGAGTGATGTATTGTATAATTACTACTCGCATGTAAGATATGTAATAGTCCTTCTCCGTGCGCAATCGTTTAATTTTCTTAAAAAAATTTTTTGGAGCTTTTAAAGATTTCCGTAATTGTGAATTTATTGGCTGTTGTGATTCAATTTCTTTTCTTACGAGATTTACAAAATATATCCCCAGAGTGAAAGATGTCTCGTCCTTGGACACGCTCCATGCCAAATCAGCCAGAGGAAAATTATGGCACACCACCAAACAACAATTTCACACAGGGGCAGTCAAGTCAACAGGACAATGAAACAACATTGACCCAAGTATGTCGTCTTTATGAACAGAGTCAGCAACAACATCAGGAAATGATGAACCAAGTCATCAATATGGGAAATCACCATGGACAGAATCAGCAGCAATCCAAGTTGTCTGAGCTACAGAAGACGCGTCCCCCAACATTTTCTCATACTGACAAACCTCTTGAGGCCGACGACTGGCTTCGAGACACGGAAAGAAAATTAGTAATTGCACAGTGTTCAGACCGTGAGAAAGTACTATATGCACTGCACTATCTCACTGGAGCAGCTGCATCATGGTGGGAAAATTTCCTACACATGCACCCCAACGAAAATGAAATAACCTGGGAGGAATTCAAAGAAAGTTTTCATGGGGCACACATTCCTAAAAGCGTTATGAAGATCAACAAGAGAGAATTTGATGACCTCAAACATAGGACCATGACGGTGTCAGAATACAACAGCCAGTTTACTCTGCTGTCTCGCTACGCCAACGAAGAGCATATGACTGAAAGCAAGAAGATGGAAAAATTCTTGGAAGGCCTGGCACCCGCGCTTAGATGCCAGTTGGTTGTGCACACTTTCCTAGATTTCAAGACACTAGTGGATAAGGCGATTACCTTGGAAAATGAGCAACGCAATTTGGAGGATTTCGGCAAACGCAAAAGGGACCAGACTACTCAGGCTCGAAACCACCGAAGCAAGACGTATTTTCAGAAGGGTGGGACACACAAACCTACGGCGAATAATTCACTCCCAATCAAGAATTTCCATGCAAGGGAGAAGGCGTTCACATCTCGCCCAGGCGTTACTTGCTACACTTGTGGAGAAGAAGGGCACTATGCCAAGCAGTGCCCCAAGCCAAGGAACTCAACCCCAAAGCCGAACAATGGTGGCAATAATTCAGCGCCCAAGCGGAACAATTTCAACCCCAATAACAACCACAGGAAGGGTCATCTGAACCACGTGACCAAAGAGGAAGCACAAAATGCCCCAGATATCGTACTCGGTACGTTCCCTGTCAACACAATACCTGCCATGGTTTTGTTTGATTCTGGAGCTTCTCAGTCATTCATTTCAAAGAGTTTTGCTTTGCAAAATAATGTTTCGATGCTTCCATTGGAAAAATCCAGATCATCAAGTCCCCTGGGATTAAGCAAGTGACCCAGAGTTACTATCAAGGTGTCGTTATTGAATTTGAAGGATTGGTTAACCACCAACAAAGATTTTATTTACTGCTTCAACCGAACCGTAATTCTCACCCACCATCACGGGAAGACAATAAAGGTTTCAGTCAAAGAAAGACAAATATCTCGGCAACTAAGGTTGAAAAAAGTGGACATTTATGAGTTAAGCAAGGTTCCAGTAGTGTGTGAATTTCCAGACGTATTTCCCGAAGAACTACCAAGCATGCCACCAGACCGAGAGATAGAATTCAGCATTGAGCTAGCACCCGGAACCGCTCCCATTTACAAGAAACCATACAGAATGGCACCATCCGAGTTGGTAGAATTGAAGAAGCAAATAAAAGAATTGTTGGACAAAGTATACATACGAGCCAGTTCCTCACCTTGGGGTTCTCCAATTTTATTTGCCAAGAAAAAGGATGGGACACTGAGATTGTGTATAGACTATCGAGCACTTAATATGGTCACAATCAACAACAAATACCCAATGCCCCGAACAAATGATTTATTTGATCAGCTCGCTCAGGCCAAAGTCTTCTCAAAAATTGACTTAAGGTCGGGATACCATCAATTAAAAGTGCGAACAGAAGATATCCCCAAGACAGCCTTCACCTCCAGATATGGACTGTATGAGTTCACAGTAATGCCGTTTGGACTAACAAATGCCCCCGCATATTTTGTTCACCTCATGAACAAAGTATTTATGAAGTTTATGGACAAGTTTGTTGTGGTGTTCATTGATGATATTCTGATATACTCCAAGACACCAGAAGAGCACACTGAACATCTCAGAATCATACTAGGAGAACTAAGGAAACATCAACTGTACGCCAAGTTCAGCAAATGTGAATTTTGGCTAAGACAGGTGGGTTTTCTGGGCCACGTACTGACCCAAGAAGGTATTGCAGTAGACTCGGAAAAGGTCAAGGCCGTACTTGGCTGGAAACCACCAGCCAGCGTAACGGACGTACAAAGTTTCTTTGGAATGGTAGGATACTACCGAAGATTTTTTGAAGGATTCTCCACCATAGCAAAGCCAATGACGCAGTTACTCAAGAAAGACAAGAAGTTTGAATGGACGGAAGCTTGTGAGAAAAGCTTCCAAGAACTAAAAAGGAAATTAACAACGGCACCAGTATTAATTGTGCCAGACATACACAAGAATTTTGAGGTGTATTGTGATGCATTTTGGAAGGGCCTCGGATGCGTATTGATGCAAGAAGGCAAGGTAGTTGCGTATGTCTCCAGACAACTCCACAAGCATGAAGAAAATTGTCCTACTCATGACCTGGAGTTGGCAGCAGTCATCCATGCACTCAAAGAGTGGAGACACTTTCTACTTGGAAGTCGTTGTGAAATATACACAGATCATAAGAGCCTTAAGTATATTTTCACACAGCCGGAACTCAATTTATGGCAACGACGCTGGTTGTAATTAGTGAAGGATTATGATGTTGGAATCCACTATCATCTAGGAAAAGCAAATGTAGTGGCAGATGCCCTTAGTCGGAACCCCAGCTCGGGCAATGACAGTATACCAAATTTGAGACCAGAATTTCAGCAGGAATTTGCCAAACTCAACCTAATAATGGTCACCGAAGGCAGTGTGTTGAATTTGGAAATACAGCCTACCCTGATGGAAAAGATTAAGTAGGCTCAGCATGGACACCCCAACATTGATGGCATAAAAAAGAAAGTGAGTTTGGGCAAGGCCTGAGAATTCAACATAGACGAGCATGGAATATTGTGGTACGGAGAAAGACTGCGTACCAAATATCAAGGACCTCAAATAGCAGATTCTAGCTGAAAGCCACACCGCTCCGTATTCAATCCATCCTGGAGGAACAAAAATGTACAAGGGCCTTCAGGAAATTTTTTGGTGGCACGGTATGAAAAGGGACATAGCCACATTCATTGCATGTTGTGATTCTTGTCAACGCATCAAGGCCGAGCATCAGAAACCAGTCGGACTATTATAGCCAAACAAGATACCCGAGTGGAAATGGGACGAGATTGGAATGGATTTTATTGTTGGGCTACCTCGGTCACGACACGGAAATGATGCCATATGGGTCATCACCGACAGATTAACTAAGGTGGCACATTTTATCCCAGTGAAGTCAACTCACACCACTCAGAAGCTTGCCCGGCTTTATCTTGCCCGTATCGTCTGCCTGCATGGGGTCCCAAAGACTATAATATCTGACAGAGGCACACAATTTGTCTCTCGGTTTTGGGATCACCTACAACAGCCACTAGGTACTCAACTAGCATTCAGTACCACATACCACCCCCAGACTGATGGACAGACCAAACGCGTAAACCAAATTCTAGAAGACATGCTGAGAGCATGTGTCCTCACCTATGGGACAAGTTGGGAAGAAAGCTTGCCATACGCAGAGTTCGCATACAACAACTACTACCAAGCCAGCCTGCAAATGGCACCATTTGAAGCTCTGTACGGGCGAAGATGACGTACACCGCTAAATTGGTCAGAAACCGGAGACAGCCATATCTTCGGCCCAGATATGCTCAAGGAGGCCGAGGAAAAAGTTAAGATGATTATGGATCGACTCAAGACCGCTCAAAGTCGACAAAAGAGTTATTACGATAGAAAGCATCGGGGAATCAGTTTCGAACCCGTAGAGTTTGTGTACCTACGAGTATCTCCTATGAGGGGCCTGCAATGATTCAAGGTTAAAGGAAAGCTAGCACCAAGATTCATCGGACCATTCTGTATAGTGGCCCGAAGAGGCACGGTAGCCTACCAGCTAGACTTACCCGAAGAATTATCCGATGTCCACGACGTGTTCCACGTCTCGCAGTTGAGGAAGTACGTAAGCAATCCAGAGAAGCAAGTATCCCATGAAAACATTGACGTGCAACCAGACCTCACCTACTGGGAGCATCCAGTAAAAATATTAGAGGAGTCTGAAAGGAGGACCCGATAGAAAACCATCACGTTTTTCAAAGTTCAGTGGAGCAGTCATACCAAAAAATGAAGCAACTTGGGAAAGAGAGGATTTCCTTCAGACAGAGCACCCACACCTGTTTGAGGATCAGCTGAAATCTCGGGGACGAGATTTTTCCTAAGGGGGTAGGTGCTATGACACTCCAAAATTTTTTGTTTTTGTTTTCAGCAAAAACCTTGCTTGGTTTGAAAAAGGCCATTTAAATCCTTCCTAAAAACTCTCTCTCAAAAACTTTTTCCCTGGGCAAGGACTTTGATTTTTGCATCCTCTGCAACCCTGGTATTTGGTTATTAAAAACATTTCATCTGAGTTTCCATTCTCAAAAACATTTCTCGGTTTTTCACTTTCTTTTAAATAAGAAACCCTAAAGGTTTTGGAGCTATTCTTTGTTTTGAACCATCCTTGGTTTTACCATGCCTCTTGTGGTAAATTCTCCCAAAACCCCTCCCTCCACTTTGGGGCAATCCAAACCTTCTGTTCCAACAAGTTAAATCCATTTTTGGATTTTATTCCATTTATTTTTCTCCCCAAAACAATTCTGTCATTTATTTTAAGCCCAGGTGATTTGCAAAGCAAGTGCCTAATTCCCTTTGAGTTTTGATCTCAAACCAACTCCTCTGGATAGTCTCTAGCACCCACAACCTAGAACCATCAAGATCCACTCTTCCTCTTTTCAAAATTTTCAAATTTCATCCTCTGCAAGTTTGGACCAGATTTGTCAAATTTGGTGAAATTCATATCTCCTCTCCCCCAAAAATTCTACCAAAATTCAGGCAGCCCCCAGATGCAATGAGAGGCCACCCCACCAAAAATCAGATCGAGGAAAATTCCCCACATGCCAAAACCATTTCGTCGAACACTTGGCCGGCACTGTTCCTGTGTACTTTTAGAAAGTTCAGAGTTTGCAGTGTCGTTTTTCGTCAGAGTGTTGTCACTGATCACCCGTGCACCCTGGTGCTATGCGCACAGCCCCTTCTCCCTGGCCAGAGCACCGCACGCGCTCTTGGACATACGCAGGTGTCGGTGGCGGCGACATTGCCGACACCGGCAGCTTCTGCTGTGGCAGAGCCACCCGTGGCGGCCAACGGAGCCAGCACCAGCTCGCAACGCCGTTCTGCGCCGCCCAATGCTCCCTAGCCCACCGCGTGGCCTCATGCATGCCAGCGCACCCCCGCAGCACCGTTGCCGTGGCCCAGCAAGCACAGGGCACGCCCTCTACCGCCGACGGGCCCGAGCAGCCCCGTTTTGCCGAAACCAGCCAGCACGCCCGATCCAGCCAGGGTTAGATGCAAAACGGAGCCCGTGGACCTCCACGTCAATGATCAACTGCCTAATCTCCCCGAGCAAGCACAGCGCCGCTGTAACCATCGCCGGAGATCCCCGTTCTCGGCCACCGCCTTGGATCGCCTATAAAAAGGAGCCCCGAGCTCGTTCTCGAGCACGCACCACCACTGCACCTCACCAGTACCCCGCCAAGCCACTAGGAGGACCTCGAGGAGGTCTCCTCCCCCAACTCCGGCCGCCCCGATCCGCCTCGGCCACCAGCTCGATCCACTCCGGTGAGGCCATCCCCGACGCCCAAACCTCGTCAGTAGCCACCTCGAGCACCCAGTGAGCTAACACAAGCTTCAATTTGACCTCCGCAGCCCTCCCCGACGAGATCCAACTCCACCCGAGCCGCCGTCCGCCGGAGCAAGGACCGTCATCGACGTGGTGCTCGCCGACGACCACCACCACCACCCACCGACGCGGAAGGACACTCTGAGCACGTAGGTACTCTCCGATCATCCTAACTCGTCGTGGATCGCCGCCGGCGACCACCACAGCTCTCGGGCGCCGACGAGCCCTGTTTCTCCCCTTTGAAAATTTAAACCTGATGGGTGGGACCCCCTCGTCAGTGTTTTCTCTTTTTCGAATCGTTTTCTGTTTTATCAGTTGACCCCCTGGAAACTTTCTGTTTCATTACAGATAAGTCCCTGGTTTTAAAACCTTTATAACTTTTAAACATAAACTAATTTTTGATTGATTCTTTTTCTGTCAGCTTTATTTTTCTGGCTAGTTTTTTTGTCATTTTTATTTGAAATAATATTTGGAACACTTTTTTGTGCACTCGCGGTATTTACGTTAAGTACGTATTTTTCTTATACCGTAGATACCGGAGGAGGTGACGGAGCCGCGAACATCGCCAAGTTAGAATCCGACTACTCCGAACAAGGCAAGCATGTTTGAACTTTTGATATGATGAGTGGTTGTTGCATGTTTGCATTTAGTAGTTTCATGGCATGTTTATGAGCATTTCGTTAAATGTTATATTTCATGCAAAGATGAGGCAAGTGAGTTTCGGAAATCCATATGTTGTTGGATATAAGTTTGCATCGCCATGTGATGGCATGAGAATGGGTAAGATGGCAGTGTTGTAGCATGCCAGTCTTATGCCAGACCATTTGACTCCAGTATCAACGTGAATCAAGTCACGTTCCCATTCGTTTTCCTTCCTGTACTACCACATGTTTTCCGCAAGGAATATGGCTTAGTAAGTTGCAAACCGCTTTCCTGGTACACACCAAGTAGAGAGGCCGTGATGAGGGTTCCATGGCCCTGGATTAAAGCCTGTCATCCGGTCAGGGGGCATGGGTGTTTCCGGTTGGGACCGAGAGGGGGGCACCCTTAGAGCGCGCGTATAGAAATTTGATCCCATGCTATTCGAGGTTGTGACCTCCCCGTCTCAAAATTTTTCTTGGATGTTGTCTAGGGTGATCCCTGGCATCGTGAGGTGAAATGGGTGTGTACTGGTTAGATGTGTTTCTACCGAAATACCGTAAATGGAACTAGTCCTTCGTGACTACGGAAATCCGCTGGCTGTGGGCAATTAGTACAAACTCTGCAGAGTCAAAAATCCTTTGAATCATCTTGTACATTGTCCAAGTACTGTGTTCATCTTATATTATCAAATGTCAGTCTCAGTGACAAAACTCCGGTGAACCACATGCGTGTTAAGTCCGGTTAAAAGTTTATTCTTGTGGATGGACTAACCTGTTATTTACTTTTTCTTAAGTCCTTTCTGTGATATCGCTCAGACGTCCGACTGTGGCACACTTGTTATTTATTTTCCATATAAGCCCTTTCTGTGATGTCGCTCACACATCCGACTGTGGCACACTTGTTATTTACTTTTGATATAATCCCATTCTGCGATGTCGCTTAGACGTCCAACTATGGCAGTTATTTACATTTGATATAAGCCCTTTCTGTGATGTCGCTCAGACGTCCTACTGTGGCACACTTGTTATTTATTTTTGATATAAGCCCTTTTTGTGATGTCGCTCAGACGTCCGACTGTGGCACACTTGTTAT
This sequence comes from Triticum dicoccoides, assembly GCF_002162155.2. Taxonomy (NCBI): domain Eukaryota; kingdom Viridiplantae; phylum Streptophyta; class Magnoliopsida; order Poales; family Poaceae; genus Triticum; species Triticum dicoccoides. The sequence continues at coordinate 36,287,903 of NC_041385.1, read as the reverse complement.
TTACATTTGATTAAGCCCTTTCTGTGATGTCGCTCAGACGTCCGACTGTGGCACGCTTGTCATTTACTTTTCAAATAAAGCCCTTTATGTGGTGTCGCCTAGACGCCCGACTGCGGCTTGATTATTTATTTGTTTACCTTTCGAGGCGTCGCTCCAGACACCCGATCGGTCTTCAGTTGTTTGTATTTCGGGAGGAATACCGCCCGACTTCCTTTTTACTTATCATATCATGTAAATATTTAGTATTTGAATGAGCATTATCATTTTTTCTCATGACGCATGCATGCATGCATTTGTTATATCTTTTGTCCGAACTGTCTTGCGAAAAGTACTCACCTGGCTTGTTGATTTGGCCAGATGTTGATGAAGGCGATCTCATGGATGAAGAGTTTGATAGCGAGTCCGACGCCTAGAGGAGTCCCAGTCAGCCCCGTGCGATCCTAGATTTGGTCACTGTATTATTTCTGCTTCCGCTGCCCCAGAAATAAGTTCATCGAGCCTCACCTCGACTCTCGATGAGCTGCCAGTTTAGGAGTCAAGTTATCCACCACCACTTTTATCTCGAGTTAGTAGCATGTCACCACACCCTGTGTCATAACCGCCTTTATGTACAATATTGGCGTGTTTGTAATAAATTATTGAGCAACCTCGACTCAACCCTGTAATATATTTGATGTTACTGGTCTTCTGTATTCACGTAATTGTCTACCAGTAAGGATAACTCTTTCTATACTGGGATCATGAGATCGATTTTCTCAATAAGTATTTTATTGAAAAACCGGTCGTGACAATGAACAGGACCCCGATTGATCGAGCCGGTTGGGTGTGGATAAATAGGACCCCGTGGAGGGCTGGATGAACATGACCCCGTGGAGGGAAGGTTCCACAGTAGCCGGTAGAGGGCTGGTTAAACAGTAGCCGATGGGGGGCTGGATGAACAGTAGCCCGTGGAGGGGTGGTTGAACAGGACCCCGTGGAGACGGCTAGTTGAACAGTCACTACTAGAAAAAAGGCTATAGCTAATATGAACATTAATGGCGCACCATGTGTAGGTACGCCATTAGTGTCACCACTAATGACGCACCACACACATGGTGCGCCACTAGTAATATTTTTTTTTCAAAACTAGTAATGGCGCACCACGGGACAGTGCTCCATCACTAGTTTTAACTAGTAATGGCGCACCACACCTTTTGTGCGCCACTACTAATAATTTATTTTACTTTTTTTTAAACTAGTAATGGCGCACCTTGGGACAGTGCGCCACTACTAGTTAAACTAATAATGGCGCACCACAACCACGGTGCACCACTACTAACAATTACTTTTTGTTTTAAAACTAGTAATGGCGCACCACATACGAGGTGCGCCATTAGTAACCAGGGTTACTAATGGGGCATTCTTAGGATGTGAGCCATTGGTAACCTGGGACTAGCTAGATATTTTGGACAGCCACCTACCACACTCACTTTCCCCACTTTATTCTCTCCACCTCCTCCTCCAAGCTTGTCTCGTCTGCCTCCTTCTCCTCACCTCATTTGCACCATAGATTCACCCAAATCTCTACTCCTATAAAAGTCTGAGTTGGTGGTGATGGTGTGTCTGCCATTCTTCGTTTACAGCCGTTCGATCTACATCCAACGCATGTGAGTGGAGCTAAAGCAATTTTGCAAAAACACGCCCGCGCACTCCACCCTTGTTTGCACATAGATCCATGTCCCTCCCGTTCTGCCCATGTCTCTCCCAATCAATCATCTAGAAATCCCAGGATAAAAAAGAAGGCCACAGAACGATCTGGAGAAATAGCTGCTGTCGGTGCGCTCCATCCCCCCTACGAATCTCATGCCTCACCGCCGACCACCACCAGGACCCTCTAATCCTCGCTGTCTCCTCCTCCCCGCCCCCTTCCCAATCTGCCTGACTTGGACCTTCGCAAGTAGGTTGTCGACGCAGCCCACTCCGGCGTTGACTTCCACGAGTTCGCCGCCGGCGCCGTTCGTGCCCCAACGGCTCTGTTGCGTCGTCGCTTTCCTGTGGCAGCAGCCCCACCTCCGACCACAACCACCTCCCCCTCCTCATAGCCGTCTCCTCGGCGCCCTTCCCTGTCTGCTTCAACGCTGACATCCGCAATCATTCTTAGCTGCGCCACGCCACCACCTACTCCTACTTCCCTTTCCATGCCAACGCGTTCCATGCTGGTTACACTCCCATAGACCGAACAGAAGGTGAGGAGGTGGGATTCACTGCCTTTCGCCTTCTGAATTCTGATCTGACAATGACCAAGGTATGGGTATTGATGAAAGAATAAAATCTCCTTGTGCAATTGAATATATGTGATGGTATCAGTTGGAGCAACCTTATTGTGTCCAAGGTATCATTATTCTACAATATCAGCTATTGTATCCATACCAGTGTCCGAAGCAACAATGTTTGGTTTCAATTTGGTTTCTTAATTCTTCTTGTAGAATGAAACTTTAAGTATTATATAAAGGAATTGTTGCATGGAAAATATGAATAAGAAGACAGACCATATTCATTGAATATTATGCAGGCCATAATTTTGTGTTAAAAGGTACTCTCTCCGTACCAAAATATAAGATGTTTTTTTACACTGTCATAGTGTCAAAAAATGTCTTATATTTTGATACGGAGAGTATTTAGTACACCAAAATTTACTAATGATCACAATAAATCAGTTTCGGCATGTACTAAACTGGAAGCTGTATGTCATTGCATTGTTCTTTAAAATGGCTGTCAGGTTTCCTTTGACAGGTACATCTCCATCTCCTACATTGTATAAGTGATTAGGAGTGGCCTGCTGAATTTCCATAAATTTGGTTTGGGTTGTGGTTAGAAGAGTTTTGCACACCTTTCTCAAGGAGAACTTTCTTTTTTAGTATACTTTTAATTTGATCCTTGATCAATGAAAATTCCGACTTCTTACTTTGTGCACTGGTTTCCTAGCAAGTCACCGTTTTAATTTGAAGCTCTGGCAAGAAATTCATGTGTTTCCTCCTTAGGAACAGAGGAACTATATGATGTTACACAGACACTTTTGTCCATGTCAACACAAGCTTGGGAAGGTTTAGAAGGTCAGTACTTACCAATGTGTTTGGTACGTACTTAGGAATTCCATGTTGTTTTGCAGCTAAAAGTGCCAAATTAAATCTAGCTAATTAGGAACCGTTTAGTTTTTCTACCAGAAAGGAGCCATCTAAATTTATCCATTAAAGACATGGTGTACTCTAATTAAGCAAGATTTGTTTTATAACGTCCAGATTTCTTTTCTTGAGCAAGTTTTTTTCTGTTATATTCTCTTTGAAAGAAAATTTCACACTTGATCATGAAACGTTGATTCAATGTTGTGTACCATTATGTTATGGCTTGTGCCTTTTGGCTACCACACCTGTGTATATCATTCAGATTGCTTTCCTTGATGATGACCAAAATTTTCATCTATGCAATTTCAGATTTATGTCGCATCTTAAAAATAAGGTAGTTTTCTAATAACCTGATTTTTGGTCGGCAGACATGTGCACATCATTTTTCTCATTCATGTTGTTTGCCTCGTGATGACGAACTTTGTCTCTGTGCAATTTTGGATAATTACATGATAGTTATTTGGTGGCTGGATTGCAAGATAGTTTAACTTGCGAGGAAGTGTTGTCTAATCACACACACACACACACACACACACACACACACGCACACGCACACGCACACACGCGCACGCGCACGCGCACATCAGAGGTTGCCGGCCAAGAGCATTGCCTTCAGTGGCTTGCTCGTTGAGCATTTATTTTCAAGATGTGACATAACCCAAGGCACCTAGCTGATAAAGATAGAAATCGTGTGTATAATCATTGTATACCAGTATATATGTGCATATGTTTCAGAGCGTATAACATGGCCATTGATAATTTTGTTATTAGATGGTGCTTTTGCTGGAGATGAAACTTCATAGATGACGCCCCATTGGTAGAGGCGAGTAGACAAAAGGTGTGCGTTGCATTGAGGGCAAAGTAAAAGACGAAAGTTTGTCCAATTTCCCGTGCTTGGGTATGGCTGGTTTGTAAGCAAAGGAAGATACTCTGCCTTTTTACAGTGGTATATTGTTTAGTGAGGGGGATGGACTCTCTTATTCTAGATGGGCGATACTCTGCTTTTTTTGACAATTGGAAGATACTCTGCTTTGTGACAAGGGGATATATCGTGTTACTTTCCCCCATTTTTGTATATCTAAGCTTAATAACAAGATTATGCTCTTTGTTATTTTTCCACGGCGTAACTTTGTAATGGTGCATTTCTCGTGTCGAGGCCAATATGCTTCATGAGACGATTAGTTTTAAGTAAGCATAAAAAACATTGTACTACATTTTAGCATAAAAAACATTGTACTGAAGTTGTACCACATTTATTTTGGGACAGATGGGGTACTTGATTGTGTACCACTCTATTTTGTGCATCACGCAAGGTCTCCTTGTGTTTTCTTTCTCCGCTTCTTTGTTTGTTTGGCAAAGGACAAATTTCTTCATGCTTGTACTTCTATCTTCATACATGTACTAAAATACACATGTTGTAATCCTTGCATACGCCGTTCATCTCAATTTTAGAGCAGCATTGCTGGAATCTCTCAGTGCTTTGTCTCAGCAGGAAATCAAGAATTGTGCCACCACATATTAGTAAATTAATTATTTTGTTTGTTGTCCCGTAGCAATGCACGGCTCTTGACTGTAATTTAATTAAACAATGTTTCACTTGATCTTTAGTGTTCCACTTGGGTTTTTGTGACCTCGTAGCGTAGCACGGGCATCTTACTAATTAAGTGGTTAAATTTTCTTTTTTTGACAGGAAAGTAAGGGGAAAGCTTTCTTTATGTTCTATATCTACTTTTTTCTCCCTCCAACAACGTGCACATGCATTTTTATGGCCTAGATCTACGTATATTTGTGGTGTTGCATATGTTTGTCATGTTGCATATGTTTGTGTTTGCAAGTACCGGTATTTGAAATGCGATAGTTGCCAATATTTTGCCGGAATGTTGATTCATTTCCGTTTCGGCGAGAATTTGGCACTATGCATTCTTTTTGGTCTTATTTTTAGGCAAAGTCATGCCAATTTTTTTTTAGTTGTAAAATATCGTTTTGCTCTACCCCGCAGGCGACCATGGTCCGCACGATGACCGAAGGCATCGTGAATAGGTTTTTGAGCTCCGCAAATGCCGAGATGCTTCAAAATTACGAGACGGAGATAAGATGTCCCTGTCGAAAATGCAAGGTGAAGAGCCTTATGGACCCGGATTCCGTAAAGGTGCGGGACCACCTGCTCTTGCGTGATTTCATGGAGGGCTATCGGTTGCAAGGTGATGAAGATGATTATGAAGTCGTCCATGGGGGCCGAGCAACAAATGAGGAAGGGTAGTAAGACAACCGTGGCGAGGGCGGGCGAGAAGACGAAGAATCTCCAGGACATGATCACAAAGGAGATGCAGTACACAGTCATCATGTAGAAGATGCCGGACATGATGACAAGGAAGATCAGGATGAAGGGCATGATCATGAAGATGAAGATGCCGGAGCAGACGACGATGGGCTGGGTGCAGGACCCTCATATTCAAGAGTTGCTTCTCAAGCAGACGGATAACGCAAGAGCTGCCACCCGAGAGAAAGCCAAGCTGGACCAACTGGAGATAGATGTGGTTACTCCATTGTATGAAGGATGCAGGCCCGAGGATACCCGCCTGAAAGTAACGCTCAACGCTCTGGAGATGAAGGTAAAACACAAAATGACCGACGCATGCTTCGACGAGAACATGTCATTCTAGCACGAACGTCTTCCCAAGAGGAACAAGTGCCCGGCCAGTTTCGAGGAGGCGAAGAAAATCGTGTGTCCTCTACATTTACCGCACGTGAAATACCATGAGTGCATGAACAATCGCATCATTTATCGGGACGACCACGCGGAGTCTACCATATATCCGGTGTGTCGCATCACTCGATACAAGAAGAGGAAGAAAGCTCCTCGAAAAGTGGTGTGGTACTTTTCGGTCACTCCTTGTCTGCAGCGGTATTTCGCGGACCCTAAGGTAGCAAAGCTCCTGCGTTGGCACGCGGATAGGGAGGAGAAGTAGCGAGAAGATGACGGAAATGATCCAAAGATAAATAAAAAAGACAAGATGCTGAGTCACCCTAAGGATGCGAGCCAGTGGCAAGCGTTGAACTTCAAACACCCAGAATTTGGGGACGATCCAAGGAACATCGTGCTGGGCACGAGCACCGATGGAGTCAATCCATTTGGCAACCAGAGAATTACACATAGCACCTGGCCTGTGTTTGTGTGGATGTACAACCTTCCCCCCTGGTTGTGCATGAAGAAGAAGTACATTCACATGAGGATGCTAATTGAAGGGCCGAAACAACCAGGGAACGACATCAATCTATATTTGGGGCTGCTGAAAGAGGAGCTAGGCACGCTGTGGAAAATGCCAGCCAATACGTGGGACGCCGCAGAGAAAGAATATTTCCCTATGAGAGTCGCACTGCTCACGATGGTGCACGACTATCTCGGTTACGGATATGTCGCGCGGCAGGTGGTCCACGGATTTTCTGGATGCGTTAGGTGCATGGATGACACAATGTATCGCCAGCTAGATAGAGATCCCAGGTCTTCGAAAACCGTGTTCATGGGACATCAAAGGTGGCTTCGCGACGATGACTCGTGGAGAAAACGCAAGGATCTGTTCGATAGTGACACCGAACCCCGAAGACGCCCGCGTACGAGGAGCAGCGAGGAAATAGACGAGTTGCTGAAAAATTGGAAAGAGTGCCCACCGCCGTGAAAGGCGCCAGAGCCAGGAATGAAGCGAAAGGCGCCAGAGACGCTGCTGAAGGTATGGAAAACGAGGTCTGTTTTCTGGGACTTGCCGTACTGGAAGATCCCCCGTGTGCCTCATAGCCTTGATGTCATGGATATCACGAAGAATGTGTGCGAGAGTCTGCTTGGTACCCTGCTCAACATGCCAGAGAGGACCAAAGATGGGCTGAAAGCAAGGGCAGACTTGAAATCAATAGGCATCAGGGAGGAGCTTCACACTAATGATGATGATGATGATGATGAGGCGAAGGACACAGAAAGTCGTCGCAAAGGAAAAAAGGCCAAGAAGATTGGAAAATGACTGTCCTCCCGCGTGCTTCACTCTAAGTCGGGAGGAGATCGAGTAGTTTTTCACCTGCCTCATAGGAGTTAAATTTCCTTACGGTTAAGCGGGGAAGATAAGCAGATACCTAAACTCAGCGAATCGGAAGTTCAGTAGGATGTAGTCTCAAGACTGTCACGTGCTGATGACGCAAATACTTCCAGTTGCAATCCATGGGATCATGGACGCGCACGTCCGTGAAATGCTATTTGGCCTATGCAACTTTCTCGACGTCATCTCTCGGAAGTTGGTTGGCGTGAGGCAACTCAGAGAGCTACCGGAAGAGATCGTGGTGATACTATGTGAGCTTTTGATGTACTTCCCGCCCACATTCTTCGACGTTATAGTGCATCTGCTGGTCCATATCGTGGAGGATATCATCCAACTCGGGCCGACGTTCCTGCACAACATGATGTCGTTCGAAAGGATGAAAGGTGTCATTAAAGGATACGTTCGCCACATGTAACGTCCAGAGGGAAGCATAGCCAAGGGCTTTCTGACCGAAGAGTGCATCTCCTACTGCACGAATTATCTAGGCATCGAGAACCCCTTTGGTCTGCTGTCAACAGGCACCTCGGCAGGCTCGCTGGATGGGGTCACAGCGAGGGTCGCGGCGAAATGCCTGTCGACTTCAAGGGTTGACTCGCCGACTTTGAAAGAGCAAACCTAGTCGCACTACAACACATAGACGTGGTCGATCCTTGGGTGGTAGAGCACAAAACCTTTATTGAGAATACGTACAATGACTGAGGCCAACAGAGGATGGACGGAGATATAATCAAAGAACACAACTCATGTTTCAAGCGTTGGTTAAGAAGAAGCTTTTGTTGTACCCTTTACATGAGGATTCTTCGGCGGAAGAAAAACACATATTTGCCTTGTCACAGGGCGCCGAGCACAACCTGATGACCTATGAGGCGTACGATATAAATGGCTACACATTCTACACCGAGGAAAAGGACATGAAGAGCGATGATTATCAGAACTCCGAGGTAATGATGCAATCCTACACTAGTAACGACAAGGACATATACTACGGAAGGATCGAGGAGATCTGGGAGCTGAGCCACGCTGGAGAGAAGGTCCCGATGTTCCATGTCAGTTGGGCCAAGAGCGTCCTAAAAGAAGACCGGTATTTCACCACCATGGTTATACCCGATGCCAAATCCAAGACTGCGGGTGCAAACGTCATCGCGAAAAATGAGTCATGGGTACTGGCTTCCCAAGTGGACCAATGCTTCTTCATTACCGACCCGTCAAAGCCCAGTCGTGTTGTCGCGAGGAGAGGCAAAAGGAAGATCATCGGAATGGATGGAGTCGCCAATGAGCAAGACTTCAACAAGTACGGCGACCCGAAGATGGAACATGACGACGACGATGAAGTACCATACACCACAAGAAGAAGCAGGACTACCCTACCTAAAGGACGTTCGTTCAAGAGAAGAACTCCATTTGCGAAAAATAAAGGCAAGAAGATTGTGAAAGGATAGCTAAGATCGATTGTATTTAAATTGTAGCCTTCATTTGTCGATTGTATTTCGACATATCGAAATGGCACTTTTTTAGTTCATGAATATTTTTTCAAATTTGATGATATTTTTTCATATTCATAAATGTTTTCTAAAAAAATTATTTGATGCAACTAAAAATCCAAAAAAATTATTTTCAAATAACATATTTGATGCTATTTTTTCATATTCATAAATGTTTTCATATTCATATTTTTTCATAAATGTTTTCAAATTTGATGATATTTTTCACATTCATAAATGTTTTCAAATTTGATCGTCATTTTCTAAAAAATTATTAGATACAACTAAAAATCCAAAAAAAAGTCAGTAATGGCGCACCAGGGGAAGGTGCGCAATTGCTATCAAGGTATTTATGGCGCACCCCTAGAAGGTGCGCCATTGATATACAAATTTTTAGTTATGTTTATTATCATATTTTATTTTTGAGGGTTCCTTTTCCTGCTTAAATTTGCAAACATTTTTTCAAAATGCGAACATTTTTCTAACTCACAAAAAGTATTGAATTTGTTAATATTTTTTGAACTCATGAATATTTTTAAATTTCATGGGCACTTTTTGAATTCATGAATATTTTTTTCAAATTTGATGATATTTTTTCACATTGATAAATGTTTTCAAATTTGATCGTCATTTTCTAAAAAATACTAGATGCAACTAAAAATCCAAAAAGAAAAGTTAGTAATGGCGCACCAGGGGAAGGTGCGCCATTCCTATCACGGTATTTATGGCGCACCCCTAGATGGTGCGCCATTGCTAACCTCCCCCCACTAAAATATCCAACACATTCCATCTCGCGAGCCGTTCGTCCTTCTCCCATCTCGCCCCTCGCCTCTCGCCACCGCCGCCGATCCCCTTCCACCACCACCGCCGCCCCACCCACCGGCGACCTCGCTCCTGGGCTCCGCTGCCCCGACCCACCCCCTCCCTCGCCTTCGCCGCCCCCACCCACCCCCTCCCTCGCCTTAGCCACCCCCACCCACCCCCTCCCTCGCCTTC
>NC_041385.1:36219598-36277501 GCF_002162155.2 Triticum dicoccoides | reverse complement strand
CGCCTTCCCAGCCCTCGAAACCCTAGAAACCCGCTAGCCTCTCCGCTCGAGCTCCACCATGTGAGGCGACATGCAAGGCGGCGGGCGGCATCTGCTTCAACACGGGCCAGTGAACGGTGGAAGCAGGGCATGACGGTGCTCGACCCCTCCACCCCCTCCACCTCTTCTTCCTCGGGTCGCTTCCGTCTTCCTCAACTCCAGCCACCTCTGCTGCTAATAAGCTCTCACACGGCCTCCTTGCGCTTCCCCGGTGAGCTCCACCTCCTCTCCCCTCTTCCTTCTCGACTTGCCATGGTGATGGTAGGTTATGTGTGTGATGCATCATGGCTCCTGGTGAAGTGTTTCACTTTAAGCAAGAACAAGATCTCTGTTTTGGGGTCAGTCAGTAGTGCTCAATAGGGCGTATATGATTGTGTTGTGAATTGATTGGATGCTGGGTTCATTCGGCTGCTTCATATTTGGTGGTAGTTTTTGTGTAGATTTTGCTTGGTGTGCCATCTTATAGCTAGGAGGCAGAGTGAAGTGGTGATCTTTTATGTTGGTGATCATTTCATAATCTGATTTGGACATGCACAGTTTTAATGCCTAATGGTGTTTTAGATGATTCAACATCACAAACACTTAATTAACCTGTCCCTGCATCTTTACTGTCAACAATTTGTGCCTGGCTTGCACTGAACTGTACATTATTTTTTAATAATGGTACCACCTCTGGAATTGACCAACATTTTGTAATCTGCTTCCAGAATCTAAGTACACGGTAGTTTTTTTCATCCAAATTAGTTGGCTCCTCCCTTGGAATCAAACAATATATAGCCATCAAACAATTAGCTTGGCTTACACTGAACTGTCACAGTTTAATAATTTTAACTCTTTCTTCTGTAGTTCATGCTGTGGGCACTCAATTAGGGTTAGATATAGCCATCTATTTTGAGTTTTGTTTGTTGATTTTGAGATCTTTTGTAGGGATTTTGATTTTGAGGTGGTGTGAGTGTTAGGGTTTTCTCTGCTTTGTGTTATTAATCACTTATTCTCTTTTGTTTATTAATCACTTATTCTCTTTTGTTTATTTACTTATTTCCCCCCTATTTTTTATAGATCTTGGTTAGGTATACCTTATGCCTTGTGTAGTATAGTTAATTTTCTACTTGATTCTAGTTATCAGCATGCTTGTAGTTAGGGATCCCCTCCTGTTATTTTTTTGATGAATCGCTAGGGGGCAAGCCGCCCCACATAATTTTTTTTAATTTTGCCCCACCTGAATTATATTACTCAATTGCAATTAAGCAAACATGTTCAAGGTGGTTATCAGCATGTCTTGTATTTTGATCATGAGAAGTAGTAGCATTGAAACTTACAATGGTTTTTTGAACACCCACTATTAAGTAATAATAAGTCTATATTCAAATAAGGATTGGAGTGATGGAATCCTCAGGCGTGCACAGAAATGCTGTGTCATGCATCACAGGATTTATAGGAGTTCTTGGAGCCACAGAAATATCTTTAGAACCCAGAGAGGCCTCAGACAAGCATCATAGGAAATAAGATCAGGCAACATCTGTTCTTATCAGGTTAATAGAAGAGAGAGGGATAGAAAAATAGACAAGAAAGTAAAATATAGCCAAGACAAGTAGCATATGTTCTTAAGTAGAGTATAAGGATAGCATAGATGAAATAGACAGGGTAGCACCCAACTGAACATCTGCTTCTGCAGAACACTGCACTCCACTTACACATGGTATTTTTCTAGCAGCTCCAGTAGGAGTTCACTACAAGAAATATGTCAACTTGTGACCACCACTATTAGTCACTGAATGGTCATAATTTTTTATTTGTAACCTTGTTGTTACCAAAACCAGAAAATCAAAAGCTGGCTGTCGTAAACTGACATTTCTGACCTTTTCTATGAGAAGGTCGTAGACATTTATGACCAAAATAAGCCTATTGTTTTGTTTTGGTCACTAGCAGCCTCCCCAGGCCACGTAGGCATCCAACGTGGCAATCTGATGTGGCACAAGAATCAGCTCGGTCCAATTCATTGTTTTACATGGGCCAAGCCCATTAATTCAGCCCATTTATATTTTTTCCTATGAATTTTTTGTCATCTTCATGGATCAAGCCCAACATTGCAGCCTTTTTATTTTTGGGCCATGGCCTTTTTGTCTCAACAATTTCATTTTTTTTCATAAAGTGGGTTCACTAGTCACGTGGGTCCCCATTGTCAGGTTCTAGTACTAGGTCCTAGCCGTCAGGGCAATATTCTTCAAATTTTTTATTTAACGCATATAAATACCTAGTATTTAAATTGGCACACAGAACACATGAAATACTTCAAATGTTATCAACCATCAAAGTGCTACATCATATAACACACATGCAAATGTGATCAACATCAAGTTTACAATCAGATAACAAGCTCCACAAGTGTACAATCACATGAGCCAGATTCTGCTACATCATATAACACACATACAAATAGGATTAGCATAAAGGACTCCATTACTCTCAGAACTAGCTCCAATGAGCTAGAACTATTCTTCCTCCGACTTATTTGTAGTGATGCTCACAAAGAAACATGAAAGCCCCGCATCTGCACATTACAAAACAAAATATTTAGGAACAAAATAGAAGTAAATCTAACAACATATTTAACAATAAATAACAGAATAATGAAGTTCATGAGACATTTTAGAATCAACTTGACCATTGATAGTAATGTTTGCATTGGACACATCCAAAACTAAAATTACTAAGATATATCATCAACAACCATATAGCTTTGTTTAATACTACTAAGATATATAGCCATTAGTTTGTTTTAACATGGAACCCAAGAGTACTTTACAGTAGACAAACATTTGTTGATGCTAAAAAAGACAAAGGCTTGTACCATGACATGTCCAGCAAGCCTAATTAATAGTGTCAAACTGTAGCAGGACATAAAAGAACAATACATTAGTAACTTAAGCATGCTCCCCTGTAGACACACACACACACACGCACACACACGATCAATTCAAACCCAAACAAATCAAATCACGCTCTTCATCTGGACCGCTACAGATCCATGTATTGACGCTTAGCATTAATCATTAGGCCATGAAGCATCTGTCCCATTTGTTCAACAAGACGAGTACATACCTGACTCCAGGTCGATGCGGTGGATGGGGCTGTACTTGAACATCTGGTCCATGGACGAGCCTGCTAATCCAAATCGAATAGACAAATTCATTAGGAGGGGATTGGAGAGACAAGGAAGAAATGAAGTAAGCATATATACATGTCTATATATAAGCAGCAGAAGCAAGTAATATAAATACATCATCTTTCTTCCTCTACAACACTAACTAGAGCAACATCAATCATTGTACACAAGGAGCATCAGCAACAAGCCGATAAAGAAATCTCAAGATTTGTGTCTTTTGCAAGTTTTAGCACACTAGTACATGCATTAAAATGGAAGCACCACTGCTGGGTTGCAACAACCAACAAACTATAGGGTTACCGTCAAGTTAGCATTACATAATGCGAAAAGGAAAGTGGAAAAGACATGGAAGCCTATAGTTATGCGAAGAACATCGACAAGTAGCCAACAAGTTGAGCATTGTGCAGTTTAATAACATAGTGCATACAGTACTCAACATCTACTACACAAGTGCATACAGTACTCAACATTCACTCAAAGTATGTTGTGCAGGATCGCACCATTCCATTTTCACTCAAAGTACAATAGTACATCACATTTTTGGATGATCACCAAAGGCAAAACTACTCCTGACTATGATCATCAACATCTACTACTCCTAACTACTCCATGTGCAATCCAACTCTGCAGTAAAACTTCCTCACCCTCCATTCACCCTGTTCAAGCATTACTGTAGTAAAACTACTCCTAATGCTTCATCAGTTAACAACAAGTGAAATTACTGTGATGTGCAAAATTTACAGTAAATACTCCACTGAATATTACTAAAAGTTAACAGAAGTAAACTAAGCTTTTTCAGTTTCAGAATATACAAGTCAGCAAATAAGCTTGCAAGCAAGTTTATGTAAGTAATGCACACTGGAGTACAATACTTCTATGGATTTCTGCAAATAATTCATGATTTTCTAACTAATCCAAGATGTCCATTTAATTAACTGGAAAAGTAAGTTAAATCTTGTTGAATCTTGTTAAATACTCCAAGCAAAATTACTCCACACATGTATAGTTCAATCTTGTTAAATACTCTAAGCAAAATTACTGGAGAACTAAAACTTAAATGTGTTGCACATGTCTCAAGCAACCAGCAGCGCTGCTTGCTCCCTTGGTCCAGCTCCTTGCTGTGCAGGATGACCGAGACTTAGATGCAGAGCGAGCTCCCTGCAAATGACATTGTATCAATGCTTTGCAGCAACAAAAGGAACTCACATACAATAGAACTTGTGCAATAGTGTATCAACACCCCAAAGGAGGCATTATAAAATTCTCAAATAATGTTTTCGAAGGGTTAACCTCACAGCAACACACCAACCTGAATATACTACCACTGTACTGGCACCACCATACATTCAACCAACAGGATATAACAAATACCAAGTCAAGAGGTCCCTAGCAGTACACAAACCGACAGCTATTAGGCCGTGTAGCTTAGTTAGTTCCACAGCCTACAGCCTATCAGGCATCCATCCACACAGATAAATATAGTAAACACAGGAACAAGAAACAAATGAGGCGGGCGCCGATCGAGCGATCGCCATGAAGATGGGTAAGGAGAACACAAAACATGACCAACCTCACCTGAAGAGAATAAGGAAATTAGCATTCCACCACTACCCACTAGATTGGGAATTTAGTCATAACTCCTGCATTTTCAGATTCGACAGTTAACATACTACAAGGCCACTCCCATTTAGGAATGCTAGCAAGAACGCCAGCAGCCAGGCAAGCCTAATAGAATGATTGCAATGTATGCGACGGAAATGTTGATCCACTGACATTATGCCTCTTAAATTTCAGAGAAGATATGCACTATGCAGTTTGTGCTAAACTAGCATTTCCCTATGACGGGCTAGCTATCTGCCACATTCTGTTTTGATAGATAAACAATCAAGATCCTACAAAGTGACATTTGTTCATCATCACAAGAACTGCAGAAGTCAAACAAGTAAAATGATCAGGCAAGCATGAACAGACCAAGTAGGATTACCAGTTTACCTCGATGGAACGAAACCTCTCCTCCTGCCCCTCCTCCTCGAGCAGAGCATGGCCGAAGCTAGGTGCAACCCTCATCCATATCAAGCAGGGCAAGGTCGGCACCCTCCTACCGTCATCACCATCTCCACGCTATGATGACCTACAACAAAGGGACGGATAGGATGAGAAGGTGAGGAGGAGCGGGTGGATCTGGGCGAGGAAGGAGGGGAAGGGCCTACCTGGACAACAACTGTGACAGATATCGCGAGCTCACGTGTGGGTGAAGGTGGCCATGGACCTTGCGCAGAGGCCCGTGTACGGCGATGGTAGCTGGGGGCCCATGGCCGTAGGCACGTCGGGGGGCGCGACCGGGCCAGAGATCACGTCGGTGCGGAGGGCTGGGTAGGCGAGGAGGCGGCGGAGCAGGGGGCTTGACGCGACGGTGCATGAAGACCCCAGCGAGCTATAGAAGCTCACCTGCAAGTACCCCGTCCCTGCCGGCGTGGGGGTGACCATGGATGGGCGCGGGGGTGGCCATGGATGGGCGCGTGGGTGGGGATGCGGTGAGGAAGGGCTCGCCGGTGGAGCTGATGGTGAGGCGGCGGCGGCGATCTAGAATGGGCGGGTGGCGGCGAGGGCTAGAGGGGATTGGGTTCGGGCAGCGACGGAGAGATCTGGATCGGGGAGAGACAGGCGGCGGCTGGTGTGTTCTCGGGGAGAGGGGGATTGGGTTGCTTCTAGGGTTTGGGTTGGGTTGCTATGACCTAAGAGGTGAATGATAGACGTTGGATACTTCGGATACGGATGGTTCAGATCAGCTATAGTGGGGTGATCCATGAGAAGAGCCCTGATTGGTTCAGAAATTTTGTGATTTAAAATGGTTTCTACGTACAAAAACTAGGGGAATTTTGTGAAGTAACTATCAAAATATTTTTCAAAACAGTACAACTAAGTTTTTCACACAAGTTAGACCCCATTTTATGGATGATCACCGATTTGCATGCATTTTTTATCTTTCTAGATATTTTTGATCATTTTTCTTGTGGCAAAAATAGTTTTTTTGTGAAGAACTTACCAAATATTTGTTGTAAAATTGGACCAAAGCAATTTTCTAAAATACTAGGACATATTTAGTGCACAATTGACTAAATGGTTAGGTGTAAAAAGTTTTGATCCACCTCTGGTGAAAAAGAAAAATTTTCGCCGATTCAGCTGGAAACGGGTCAAATTTGAACTGCAGCTGCCTTATAGTTTGCTCTTTATTTTTTCCAAAAATCATTTATAGGTACATAGGTATCTATTTAATCAGAGAAACACCAAAAAAATTCCAAGATTCAACCACTAGCTAGGAACGGTCAAGCCCGCCGTTTTGACCGCATTTTGAAATGGGCATAAAAAATTCAAAAAAAATCATAAAATTGGAAAACCTTCGCATTGTGTCATTATATGTGACCAAGTTTCCAAGAAAAATACTAAACTTCTAATACGACAGTTATTTTAAAAAAGTGTTCTCAGAAATGAGCTATCATGCATGAAGATTCATGGCTTTCAAGCCAAATGATCAATCTTATGGCCACATTCATGGTATAGTTTCTTCAAATGATCTCATAATGTGCACAAGGGTGCATCTTCGAATTCCAAACAATGTTGCCTAAGGGAGTTTTCATTTTCTTGCACGGAAACTTCATTTTCCATTTTCCGAGTGCCTGAAATGAGTTTTTTGTGAAGGACCTATAATATATTTGTTGTAAAATTGGACCAAATCAATTTTCTAAAATACTAGGCCATATTTAATGCACAATTGACAAAATGGTTGGGTGTCAAAATTTTTGATCCACCTCTGGTGAAAAAGACAAATTCCCGCCGATTTAGTTGGAAGCAGGCCAAATTTGAACTGCAGCTGGCTCATAGTTTGCTATTTATTTTTTCCAAAAATCATTTCTAGGTACATAAGTATCTATTTAATCAGAGAAACACCAAAAAAATTTCAAGATTCAACCACTAGCTAGGAACAGTCAAACCCGCCGTTTTGACCGCATTTTGAAAAGGGCATAAAAAATTCAAAAAATAGAAAAAATTGGAAAACCTTTGCATTGTGTCATTATATGTGACCAAGTTTCCAAGAAAAATAATAAACTTGTAATACGGCAGTTATTTTAAAAAAGTGTTCTTCGAAATGAGCTATCATGCATGAAGATTCATGGCTTTCAAGCCAAATGATCAATCTTATGGCCACATCCATGGCATAGTTTGTTCAAATGATCTCATATTGTGCACAAGGGTGCGTCTTGGAATTCCAAACAATGTTGCCTAAGGGAGTTTTCATTTTCTTTGCACGGAAAATTCATTTTCCATTTTCCGAGTGCCTGAAATGAGTTTTTTTTTGTGAAGGACCTACCATATATTTGTTGTAAAATTGGACCAGATCAATTTTATAAAATACTAGGCAATATTTAATGCACAATTGACAAAATGGTTGGGTGTCAAAAGTTTTGATCCACCTATGGTGAAAAAGACATATTCCCGCCGATTTAGTTGGAAGCGGGTCAAACTTGAACTGCAGCTGCCTCATAGTTTGTTGTTTATTTTTTCCAAAAACCATTTCTAGGTACATAAGTATATATTTAATTAGAGAAACACCAAAAAAATTCTAAGATTCAACCACTAGGTAGGAACGGCCAAGCCTGCCGTTTTGATCGCATTTTTAAACGGGCATAAAAAATAAAAAAATAAAAAAATTGGAAAACCTTCGCATTGTGTCATTATATGTGACCAAGTTTCCAGGAAAAATAAAAAACTTGTAATACGGCAGGTATTTTAAAAAAGTGTTATCAGAAATAAGCTATCATGCATGAAGATTCATGGCTTTCCAGCCAAATGATCAATCTTATGGCCACATTCATGGCATAGTTTCTTCAAATGATCTCATATTGTGCACAAGGGTGCATCTTTGAATTCCAAACAATGTTGCCTAAGGGAGTTTTGATTTTCTTTGCACGGAAACTATTTTCCATTTTCCGAGTGCCTGAAATGAGTTTTTTTGTGAAGTACCTATAATATATTTGTTGTAAAATTGGACCAAATTAATTTTCATAAATACTAGGCCATATTTAATGCACAATTGACAAAATGGTTGGGTGTCAAAAGTTTTGATCCACCTCTGGTGAAAAAGACATATTCCCGCCGATTCAGTTGGAAGCGGGTCAAATTTGAACTGTAGCTGGCTCATAGTTTGCTATTTATTTTTTCCAAAAATAATTTCTAGGTATATAAGTATCTCTTTAATCAGAGAAACACCAAAAAAATTCCAAGATTCAACCACTAGCTAGGAACAGTCAAGCCCGCCGTTTTGACCGCATTTTGAAACGAGCATAAAAAATTCAAAAAAATCACAAAATTGGAAAACCTTTGCATTGTGTCATTATTTGTGACCAAGTATTCTGGAAAAATAATAAACTTGTAATACGACAGTTATTTCAAAAAAGTGTTATCAGAAATGAGCTATCATGCATGAAGATTCATGGCTTTCAAGCCAAATGATCAATCTTATCGCCACATTCATGGCATAGTTTATTCAAATGATCTCATATTGTGCACAAGGGTGCGTCTTGGAATTCCAAACAATGTTGCCTAAGGGAGTTTTCATTTTCTTTGCACGGAAAATACATTTTCCATTTTCCGAGTGCCCGAAATGAGTTTTTTTGTGAAGTACCTACCATATATTTGTTGCAAAATTGGACCTAATAAATTTTATAAATACTAGGCCATATTTAATGCACAATTGACAAAATGGTTGGGTGTCAAAAGTTTTGATCCACCTCCAGTGAAAAAGACAAATTCCCGCCGATTCAGTAGGAAGCGGGTCAAATTTGAACTGCAGCTGCCTCATAGTTTGCTATTTATTTTTTCCAAAAATCATTTCTAGTTACATAAGTACCTATTTAAACATAAATACATGGTTTGGTGGCGATACGTCGAGGTTTGGACGGTGGCCGAGGGCCCCAACTCTAGAGGGCGTAAACTCGCATGCCCGCCGCATGGTCACTGCGTGACCGTGGCGTTGGCATGTGTTCTGGGTGGCCTAGGCATGTCTAGCGGGTTGGGCACTCCCCAGGTAGGTGCTAGGAAGAAAATCACAACATAAGATTCTCACGAGGAGACCGATCGATGCTCAAACATGAATAAGCAGCCAAGTGTTTGATTAGTGGTACGGGAAATGCACATGGCTAATGGGCGTGAGTTTTGGCTGAGGATGACCAGTAACTAAGAAGACCGTCTTCACAAATTTTCATCTCAAAAGGAGGAGCCTAGGTGATACTTGCTCTGCAAAGTACAACACTGGACATAAATACGAATGTTGAAGCTGGGCTCAAAATAATGAATGGATTGAGCTGGCATTTGGTGGAGGATGGTTATTTGGGCATAGGAAAGCACTGTAGAAAATGGATACCATTTGGACATGCCAAAGTGGTACTTCCTTCACAAAGTGCTGCTCTGAACAAAATAGGAAAATGAACATTGTTGAGTTATTTTTGAACTAGGCAAGGAAGGTTTTTGACATATTTGATGAAGATATGATCCAAACAATTTATGAGAACTTTTTTGGGAAATTTCGGAATGACAAAAATATAGGTTGCTTCACAACCTAGGGCAAAAACTACCACATGGACATAACACATAGGCAAAACTGATGAGATGGCGCCTAGTCATCACAACCCACCACAATCTACAAGGCTATGACCTTCTATATTGGTCGTTAACAACTAGAAATAAGGCAGCGGACCAGCACTGTTTGCTTTATGATCATTTTGTGTAAGGAAATTATGACCTTTCTGACCAAAATGATCGCAATGGTTTAGGGTTTGGAGCCCCCCGAACAGCTTTTGACCAGTTGGTCTCAAATGGTCATAGATCTATGACCAATTCTTCCAGGGTCACTTACATAAGGTCACTAGTTGACATATTTCTTGTAGTGGTTGATGCTTGATTACAACATCTAGCAGCAACTAGTAGATGTGTTTAACTTGTAGCTTCTAGCTTAAGTGAGTAGCCAGTACTGTAGTGGGTAGCTTAACTTGTTTAAGTACTGCCAGTTAGTAGTACTGATATTAAATGATGCCTGAAATGATGTATTATGTATCTTTAGCATGATCTATTTCAGATAATAAATGATGCATGAAATGAATTCTTGTGTAAGTGAAGGCTTGCTATGTTGTTGCAGCCAGCTGTTTTCTGTTTCCTCATTTGGATTACTCAGTTATTTAGTTTATTATTACTTGGGAACAGTACTGTGAGAAAAAAATGATTATCTGCATTGCATTGTTAAATTTTGTACTAGGCACCTCCCATGCTCGGCAGTAGCAGAAGTGACATGGAGCAGTGTAGTGGCATGGCCATTGACCTGTGGCTGGCATCTAGACAGCACACACATACATACATAGGCACATTGTGGTGCTGCTTTGTTTCTGTGATCACATTGTGGTGCCTGGAACATTTGCCCCATCACTTTGTTACCCCTTTCTCCTGAAATGTTGATTAATTTCTGTTTCGGTTGAGAATGGGGCACTCCTAGGTCAAGAAAATTAGCAAAGCTCATGCCCAATTTTTTGACCTAGAACTGATTCTCAACCGAAACAAAAATTAATCAACATTTATAGTTTGACCTAGAAGATGCCCAATTTGTTAACTCTAGTAGTGTACTCCTGTTAAATATGTAGGTAGTTTCTTGTTGGGGGCAAGTGGTGGCCCTTGCCACTATTACAAGTTGATGGCACACCAACTAGAGATCTCAGTGCAACTATTTCTAGCTGAATCATGATAGTAATTACCAGTCATATCACATATTCTACATACTTTTTCTTTCTACCACTGGCACAAGAGATCATTTCTAGAGCCTATTTTATCCTTAGCTTGAAGATGATGGCACCCAACACTAACTAAGGATCTCATTGGCCGTGGTACGTGTCTCCAGCTGAGAACATGGCAGTACTACTACTTACCAGTCATGTCACATATCCTACTTACTTTTTTCATGAACTGCCAGAGTAGATTATTAGTACCATTTTATCAAAAAAATATAGATTGTACATCCTTATTCTTGGCAAACCCTATTATATTATTGCCAAAGCCTGTTTTATCCTTGTCTAGATGATGATGGCACCCCACACCAACTAGACATCTTAGTGACAGTACTAGTTAGGAAAAAAATAAGTTGTGATCAATGGTAGCACTCATGCCACAAGAAAGCAGGCCTTTCTGGTTTCCTAGTCTTTCTGGTTTCCCTGCTGCCACCTTTTAACTCTCTTCAGCAAACTCATCATTAGAAGGTGGTCCCATCCATGTCAACAGCAGCCATGGCCAACCTCTTATCCTCCTCCTCCTCCAAATAATGTACTAACAACTTCAATATTAAAATGATGTGATGGTTTCAGGCTGAGGCAGCCATGATCCCAACACATGTTGCTTCTACTAAGCATGATAGCTTGATTACATTTGTATTAGCACAAAGTGTTCTTATTAGAGGACAAAAGCGCCATCATCATATAAAATTAGGTTATTTGGTCAACTTAGAGATCTTGTTCCTTGACAATAACCTAATTTGTGACCAAACTTTTTTTCTATTTAGATCGAACATGGCCAACAACGATGAGGCCTGCGGTTTAGGCAAACAATTCTCGGAGCTGTGCCAGGAGATGGAGGAAGAACCTCACCGCTATGAGGACACCGTGGAAGACACTGATCCTGACTACACAACCCCTAGTGGCATCGGGGATGACACCACTGATGGTGTCGCCGAGGATGCACCACTGATGATGGCAGCGCACGCATAGATGGCAGCCAGCCGAAGAGGCAATGGAAGGATCGGCGCTCGAACATGCTCGGCACCATCAAGGAGGAATTTACTGAAGTGTCCTCCAGTGGGTATCCAACGACGCCCAAAGAATTAGTCAGTGGGTACTTGGGACAACTCGGGGGCATTCTCCGGAGCACCATCTCGATCCACACCGAGAACCTAAGGCATCATGACCGAGGGAATTTGCGCAACCTCCTCTTCATGAAGCTGCACGAACGATACAAGTTCCCCGGTGACTGCGCAAACACATGCCTCTTAGGGAATAAAGTGAACAATGCCGCCCTCACGAAGATGAGCACGTCCCTCCCTACTTCGAGAGCCGCGGTGAGGCATAGGATTCTACGTGGTGATAGCTAGATCAAGGAGAAAAAGCCTTCGATCAGCGAAGCTGACTACCGGGAGTTCAAGATCAAGTGCGAGAGCAACGCATCCGCGGAATCAAGTCAGTGGGGGAAAGAAATGCGGGACTTGAAATTAGAGGTCCACAAACTCGGTCCCGGCGGTTACAGAGTAGCGGAACCTATATGGGACAAGGAGGACGCGGAGCATGCCGAGCAAGGCCTACCACCCCTCTTCGATGGATACCATGCCAAGCAGACCAGGAACTATGTCAGGGCCCGATACAAGATGGACCCGGTAACAAAGGAGCTTACCACGGATCCAAAGACCAATGCGCTTGAGCTTGTTCTGGTAAGGAATACACCCCCGTGTAATTAGCTCCATATGGTTGCATTCTTATTAATGAAGCCAAATTTCTAAATGGTTCACGTTCCTTTCGCAGGAAGCTGAAAGCAGTAGCGCGAGGTCCCCGTCTGCCCCTTCGGACACCACGTTAAATAGGGCGTTGAACGTAGCGAAAAACTAGGATAAGTTCAGTAAGCCGTCGTCAGCTGGTCGTGTGGCCGGCAAAGGCTTGTCCATGAAATGGTCAGAATACTATACAGCTGGGCAAAAGGAGAGAAAGACTAGTTCGGAAAGCCAGGAGCGCGAGGTTCAAGAACTCAAGGCACAAGTGGCGCGGATTCCGGAGATAGTCAAAAAGCAATTGCGTGACCAATTGGGAGTGACGATCACCGCCATTATGCCTACATTGGTTCAGGGGCTGAAGGTGTGGATTGCGGGCGGCCAATAGGGGCCGCCCCCGATTCCCAGCTTCACGGGAAGCAACTCGGACAACACGCCGGCGCCGGCATTGGAGCGTAATGCACCTGGGTGTGGGAAGAATACGCCGGCCGGCACCTCGGCAGTAAGCGTCCCCTCCGTCACTTGCACGCCCGCCGTTGGCGGTGCCTCGACATTAGCCGAGCTCAACGCCATCATGGTAACTAAGCCTTGGACGATGACTTCATCTCATTGCCTTTGACTGGGCATCCCTGACGCCCTACATGTTTTCGCAGGGCGCCGCCAATGTTCCATGCACTCTCCTGCACTTCGTGGACGGCAAGTTGATCGATGTCGCCAAGGCCAGAATCGTTCAACCGGGCAGCCATGTGTTCCACGGTACTCCAATGCCACCCACCATGTATAGGGTTCAACTAGTTCAGGTGCTACGGGGCTGCGACGACTTGTTACCTCCTTATCGACCCCCTGCGCCGATGAAGATGATGTGATGACCCTCAGCGCTTGCATAAGCTGGAACATGCTATGGCCAAAGAGCCAGATTCGTTTGGGAGCAGGGGACACCACCCCACAAACAACACCGCCAGTCGTGTCGGCGCTAAGCCATGGCAAGACCGCCGCAACGCTACCGCCGTCAGCTGATCTGGACATGCATATGGCACAGGATCCGAATGACGACAACGGTACATTTACCAACGTCGATAAGTACTTCAACGAACATGGGTAGGATGACGAATTCTTGGGGCCTCCTTCTCAAGAACCCAACCCTGCAAAAGACGATCGCGATCTAGCTGGTACCGCGGAGAAACACAATTGCAACAGGCGTCGTCTGGCATTCAGTTCTCAGGAGATGCCTCCAGCTGCCGCCTTCACCGAGCCTCAGATACCCGTGGTGCGAAATATTATCAGCCCCAACACACTCAAGAAGGTGGTCTCTGAGCAGAACTCGATCCCATTAAAGTAGAAGAAGCAGAAGGGACGGAAAAGAAAAACTAACAAGGGTGCGAGCCAGCCAACACCGAGTACGATCCATGCCCAGGACAGGCCACCTTCACCTAAGGATATCTCCAGGACGGTGCATGTGGCGGGTAGGCCGATGCTACCGACTAATCTGCTCAATCCTGCAACTGGTGCTATGCGGAGTCTGCATGACATTGTTCTTTCTTTGGAGAAGTGGCGTCTCTCCGAGAATGATGTGGCATACCCGGTTTTTGTGGCCAAGGTGCCAAAGGGCAAGGGCTTTGTCGATAGAACCATCGGGGGTATAATCGTCCTGCGGTTTGATGACATCTTCGCTATTTAACCTTCATCCGCTGCACTACACCTTCATTCTGCTATTTTCGCTCATCATGGAGATGCGGATCATTAGATACAAGACCCCGGACATCGTGATAGTCAACCCCTTCTACATGCGTGCCAAGATCTTGGGCAGCGCTGGGACCGGCAAGTCGCGAGTTCATACCTCGAAGGCATCATTCTGGCGAACACAGATAAGGATAACTTCCTCGCGCCTTACTTTCCCGAGTAAGTCATCCCCTCACCGCCCCGTAACCTATGATTTCTTAGATTTCGATCGTTCTTTCTTTCTAACATTCCGTCTTTTGTGCAGTGACACACATTGCACACTCATCCTCTTAAGCCCGAAATATTCCATGACCATGTATTTCGACTCGGACAGTCAGTCGAAGAAAGACTACACAAATATCAAGAAAGTTCTTGATGATGCTCTCCCTGGCTACGCCAAATCTGGAGGAACCTTCAAGAGGCAAATTTGTAGGTACGACAACCACGTGTTCACCCACATAACGACGTTCCCCTGTGTCAAGCAGCTGCTTGGCGATTAGAAGGATGCCTACAACGCCCACCATCACATGCGGGCGATCGTACGGGACCGTAATCACCTTCTGGTACCAACTAATCTCAAAGATTTGGCCGCACGCTTGTCGGCAATCTAGGACGTGGACATCAGACAAGAATTCTTTCGCATCTAGTCGGAGTTTGCGGAAATCATCCATCAAGATGTCCTTCGTACCTCGGGGCAATTCTACTTCAGATATCAACCGTCCAAGAGTGAAATAGATAAAATGCTACAAATGCAGGCCGACAAAGACTGCACATTCATGACCATCACGATAGACAGCGGCTTCATCCACGCTCCGGCCTGAGGCGAGTCAAAAGTATTGATGTTGTGTAGTTCTGGAATATCGATTAGCTCATGTTGTAATTAAACTTTAATGAACTTGTATGTCTCTTTAGTTTGGATAGTCATTCAACTTATATGTAATCGATGCTATTTATTAGTAGGACCATGGATTGTGCTATTAATGTGTTGCTTTTCTCTTCCGATCCTTTTGTTGCATACTTATATATTGCTTATGTATTGTCTTTGGTGTACCCTAGAGATGCCGTCGTATGTCGTGTACAAGGGTAAGGTTCCCGGAGTCTACGATGACTGGGAGGAGTGTCGGAGACAGGTCCACCATTTCAGCTCTCACCATTACAAAGGGTACACCACTAGGGTGGAGGCATAAGCTAGATACGCGCGCTATCTAGCGGGAGAGAGGAGGGAGCGGAGGAGGAACTGGACGCAGACCAGTTTCATCGCGATGATGCTCATCGTGACCGCAGCTCTCTTCTATGTGATGGTAGTTTAGATGATCGATATCGACTTTGTTCTGTGACGACAAACTCGCTACTCGTGGTCTCGAGACTTGTAATGTTCTAACTTTGTTCGGTATTTTGAATTCGGAGACTAATATGATGAATTGTATCCGGAGACTAATCTTCTATTGTATTCGATAAATCTTCTATTTATATGTTGTGCTGTTTATATTCTGTGCAGTAATGTATTTTGTAACCTCTGCAAATATCAGAAAAGAAAAAAAATCCTAATATTCATAGTAGTGGCGCACCATATTGCACTTTAGTGGGGCACTGAAATAAACACACTAGTGGCATATTATCTAGGAGTGCGCCATTAGTAACCCAGAGCAGAAGGTAAATATGGCCCCATGGGAGGCATAGTAATGGCGCACTGGTGGACATAGTAATGACGCACTATGTGGTGTGCCACTATTATCTGGGATACTAGTGGCGCACCAAGGGTGCGCCATTACTACTTGTTAATAGTGGCGCACCTGTAGTGCGCCATTAATAGCAAAAATAGGTGCGCCACTAAGAACCCTTTTTCTAGTAGTGAGTAGCTGGTGGAGGAGCGCACAGTGGAGGATGGATGAACAGGAGCCCTTGGATGAACAGTCGCAGGTGGAGGCTGGAGGAGGTCGACGGTGGATGAACAATAGCCCGTGGAGGCTAGAGGAGGTCGATAGTGGAGATGAACTCTATCCCGTGGAGTCCCGTTTTGCGGTACGCCACACCCCTTCCGATGAATAGGACCCCTGTTACGGATGTAGCACTCCGAAACAAGTCCGTTTCCTCCGTTTTGCGGTACGACACACCCCTCCCGATCAACAGGACCCTGTTTCGACCGTAGGAGGTCCAACAAAAGTCTGTTCCCTCTGTTTTGCGGTACGCTAGACCCCTCCCGATGAACATGATCCCGTTTCGACCATGGCCAGTCGAAAACAAGGCCGTTTCGTCTGTTCTGCAGTACGCCAGTCCTCGTTTCCATCTGCTATTCCGTCTAAGACGCCGTTTGGCTCCCGATGAATAGCACGCCTTTCGTTGCCTCCTGATGAACACGACGCATTCCGTTGCCTCCGCATGAACATGACGACGATGCAGTTTCTCTATTCCGACCCAGCCATGTACATGAGCCCTGGCCGTATGTATGCGCGAGTAGGCATTCGAGACCCCGCCCGTATGTACGTACGTGGCCATATTTACTTTCTTGCACCCTGGCCGTTGTACGTACGTGTACATGCTACATGCGCGCCTCTACTACGACACATGCGCGCATCTACTACGACCAGTATGTACGTACACTTTTACGACCAGAATGACAATGCTGCGTACGCTTCGACCAGGTGGGTCCCTACTGTCAGGCACTTCCTTGCGTGTGAAGATGTAGCTGGTGAGTCCCAGCAGTCAGGGGGCGAGTCATTTTTTTCCCGTAATATGGACGCACTTCCTTGCGTGCAAATATGTAGCTGGTGGGTTGATGTCTACTACACAACCTTCATCTTGTAGACGTTGTTGGGCCTGCAAGTGCACAAGTTCGTAGGACAGTAGAAAATTTCCCTCAAGTGGATGACCTAAGGTTTATCAATCCGTGGGAGGCTTAGGATGAAGATGGTCTCTCTCAAACAACCCTGCAACCAAATAACAAAGAGTCTCTTGTGTCCCCAACACACCCAATACAATGGTAAATTGTATAGGTGCACTAGTTCGGCGAAGAGATGGTGATACAAGTGCAATTTGGATGGTAGACAAAGGAATTTGTAATCTGAAATTATAAAAACAGCAAGGTAGCAAGCGATAAAAGTGAGCGTAAACGGTATTGCAATGGCGGGAAACAAGGCTTAAGGTTCATACTTTCACTAGTACAAGTTCTCTCAACAATAATAACATAGATAGATCATATAACAATCCCTCAACATGCAACAAAGAGTCACTCCAAAGCCACTAATAGCGGAGAACAAACGAAGAGATTATGGTAGGGTACGAAACCACCTCTAAGTTATTCTTTCGGATCAATCTATTCAAGAGTTCATACTAGAATAACACCTTAAGACACAAATCAACCAAAACCCTAATGTCACCTAGATACTCCATTGTCACCTGAAGTATCCGTGGGCATGATTATATGATATGCATCACACAATCTCATATTCATCCATTCAACCAACACAAAGTACTTCAAAGAGTGCCCCAAAGTTTCTACCGGAGAGTCAAGAACGTGTGCCAACCCCTATGCATAGGTTCATGGGCGGAACCCGCAAGTTGGTCACCAAAACATACATCAACTGGCACATGATATCCTACTCTCACCACAGATAAGCACAGCAAGATGACAAGAGAGTAGAGGGGGAGATTACTTCAAAGGGAAAACTCAATTCATCACAAGAGAGTAGAGGGGGAGAAACAGCATAAGATCCAACTACAATAGCAAAGCTCGGGATACATCAAGATCGTGCCATAGAGGGAAGACGAGAGAGAACACGAGAGAGAGAGAGAGAGAGAGAGAGAGAGAGATAGATCAAACACATAGCTACTGGTACATACCCTCAACCTCGAGGGTGAACTACTTCCTCCTCGTCATGGAGAGCACAGGGATGATGAAGATGACCACCCGTGAAGGATCCCCCCTCCGGCAGGATGCCGGAAAGGGCTCCCGAGAGGTTTCTAGTGGCTATAGAGGCTTGCGACGGTGCAACTCCCGATCTATCTTGATATTCGATGTTTTGATGGTACGTAGGCTTATATAGGCAAAAGAAGTAGGTCGGGGGAGCCTCGAGGGGCCCACGAGAGGGTATGGCGCGCCCAAAAGGGGTGGGCGCACCCCCTATCTCGTGGCCTCCTCGAGGATCTTCTAACGTGCACTCCAAGTTTCTGGGATTGGTTCTGTTCCAAAAATAACCGTAGCTGGCTCATAGTTTGCTATTTATTTTTTCCAAAAATCATTTCTAGGTATATAAGTATCTCTTTAATTAGAGAAACACCAAAAAAATTCCAACATTCAACCACTAGCTAGGAACAGTCAAGCCCACTGTTTTGACCGCATTTTGAAACGAGCATAAAAAATTCAAAAAAATCACAAAATTGGAAAACCTTCGCATTGTGTCATTATTTGTGACCAAGTTTTCAGGAAAAATAATAAACTTGTAATACGACAGTTATTTCAAAAAAGTGTTCTCAGAAATGAGCTATCATGCATGAAGATTCATGGCTTTCAAGCCAAATGATCAATCTTATGGCCACATTCATGGCATAGTTTGTTCAAATGATCTCATATTGTGCACAAGGGTGCGTCTTGGAATTCCAAACAATGTTGCCTAAGGGAGTTTTCATTTTCTTTGCACGGAAAATACATTTTCGATTTTCCGAGTGCCCGAAATGAGTTTTTTTGTGAAGGACCTACCATATATTTGTTGCAAAATTGGACCTAATAAATTTTATAAATACTAGGCCATATTTAATGCACAATTGACAAAATGGTTGGGTGTCAAAAGTTTTGATCCACCTCCAGTGAAAAAGACAAATTCCCGCCGATTCAGTAGGAAGCGGGTCAAATTTGAACTGCAGCTGTCTCATAGTTTGCTATTTATTTTTTCCAAAAATCATTTCTAGTTACATAAGTACCTATTTAAACATAAATACATGGTTTGGTGGCGATACGTCGAGGTTTGGACGGTGGCCGAGGGCCCCAACTCTAGAGCGCGTAAACTCGCGTGCCCGCCGCATGGTCACTGCGTGACCGTGGCGTTGGCATGTGTTCTGGGCGGTCTAGGCATGTCTAGCGGGTTGGGCACTCCCCAGGTAGGTGCTAGGAAGAAAATCACAACATAAGATTCTCACGAGGAGACCGATCGATGCTCAAACATGAATAAGCAGCCAAGTGTTTGATTAGTGGTACGGGAAATGCACATGGCTAATGGGCGTGAGTTTCGGCTGAGGATGACCAGTAACTAAGAAGACCGTCTTCACAAATTTTCATCTCAAAAGGAGGAGCCTAGGTGGTACTTGCTCTGCAAATTACAACACTGGACATAAATACGAATGTTGAAGCTGGGCTCAAACAAATGAATGGATTGAGCTGGCATTTGGTGGAGGATGATTATTTGGGCATAGGAAAGCACTGTAGAAAATGGATACCATTTGGACATGCCAAAGTGCTACTTCCTTCACAAAGTGCTGCTCTGAACAAAATAGGAAAATGAACATTGTTGAGTTATTTTTGAACTAGGCAAGGAAGGTTTTTGACATATTTGATGAAGATATGATCCAAACAATTTATGAGAAGTTTTTTGGGAAATTTTGGAATAACAGAAATATAGGTTGCTTCACAACCTAGGGCAAAAACTACCACATGGACATAACACATAGGCAAAACTGATGAGATGGCGCCTAGTCATCACAACCCACCACAATCTACAAGGCTATGACCATCTATATTGGTCGTTAACAACTAGAAATAAGGCATCGGACCAGCACTGTTTGCTTTATGATCATTTTGTGTAAGGAAATTATGACCTTTCTGACCAAAATGATCGCAATGGTTTAGGGTTTGGAGCCCCCCGAACAGCTTTTGACCAATTGGTCTCAAATGGTCATAGATCTATGACCAATTCTTCCAGGGTCACTGACATAAGGTCACTAGTTGACATATTTCTTGTAGTGGTTGATGCTTGATTACAACATCTAGCAGCAACTAGTAGATGTGTTTAACTTGTAGCTTCTAGCTTAAGTGAGTAACCAGTACTGTAGTGTGTAGCTTAACTTGTTTAAGTACTGCCAGTTAGTAGTACTGATATTAAATGATGCCTGAAATGATGTATTATGTATCTTTAGCATGATCTATTTCAGATAATAAATGATGCATGAAATGAATTCTTGTGTAAGTGAAGGCTTGCTATGTTGTTGCAGCCAGCTGTTTTCTGTTTCCTCATTTGGATTACTCAGTTATTTAGTTTATTATTACTTGGGAACAGTACTGTGAGAAAAAAATGATTATCTGCATTGCATTGTTAAATGTTGTACTAGGCACCTCCCATGCTCGGCAGTAGCAGAAGTGACATGGAGCAGTGTAGTGGCATGGCCATTGACCTGTGGCTGGCATCTAGACAGCACACACATACATACATAGGCACATTGTGGTGCTGCTTTGTTTCTGTGATCACATTGTGGTGCCTGGAACATTTGCCCCATCACTTTGTTACCCCTTTCTCCTGAAATGTTGATTAATTTCTGTTTCGGTTGAGAATGGGGCACTCCTAGGTCAAGAAAATTAGCAAAGGTCATGCCCAATTTTTTGACCTAGAACCGATTCTCAACCGAAACAAAAATTAATCAACATTTATAGTTTGACCTAGAAGATGCCAAATTTGTTAACTCTAGTAGTGTACTCCTATTAAATATGTAGGTAGTTTCTTGGAGGGGTCAAGTGGTGGCCCTTGCCACTGTTACAAGTTGATGGCACACCAACTAGAGATCCCAGTGCAACTATTTCTAGCTGAATCATGACAGTAATTACCAGTCATATCACATATTCTACATACT
This sequence comes from Triticum dicoccoides, assembly GCF_002162155.2. Lineage (NCBI taxonomy): Eukaryota > Viridiplantae > Streptophyta > Magnoliopsida > Poales > Poaceae > Triticum > Triticum dicoccoides. The sequence continues at coordinate 36,256,175 of NC_041385.1, read as the reverse complement.
TTTTTCTTTCTACCACTAGCACAAGAGATCATTTCCAGAGCCTATTTTATCCTTAGCTTGAAGATGATGGCACCCCACACTAACTAAGGATCTCATTGGCCGTGGTACGTGTCTCCAGCTGAGAACATGGCAGTACTACTACTTACCAGTCATGTCACAGATCCTACTTACTTTTTTCTTGAACTGCCAGAGTAGATTATTAGTACCATTTTATCAAAAAAATATAGATTGTACATCCTTATTCTTGGCAAACCCTATTATATTATTGCCAAAGCCTGTTTTATCCTTGGGTAGATGATGATGGCACCCCACACCAACTAAACATCTCAGTGACAGTACTAGTTAGGAAAAAAATAAGTTGTGATCAATGGTAGCACTCATGCCACAAGAAAGCAGGCCTTTCTGGTTTCCTTGTCTTTCTGGTTTCCCTGCTGCCACCTTTTAACTCTCTTCAGCAAACTCATCATTAGCAGGTGGTCCCATCCATGTCAACAGCAGCCATGGCCAGCCTCTTATCCTCCTTCTCCTCCAAATAATGTACTAACAACTTCAATATTAAAATGATGTGATGGTTTCAGGCTGAGGCAGCCATGATCCCAACACATGTTGCTTCTGCTAAGCATGATAGCTTGATTAGATTTGCATTAGCACAAAGTGTTCTTATTAGAGGACAAAAGCGCCATCATCATCTAAAATTAGGTTATTTGGTCAACTTAGAGATCTTGTTCCTTGACAATAACCTACTTTTTGACCAAACTTTTTTTCTATTTAGATCGAACATGGCCAACAACGATGAGGCCTGCGGTTTAGGCAAACAATTCTGGGAGCTGTCCCAGGAGATGGAGGAAGAACCTCACCGCTATGAGGACGCCGTCAAAGACACCGATCCTGACTACACAACCCCTAGTGGCATCGGGGATGACACCACTGATGGTGTCGCCGAGGATGCCACCACTGATGATGGCAGCGCACGCATAGATGGCAGCCAGCCGAAGAGGCAATGGAAGGATCGGCGCCCGAACGTGCTCGGCACCATCAAGGAGGAATTTACTGTAGTGTCCTCCAGTGGGTATCCAACGACGCCCAAAGAATTTGTCAGCGGGTACGCGGGACAACTCGGGTGCATTCTCCGGAGCACCATCTCGATCAACACCGAGAACCTAAGGCATCATAACCGAGGGAATTTGCGCAACCTCCTCTTCATGAAGCTGCACGAACGATACAAGTTCCCCGGTGACTGCGCAAACACATGCCTCTCAGGGAATAAAGTGAATAATGCCGCCCTCACGAAGATGAGCACGGCCCTCCCTACTTCGAGAGCCGCGGTGAGGCATAGGATTCTACGTGGTGATAGCTAGATCAAGGAGAAAAAGCCTTCGATCAGCGAAGCTGACTACCGGGAGTTCAATATCAAGTGTGAGAGCAATGCATCCGCGGAATCAAGTCAGTGGGGGAAAGAAATGCGGGACTCTAAATTAGAGGTCCACAAACTCGGTCCCGGCGGTTACAGAGTAGCGGAACCTATATGGGACAAGCAGGACGCGGAGCATGCCGAGCAAGGCCTACCACCCCTCTTCGATAGATACCGTGCCAAGCAGACCAGGAACTATGTCAGGGCCCGATACAAGATGGACCCGGTAACAAAGGAGCTTACCACGGATCCAAAGACCAATGCGCTTGAGCTTGTTCTGGTAAGGAATACACCCCCGTGTAATTAGCTCCATATGGTTGCATTCTTATTAATGAAGCCAAATTTATAAATGGTTCACGTTGCTTTCATAGGAAACTGAAAGCAATAGCGCGAGGTCCCCGTCTGCCCCTTGGGAAACCACGTTAAATAGGGCATTGAACGTAGCGAAAAATAAGGATAAGTTCAGTAAGCTGTCGTCAGCTGGTCGTGTGGCCGGCAAAGGCTTGTCCATGAAATGGTCGGAATACTATAAAGCTGGGTGAAAGGAGAGAAAGACTAGTTCGGAAAGCCAGGAGCGCGAGGTTCAAGAACTCAAGGCACAAGTGGCGCGGATTCCGGAGATAGTCAAAAAGCAAGTGCGTGACCAATTGGGAGTGACGATCACCGCCATTATGCCTACATTGGTTCAGGGGCTGTAAGTGTGGATTGCGGGCGGCCAATAGGGGCCGCCCCCGATTCCCAGCTTCACGGGAAGCAACTCGGACAATGCACCGGCGCCGGCATTGGATCTTAATGCACCTGGGTGTGGGAAGAATACGTCGGCCGGCACCTCGGCAGTAAGCGTCCCCTCCGTCACTTGCACGCCCGCCGTTGGCGGTGCCTCGACATTAGCCGAGCTCAACGCCATCATGGTAACTAAGCCTTGGACGATGACTTCATCTCATTGCCTTTGACTGGGCATCCCTGACGCCCTACATGTTTTCGCAGGGCGCCGCCGATGTTCCATGCACTCTCCTGCACTTCGTGGACGGGAAGTTGATCGATGTCGCCAAGGCCAGAATCGTTCAACCGTGCAGCCACGTGTTCCACGGTACTCCAATGCCATCCACCGTGTATAGGGTTCAACTAGTTCGGGTGCTGCGGGGCTGCGACGACTTATTACCTCCTTATCGACCCCTTGGGCCGATGAAGATGATGTGATGACCCTCAGCGCATGCATAAGCTGGAACATGCTTTGGCCGAAGAGCCAGATTCGTTTGGGGGCGGGGGACACCACCCCACAAACAACACCGCCAGTCGTGTCGGCGCTAAGCCATGGCAAGACCGCCGCAACGCTACCGCCGTCAACTGATCTGGACATGCATATGGCATAGGATCCGAATGACGACAACGACACATTTACCAACGTCGATAAGTACTTCAACGAACATGGGTAGGATGACGAATTCTTGGGGCCTCCTTCTCAAGAACCCAACCCTGCAAAAGACGATCGCGGTCTAGCTGGTACCGCGCAGAAACACAATTGCAACAGGCGTCGTCTGGCATTCAGTTCTCAGGAGATGCCTCCAGCTGCCGCCTTCACCGAGCCTCAGATACCCGTGGTGCGAAATATTATCACCCCCAACACACTCAAGAAGGTGGTCTCTGAGCAGAACTCGATCCCATTAAAGTAGAAGAAGCAGAAGGGACGGAAAAGAAAAACTAACAAGGGTGCGAGCCAGCCAACACCGAGAATGATCCATGCCCAGGACAGGCCACCTTCACCTAAGGATATCTCCAGGAGGGTGCATGTGGCGGGTAGGCCGATGCTACCGACTAATCTGCTCAATGCTGCAACCGGTGCTATGCGGAGTCTGTATGACATTGTTCTTTCTTTGGAGAAGTGGCGTCTCTCCGAGAATGATGTGGCATACCCGGTTTTTGTGGCCAAGGTGCCAAAGGGCAAGGGCTTTGTCGATAGAACCATTGGGGGTATAATCGTCCTGCGGTTTGATGACATCTTCGCTACGTTTAACCTTCATCCGCTGCACTACACCTTCATTCTGCTATTTTCGCTCATCATGGAGATGCAGATCATTAGATACAAGACCCGGACATCGTGATAGTCAACCCCTTCTACATGCGTGCCAAGATCTTGGGCAGCGCTGGGACCGGCAAGTCGCGAGTTCATACCTCGAAGGCATCATTGTGGCGAACAAAGATAAGGATAACTTCCTCGTGCCTTAGTTTCCCGAGTAAGTCATCCCCTCACTGCCCCGTAACCTATGATTTCTTAGATTTCGATCGTTCTTTCTTTCTAACATTCTGTCTTTTGTGCAGTGACACACATTGCACACTCATCCTCTTAAGCCCGAAATATTCCATGACAATGTATTTCGACTCGGACAGTCAGTCGAAGAAAGACTACACAAATATCAAGAAAGTTCTTGATGATGCTCTCCCTGGCTACGCCAAATCTGGAGGAACCTTCAAGAGGCAAATTTGTAGGTACGACAACCACGTGTTCACCCACGTAACGACGTTCCCCTGTGTCAAGCAGCCGCCTGGCGATTAGAAGGATGCCTACTACGCCCTCCATCACATGTGGGCGATCGTACGGGACCGTAATCACCTTCTGCTACCAACTAATCTCAAAGATTTGGCCGCACGCTTGTCGGCAATCTAGGACACGGACATCAGACAAGAATTCTTTCGCATCCAATCGGAGTTTGCGGAAATCATCCATCAAGATGTCCTTCGTACCTCGGGGCAATTCTACCTCAGATATCAACCGTCCAAGAGTGAAATAGATAAAATGCTACAAATGCAGGCCGACAACGACTGCACATTCATGACCATCACGATAGACTGCGGCTTCATCCACGCTCCGGTCTGAGTCAAGTCAAAAGTATTGATGCTATGTAGTTCTGGAATATTGATTAGCTCATGTTGTAATTAATCTTTAATGAACTTGTATGTTTCTTTAGTTTGGATAGTCGTTCAACTTATATGTAATCGATGCTATTTATTAGTAGGACCATGGATTGTGCTATTAATGTGTTGCTTTTCTCTTCCGATTCTTTTGTTGCATACTTATATATTGCTTATGTATTGTCTGTGGTGTACCCTAGAGATGCCGTCGTATGTCGTGTACAAGGGTAAGGTTCCCGGAGTCTACGACGACTGGGAGGAGTGTCGGAGACAGGTCCACCATTTCAGCTCTAACAATTACAAAGGGTACACCACTAGGGTGGAGGCATAAGCTAGATACGCGCGCTATCTAGCGGGAGAGAGGAGGGAGCGGAGGAGGAACTGGATGCAGACCAGTTTCATCGCGATGATGCTCATCGTGACCGCAGCGCTCTTCTATGTGATGGTAGTTTAGATGATCGATATCGACTTTGTAATGTGACGACAAACTCGCTACTCGTGGTCTCGAGACTTGTAATGTTCTAACTTCGTTCGGTATTTTGAATTCGGAGACTAATATGATGAATTGTATCCGGAGACTAATCTTCTATTGTATTCGATAAATCTTCTATTTATATGTTGTGCTGTTTATATTCTGTGCAGTAATGTATTTTGTAACCTCTGCAAATATCAAAAAAGAAAAAAAATCCTAATATTCATAGTAGTGGCGCACCATATTGCACTTTAGTGGGGCACTGAAATAAACACACTAGTGGCATATTATCTAGGAGTGCGCCATTAGTAACCCAGAGCACAAGGTAAATATGGCCCCCTGGGAGGCATAGTAATGGCGCACTGGTGGACATAGTAATGGCGCACTATGTGGTGTGCCACTATTATCTGGGATACTAGTGGCGCACCAAGGGTGCGCCATTACTACTTGTTAATAGTGGCGCACCTGTAGTGCGCCATTAATAGCAGAAACAGGTGCGCCACTAAGAACCCTTTTTCTAGTAGTGAGTAGCTGGTGGAGGAGCGCACACTGGAGGATGGATGAACAGGAGCCCCTGGATGAACAGTCGCAGGTGGAGGCTGGAGGAGGTCGACGGTGGATGAAAAATAGCCCGTGGAGGCTGGAGGAGGTCGATAGTGGAGATGAACTATATCCCGTGGAGTCCCGTTTTGCGGTACGCCACACCCCTTCCGATGAACAGGACCCCTGTTACGACTGTAGCACTCCGAAACATGTCCGTTTCCTCCGTTTTGCGGTACGGCACACCCCTCCCGAGCAACAGGACCCTGTTTCGACCGTAGGAGGTCCAACAAAAGTCTGTTCCCTCTGTTTTGCGGTATGCTAGACCCCTCCCGATGAACATGATCCCGTTTCGACCATGGCCAGTCGAACACAAGGCCGTTTCGTCTGTTCTGCAGTACGCCAGTCCTCGTTTCCATCTGCTGTTCCGTCTAAGCCGCCGTTTGGCTCCCGATGAATAGCACACCTTTCGTTGCCTCCTGATGAACACGACGCATTCCGTTGCCTCCGCATGAACATGATGACGACGCAGTTTCTCTATTCCGACCCAGCCATGTACATGAGCCCTGGCCGTACGTATGCGCGAGTAGGCATTCGAGACCCCGCCCGTATGTATGTACATGGCCATATTTACTTTCTTGCACCCTGGCCGTTGTACGTACGTGTACATGCTACGTGCGCGCCTCTACTACGACACGTGCGCGCATCTACTACGACCAGTATGTACGTACACTTTTACGACCAGAATGACAATGCTGCGTACGCTTTGACCAGGTGGGTCCAGACTATCAGGCACTTCCTTGTGTCTGAAGATGTAGCTGGTGAGTCCCAGCAGTCAGGGGGCGAGTCGTTTTTTCCCCATAATTTGGACGCACTTCCTTGCGTGCAAATATGTAGCTGGTGGGTTGATGTCTACTACACAACCTTCATCTTGTAGATGTTGTTGGGCCTGCAAGTGCACAAGTTTGTAGGACAGTAGAAAATTTCCCTCAAGTGGATGACCTAAGGTTTATCAATCCGTGGGAGGCTTAGGATGAAGATGGTCTCTCTCAAACAACCCTGCAACCAAATAACAAAGAGTCTCTTGTGTCCCCAACACACCCAATACAATGGTAAATTGTATAGGTGCACTAGTTCGGCGAAGAGATGGTGATACAAGTGCAATTTGGATGGTAGACAAAGGTATTTGTAAGCTGAAATTATAAAAACAGTAAGGTAGCAAGCGATAAAAGTGAGCGTAAACGGTATTGCAATGGCGGGAAACAAGGCCTAAGGTTCATACTTTCACTAGTACAAGTTCTCTCAACAATAATAACATAGATAGATCATATAACAATCCCTCAACATGCAACAAAGAGTCACTCCAAAGCCACTAATAGCGAAGAACAAACGAAGAGATTATGGTAGGGTACGAAACCACCTCTAAGTTATTCTTTCGGATCAATCTATTCAAGAGTTCATACTAGAATAACACCTTAAGACACAAATCAACCAAAACCCTAATGTCACCTAGATACTCCATTGTCACCTGAAGTATCCGTGGGCATGATTATATGATATGCATCACACAATCTCATATTCATCCATTCAACCAACACAAAGTACTTCAAAGAGTGCCCCAAAGTTTCTACCGGAGAGTCAAGAACGTGTGCCAACCCCTATGCATAGGTTCATGGGCGGAACCCGCAAGTTGGTCACCAAAACATACATCAACTAGCACATGATATCCTACTCTCACCACAGATAAGCACAGCAAGATGACAAGAGAGTAGAGGGGGAGATTACTTCAAAGGGAAAACTCAATTCATCACAAGAGAGTAGAGGGGGAGAAACATCATAAGGTCCAACTACAATAGCAAAGCTCGGGATACATCAAGATCGTGCCATAGAGGGAACACGAGAGAGAACACGAGAGAGAGAGAGAGAGAGAGAGAGAGAGAGAGAGAGAGAGATCAAACACATAGCTACTGGTACATACCCTCAGCCTCGAGGGTGAACTACTTCCTCCTCGTCATGGAGAGCACAGGGATGATGAAGATGGCCACCGGTGAAGGATCCCCCCTCCGGCAGGGTGCCGGAAAGCGCTCCCGAGAGGTTTCTAGTGGCTATAGAGGCTTGCGGCGGTGCAACTCCCGATCTATCTTGAGGGTACGTAGGCTTATATAGGCAAAAGAAGTAGGTCGGGGGAGCCCCGAGGGGCCCACGAGAGGGTATGGCGCGCCCAAAAGGGGTGGGTGCACCCCCTATCTCGTGGCCTCCTCGAGGATCACTCCAAGTTCCTGGGATTGGTTCTGTTCCAAAAATAACTTTGCCAAAGGTTTCATTCCGTTTGGACTCCGTTTGATATTCCTTTCTTCTAAATACTGAAACAGGCAATAAAACAACAATATGGGTTGGGCCTCCGGTTAATAGGTTAGTCCCAAAAGTAATATAAAAGTGTATAATAAAGCCCATAATCATTCAAAACAGATAATATAATAGCATGGAACAATAAAAAATTATAGATACGTTGGAGACGTATCAGGCATCCCCAAGCTTAATTCTTGCTCGTCCTCGAGTAGGTAAATGATAAAAAACAGAATTTTTGATGTGAAATGCTACCTAGCATAATTCTTAATGTATTTTCTCTTTATTGTGGCATGAATGTTCAGATCCAAGTGATTCAAAATAAAAGTTCATATTGACAAAGGAAATAGCAATACTTCAAGCATACTAACAAAAGCAATCATGCCTTCTCAAAATAACATGGCTAAAGAAAGTTCATCCCTACAAAATCATATAGTTAGGCTATGCTTCATTTTTGTCACACAAAGATGTTCCCAACTTCTATACCCCCGATGACAAGCCAAGCAATTGTTTCGTACTTAAATAATCTCAAACTTTTTCAACCTTCACGCAATACATGAGCGTGAGCCATGTATATAGCACTATGGGTGGAACAGAATAATGATTGGGTAATGTGTGGAGAAGACAAAATGAGGAGAAAGTCTCACATTGACGAGGATAATCAACGGGCTATGGGAATGACCATCAATTGATGTCAACATGAGGAGTAGGGATTGCCATGCAACAGATGCACTAGAGTTATAAATGAATGAAAGCTGAACAAAAGAAAACTAGTGGGTGTGCATCCAACTTGCTTGCTCATGAAGACCTAGGGCATTTGAGGAAGCCCATCGTAGGAATATACAAGCCAAGTTCTATAATGAAAAATTCCACTAGTATATGAAAGTGACAACACATGAGACTCTAAATGAAAACATGGTGCCACTTTGAAGCACGATATATATGAGACTCATTACATGAAGAACAAGGTGCTACTTTGAAGCACAAGTGTGGAAAAAGAGATAGTAGCATTGCCCCTTTATTTATTTATTTTCTTTTTTCTTTTTCTTTCTTTTTTTTCTTTTTTCTTTTTTTTCTTTTTCTTTTTTTTCTTTGGCCTTTCTTTTTTTTCCTTTTGGCCTTTCCTTTTTTTTCCTTTTGGGCAATGCTCTAATAATGATGATCATCACACTTCTATTGATTACAACACATGAATTACAACTCGAAACTATAACAAGATATGACTCTATATGAATGCCTCCGGCGGTATACCGAGATGGTGCAATGAATCAAGAGTGACATGTATAAACATTATGCATGGTGGCTTTGCCACAAATACAATGTCAACTACATGATCATGCAATGGCAATATGACAAAAGTAATGTATGTCATGATGATGATGAACGGAACGGTGGAAAGTTGCATGGCAATATATCTCGGAATGGCTATGGAAATGCCATAACTAGGTAGGTATGGTGGCTGTTTTGAGGAAGATATAATGAGGTTTATGTGTGATAGAGCATATCATATCACGGGGTTTGAATGCACCGACGAAGTTTGCACCAACTCTCAAGGTGAGAAAGGGCAATGCACAGCACCGAAGAGGCTAGCAATGATGGAAAGGTAAAAGTGCATATAATCCATGGACTCAACATTAGTCAAAAGAACTCATATACTTAGTGCAAAAATTTAGAAGTCATCAAAAACCAAGCACTACGTGCATGCTCCTAGGGGGATAGATTGGTAGGAAAAGACCATCGCTCGTCCCTGACCGCCACTCATAAGGATGCACAAGCCAGGTACACTTCATGCTTCAAATTTGTTACACAACTTTAATATCATTCTTTAAATTCATAATCACCCAACTAACATGACTTTAATATCACTACCTCCATATCTCAAAACAATTTATCAAGTATCAAGTTGATCATAGCATCCAATTCACTTCCTATGATAATTTTCATTCAAAATACCATGCCGTTTAAGACTCTCAAATTAATATAAGTGAAGCATGAGAGTTCATTAATTTCTACAAAATAAAACCACCGTCGTGCTCTAAAAAGATATAAGTGAAGCACTAGAGCAAACGACAAACTATTCCAACAAGATATAAGTGAAGATCAATGAGTAGTAAAATAATTATGTAACTATGTGAAGACTCTCTCTCATTTAAGAATTTCAGATCTTGGTATTTTATTCAAACAGCAAGGAAAACAAAATAAAATGACTTTGCAAGCATAGCACAACTCATGTGAAGAAATAAAAACTTAGGTTCAACCGATACTAACCGATAATTGTTGAAGAAGAAAGGTGGGATGCCTAACGGGGCATCCCCAAGATTAGATGCTTGAGACTTCTTGAAATATTATCTTGGGGTGCCTTGCGCATCCCCAAGCTTGAGCTTTTGTGTCTCCTTAATTTCTTTTATATCAGGTTTCTCTTTTTATCAAAAGCTTCATCCACAACAAACTCAACAGGAACTCGTGAGATAGGTTAGTATAAACCAATGGAAAACCATATCATTTTCTACTGTAACAAATCACTAATATTATTATTCAACATTGAATACTAAATGTCTTTGCATATTTAATACTCCTATCCTCAAATAGAATCATTAAACAAGCAAGCATATGCAAACATAACAGCAATCTACCAAAACAGTTTAGTCTGTAAAGAATGCAAGATTCATCATACTTCCCTAACTCCAAAAATTATAAGAAAAATACTATGGTGTAAAAATTGTATATATATACATACACTATTATAGAAGGGAAAACATAGGTTCAGTTTTGCATTCTTATAGAAAAATAAAACTGAGTTGTGCGTCGTCTTGAAAAAACAAACATAACTTGGGCTACTGATGTTATAGACAAGCTAGGTTGGGAGGCCCAGAGGTCGCTTGATCCAAAAAACGTTGAAACATATCGTGGGCTGCCCATGTTAAACAACAAAACCTAGGCCATGGACCTGGTGGGCCCGCGACTGTTAGCCTCTCGACGAACAGTTGTCTCCTGATTCCTCTTGTTTTGCGGACCATGTTGGGAACGATAAACAGATGAGTGAACTAGTTACATACATAAGAAAATAGCCACTACAAAAAGCAAACAAGTTAATGGGTTCTTAGAAGAAATAGTTCGGACAAAACAGATAATTATGACACATATGCTAATGCATGAAACACTCAGATGATAAAGGTGCTTAAACAGATAAAGTACAACATCTAGACCTTCCTGGCACACTTGATCATGACGCTGCAGCTGTCCATGTACTCATCGGTTACGGGAAGCAGAAATGCCCTCATGTCCTAGATCCGCATGTACATGTCGTAGCATGCGTATGAGTCCTTGGCTGTGTAGGTTATGTAGGCTAGATTCAGAGGTACACCCCACGTGTTGAGGTCCTTGGTATCGTTGTCTTCTTTCATGTTGGCGTAGCAGGGGTCGATGATGGTCTCGGCGAGGTCAACCACGAAGTCCTTCTCTTGCCCGTTGCCGATGATCTTGTATTGCTTCTAGATGTCGACAATCTTGTTGCACAGATGGACGAATCGTCGCATTCTTCATTCTCTCCACTATAGCGAAGGTGTAGTCGACGCTGCCAATGAAACGGGTGAATGCTTTAGAACCTCTGATGGCCCTACAGCAGAGGTAGATGAGAACCTCGTCCCGCACGCATACCTGGGCGTCCGCGATCCGCTGGTCCCTGTGAGGAGACTAATGGATGGGCACAAGGTCTAGTCCTGTGACCTTGTACTTTCCCGTCCTGTAGGTACTGCTTGAACTCGGCGAGGCAGAGCTTCACTCAGTCCGCATGGTTGGTGCACATCACATTCAACTTGGTGCAACCATGCGACCAAACGGAGAACTGAAAGGTGAACTCCTTGCCGAAGTCCAGATCCAGCAGGCTCCCCCTCGGATCGCCATTGGAGTCTCTTCGTGAATGAGTGAGTAGGCGGCAACAACAATTTGTTTTTCAGCTCTTTAGGAACTAGATTCAACAGTAAACTCAACTGTTACTACCCCTCCCTCGCCCACTGCACGCCCGACAGAATATGCACCCTCGGCGCATTCAAACGCTTCCATTAAGAAACCTATTCCGACCACACACGTCGGTTCACGAGCGGGCCTATATTGGTACTGTAATACTAAGTGTTAGTCGTCACTTTACTTAAATTTAATTAGATTTAATTAAAATGTATTCTTAAAACAAGCAATTTATTGGCTCGTTCTATCAGTTCCCCAGGATCAACATGCACAACAATTATAATTATTATTCTCAGGACGCACATGATCAACACATTTGCCGCACTTTCACACAGATAATACTACCAGTTTGAACAGTTTGTTATGGTTGCTGTCATCTGCATCATCATGCCGTGTTTCCTAGATTGCAAGATTCATAACCAACAAATAAGATTCAAATAATAAGTACAACAAAGATGCCTACACATCTCATTGATTCCTAGCTTCCAAGATGCAAAATCAACAAACAAGATTCAAAGAATAAGTACAACAAAGATGCCTACACATCTCAATGATTCCCATCTTGCAAGATTCAGAACCAACAAATAGGATTCAAATAATAAGTACATACAATAAAGATGCCTACACATCTCATTGATTCCCAGCCTGCAAGATTCAGAACCAACCCATTAGAGCCTTTTGATAAAGTGAATATTGGGACTAAATCCATCTTGGCTAGCCACGTCATACAACCCAAGAACTTGGCGAATGCTCTTGACCATTACAACATCTGTAGTAGAGTATTCCTATTTGCACAGATAAGAAAGAACATGGATTTAGGACTCTAGCAGCCGTAGAGATGGTTCTACAAACATTGGCCTTTTCTTTTGGCCACCAATTCTATCTATGTTCCTGATGCGTGAATCTTTGGCGCATACCTTGAAATTACTATAATAGTGGCGCTAGTTGTAGCAAACTTTATTTCCAAAACAAGAAAAGATTGCGATAGAATAGCTTTATTTAAAAAATACAATGTTGGCACAACATGACAAAGCACAATCATGTTGATAAAGGACAGTACTAACCGGTGTCAGGGGCCCTATGCCGCCACGACTCGATCTAGTGAACCTGCAACTCCACTCAGATGAGGTCAACCTGCAGTTCCGTGATTCAATTCATGCGCCTTTTTCTGCAGTTCACCTGAAATGAAGCAAAGATTGCATCATTTAGCTAGCAAGAAGTACTTGCTCTCGTGAGCTGGCAGGTTCTTTAGAAGTTGCACTAAAATTGAGCAACATTAAGGTTGGTTGTCCTGCTCATGTAAGGTGCAACTATAATTTGGTTATCCTTTTGTGCAGTTCCACTAAAATAAAGTGCCATTGTGGTGATAGTGATGACTCATCTTGCAAAGGCTAATAAAATTTTGCATGAGATTACCAACATAATGACAAAGATGTTGGAAACTCCAATCACCATTTTGTAAAGTTCCACCAAAATTGAGAGATGTTGGCCACGTGACATTTTAGTGGAACTGCACAAGACACTCATTCCAAAAAAAGTGTTTTGTGCAGTTCAACAAAAGGTCACAATAGCAACAAGGTGAAATGGATATCCCTATCTGCTCAAAAAGATAGAAAGTAAACAGTTGCTGGTCAATAAGAATATACGAAACATACACGAAATGAAAAGAAGCATCTTAATTATGTTCATGGCAATCACGCAAGGACAGTAGAAATTTTAAAATGTCAACAATGCTTCATGTTACAGGAAGCATTACAATCAACTATGACATTCGTCAAATATGGGATTACTTTAATGCTGGCATTTCTTGTTTACGAGATACAGTAAATCAACAACAACTAAAGAATTAGTTTAAGGGTATGGGACCATGGGGACACCAGGTCACTCAGCAGCATAAAGAAGCAACTTACGTATCATACTGGGGAAAATAGCAGGAGTACCATTTGTTAACACAGTTTAATTGCATCGTATCACTGGAGGCACTAGATTAACAATAACACTGGTTAGACATGTCCTTAAGGTAATGATGACCCACAAGTGTAGGGGATCTATCTAGTCCTTTCGATAAGTAAGAGTGTCGAACCCAACGAGGAGCAGAAGGAAATGGTACGCGATTTTCAGTAAGGTTTTCTCTGCAAGCACTGAAATTGTAAGTAATAGATAGTTTTGTGATAAGATAAATTATAATGAGAAACAAGCAATAAAAGTAAATAAGGTGTAGCAAGGTGGTCCAATCCTTTTTGTAGCAAAGGACAAGCCTGGACAATTTCTTATAATGAGAAAAGCGCTCCCGAGGACACATGGGAATTATCGTCATGCTAGTTTCATCACACTCATATGATTCGCGTTCGGTACTTTGATTATTTGAAACGTGGGTGGACCGGTGCTTGGGTACTGTCCTTACTTGGACAAGCATCCCACTTACGATTAACCCCTATTGCAAGCATCCGCAACTACAACAAAAGTACTAAGGTAAACCTAACCACATCATTAAACATATGGATGGAAATCAGCCCCTTATGAAGCAATGCATAAACTAGGGTTTAAGCTTCTGTCACTCTAGCAACCAATCATCTACTTATTACTTCCCAATGCTTTCCTCTAGGCCCAAATAATGGTGAAGTTTCATGTAGTCGACGTTCACATAACACCACTAGAGGAAAGACAACATGCATCTCATCAAAATATCTAACGAATACCAAATTCACATGACTACTACTAGCAAGACTTCACCCGTGTCCTCAGGAACAAATGTAACTACTCACAATGCATATTTATGTTCATAATCAGAGGTGTAATAATATGCATTAAGGATCTGAACATATAATCTTCCACCAAGTAAACCAATAAGTATCAACTACAAGGAGTAATCAACACTACTAGCAACCCACAAGTAGCAATTTGTGGTTTTGGATACAAGAGATGAACTAGGGTTTGAGAGGAGATGGTGCTAATGAAGATGTTGATGGAGATTGACCCTCTCCGGTTGGGAGGATCGTTAGTGATGATGATGGTGATGATTTCCCCCTTCCGGAAGGAAGTACCCCTGGCAGAACAGCTCTGCCGGAGCTCTAGATTGGTTCCGCCAAGGTTCCGCCTCGTGGCGGCGGAGTTTCGTCTCCTAAGCTTGTCCCCGATTTTTTTCAGGATAAAACCCTTCATATAGAATAAGAAGGACACTGGGGGCCACCAGGGGGCCCAGGAGACAGGGGCGTGCCCAGTAGGGGTGGGCACACCCCCCACCCTCCTGGACAGGGTGTGGGCCCCCTGAGGTGTTTCTTCCGCTCAATAATTCTTATTAAATCCAAAAATAGGTTTCGTGGAGTGTTAGGTCTTTTGGAGCAGTGTAGAATAGGTTTCCAATGCTTGCTCCTTTTCCAGCCAAAATTCCAGCTGCCGGCATTCCCCCTCTTCATGGTAAACCTTATAAAATAAGAGATAATAACCATAAGTATTGATATATAATGTGTAATAACAGCCCATAATGCAATAAATATTGGTATAAAAGCATGATGCAAAATGGACGTATCAACTCCCCCAAGCTTATACCTCGCTTGTCTTCAAGCGGAAGCCGAGATCGAAAAATATGTCCTCATGTTTAGCAATAGAGGTTTCGATAAAAATAAAATACGGACATGAGGGCATCATGATAATTCTAATAACAGCAACAATATAGATTTTGTCATATGAATTCTTATGCTCAAGTAACAATCAATTCACAATGTCAAGTATGATTCAGAAACTTTGTTGAAAGCTAACAAACTATAATCTCAGTCATTGAAGCAATTGCAATTCATGGTAACATCACAAAGAGTCAAGAATAGAGCTTTTCATCAAGTCCACATACTCAACTATCATATAATCTTCTACAATTTCTAACACTCACGCAATACTTGTGGTTATGGAGTTTCAGCCAGACACTAAGAATGATAGGGGCTTATTTTGTTACCTCCCAACACATTCATCTTTAGGTGATGTCAACAATAACAGTCCATGCTAACGAACATCCAATTGGATATATACATCATGATCTTTCAAACACGTGGAGCTTGCCAAAGGATAAAATGAAAAAGGGAAAGGTGAAGGTCACCTTGACTCAAGCATAAAGTAAAAACATAAGGTAGGAACATAAAGTAAAAGATGAGCCCTTTGCAGAGGGAAGCAGAGGTTGTCATGCGCTTTTAGGGTTGGATACACAAAATCTTAGTATGAAAGAACGTCACTTTAAATTGCCACTTGTGTATGGACCTTTATTATGCAGTCCGTCGCTTTTATTGCTTCCACAAGAAGATCGTATAAAGCTTATTTTCTCAGCACTAATAAGTCATGCATATTTAGAAAGCAATTTTTATTGCTTGCACCGATGACAACTTACTTGAAGGATCTTACTCAATCCATAGGTAGATATGGTGGACTCTCATGGAAAAACTGGGTTTAAGGATTTTTGGATGCACAAGTAGTATCTCTACTTGGTGCTAGGAATTTGGCTAGCATGACGGGGAAATGCAAGCTCAACATGTTTGGAAGGTCAATGACAATATACTTTAACTGAGTTGTGAGGAAACATAAACCATTACGTTGTCTTCCTTGTCCAACGTCGACTCTTTTAGCATGTCATACTTAATGAGTGCTCACAATTATAAAAGATGTCTTAAGATAGTATATTTATATGTGAAACCTCTCTTTCCTTATTACTTCCTATTAACTGCAATGATGACCAAGACTATGCTTATCTTCTGTCAACAACTTTTAAGCCTCATACTTTCTATGTGTGAAGTTATTACCATCCATAAGATCAATATGAACTCTTTTATTATTTTTATTCTTTCTATTTTTCTCAAGATCATAGCAAGAAAGCAAAGCCCTTGACTCAACACTAATCTTTATTATAGATAGCTCACGGACTCGATTACATAAAAGAGATCACAAAGCAAAACTAGAAACTACTTGATATCAAAACTTCAATCTACTAGATCAAGATACTACTAAAAAGGATCGAACTAAATAAAACGGTAAAGATAGGAGTGTGATGGTGATACGATACCGGGGCACCTCCCCCAAGCTTTGCAGTTGCCAAGGGGAGTGCCCATACTCATGCGATTATGTCCTTGGAGGTGATGAAGTAGGAGTTGCTGATGACGAGGGTGACTTCTTCCTCAATTCACGCTTGAGTATAATTTTTTCTCTTTTAGGTATTCGATCTCCCGCTCAACACTTAATGCTCTTTTGCATAGTTCTTGCTTATTTTATTTTTAAACTCCACATGCATATCCCCTGGTTGAGGTAGTGGAACTTCATGTTCGTCCGAGCTTGTTTCCTCCTTTCCTTTAGGCTCATAGTCTTCTTATTCTTCCGTAGTCCAGCCACTATGGTCCAAGTCCCCATAGACCTTAGGGTATGCAAGGTAATCAACCACATAGCTCTCTCCCTCCGAATCTTGTGACGACATGTTGCTTAACCCTGCAACATGGACAACTTGAAACAAAAACGGAGGATATTTGCTTGATACGGTGGACAAAACCTTCGGGAGTTTATATAATGATTTTTTCCCGACCAAAATACGTAATATGCAAGAAAATGGAGTCCGAGAGGCACACGAGGTGTCCACGAGACAGGTGGGCGCGCCCAGTAGGGGTGGGCGCGCCCTCCACTCTTGTGGAGGCCTCGTGTCCTCCCTGGACTACTTCTTTCTTCCTAAAATTCTTAAATATTCCAAAACTGATAGAAATTTCCTTTAGAATTGTTTTGGAGTGGATTTACTTACCGTACTACATACCTATTCCTTTTCAGAGTCTGAAACATTCTGGAAAGTATCCCTTATGTATTCCTCCGGGGTTACGGTTTCAATAATATTAGTTTCAACATGATAGGATTACCTGAAATATAATGTTTAATTCTTTGACCATTCACCACCCTCGGACTTGTGCTGTCGAAGTTGTTGATTTTTATGGCACCAGAACGATAGACCTCCTCGATAACGTAAGGACCTTCCCATTTAGAGAGAAGTTTTCCTGCAAAAAATCTTAAACGAGAGTTGAATAATAACACATAATCACCTGCGTTAAACTCATGCTTTTGTATCCTTTTGTCATGCCAGCATTTGACTTTTTCTTTGAATAGCTTGGCATTCTCATAGGCTTGGGTTCTCCATTCATCAAGTGAGCTAATATCAAATAGCCTCTTCTCACCGGCAAGTTCTGTCTCCAGCGTGGTGTCCTCCATATGATTCAGAGTGACACTTGCGTGGATCTGTTCCTGCTCATGCTCAGGTACACAATGTCTAATAACACCATCTACTCCTTCTTTATAAAGGTGTGGGTCATCCCAAAAGTAATGTCTTAAATCATAAAAGAACTTTTTCTTTTGCTGGTATGTGAAACTAGGTGGTATAAATTTAGCAATAATGTAATTAGAAGAATCAACATACCAAGGAGCAGTACGAGAAGCATTAACAACCGCTAATTGTTCATCAAGAAAGCTATCATCAATAGGTAGTTAGTCATCAAGAACATTCTCTAACCTAGACAAGTTATCTGCAACGGGGTTCTCAGCTCCCTTTCTATCAATAATATGCAAGTCAAATTCTTGGAGTAAGAGAACCCATCTAATGAGTCTAGGCTTAGCATCTTTCTTTTCCATAAGATATTTAATAGAAGCATGATCAGTATGAATAGCAACTTTGAAATCAACAATATAAGGTCTGAACTTATCACATGCAAACAGAACTGCTAAGAATTCTTTTTCAGTAGTGTCATAATTTCTCTAGGCAGTATCAAGAGTCTTACTGGCATACTTGATAACATTTAATTTCTTATCAACTCTTTGCCCTAGAACAGCGTCTGCAACATAATCAGTAGCATCACACATAATTTCAAAAGGTAAATTCCAATCAGGTGGCTGAACAATAGGTGCAGTGATCAGAGCTTTCTTAAGTATTTCAAATGCTTCTACACAATCATCATCAAAGACAAAAGGAATATCTTTTTGAAATAAATTAGTCAGCATCCTAGAGATTTTAGAAAAGTCCTTAATGAACCTCCTATAAAAACCGGCATGAACAAGGAAACTTCTTATACCTTTTATGTCCTTGGGACATGGCATCTTTTCAATTGCATCAACTTTAGCCTTATCAAATTCAATACCTCTCTCGGAGATCTTTTGCCCCAATACAATGCCTTCATTAACAATAAAGTGGCACTTTTCCCAATTCAAGACGAGACGAGTGTCTTCGCATCTCTGCAAAACTCGATCAAGGTTGCTCAAGCAATCATCAAAAGAGGATCTGTAAACGGAGAAGTCATCCATGAATACCTCACAAATCTTTTCACAAAAATCAGAGAATATAGCCATCATGCATCTTTGAAAGGTAGCAGGTGCATTACATAAACCAAAAGGCATACGCCTTTAATCAAAAGTACCAAAAGGGCAAGTAAAAGTAGTTTTTGATTGATCTTCCGCTGATACAAGTATTTGAGAGAAACCAGAATAACCATCTCGAAAGCAGGAATGTGTATGTTTGGATAGTCTTTCTAGAATTTGATCAATAAAAGGTAAATGGTAATGATCTTTCTTAGTAGCTTTCTTTATTTACGAAAATCAATTACCATCCTATAACCTGTAATAATTCTTTACGGAATCAATTCATCTTTCTTGTTAGGAACAACAACAATACCTCCCTTTTTAGGGACACAATGGACAGGGCTTACCCATTCACTATCAGCAACGGAATAAATTATACCTGCCTCGAGGAGCTTTAGTATCTCATTTCTTACCACTTCTTTCATCTTAGGATTTAATCTTCATTGAGGATCTCTGACTGGTTTGGCGTCTTTCTCCACTTTAATTTTGTGTTGGCATAGAGTAGGACTAATGCCCTTAAGATCATCCAGAGTATATCCAATAGCAGCACGGCGCTTCTTCAGAGTTTTCAATAATCTTTCCTCTTCCTGCTCTGAAAGGTTAGCGCTAATAATAACATGATATATCTTCTTTTCATCAAGATAAGCATATTTAAGATTATCAGGTAATGTTTTTAACTCAAACACGGGATCACCCTTGGGTGGAGGAGGATCCCCTAGGATTTCAACAGGTAAGTTATGTTTCAGAATAGGTTCCTGTTTAAGGAACACTTCATCTATTTCCCTTCTTTCTTTCATAAACATATCATTTTCATGGTCTAACAAATATTGTTCTAACGGATCAGTAGGAGGGGCAATAGAAGCAAGACCAATTATTTCATCTTTACTAGGTAATTCTTTATCACGGGGTTGTCTACGAAATTTAGCAAAATTAAACTCATGAGTCATATCATCCAAGCCAATCGTAACAACATCCTTTTCACAATCAATCTTAGCTTAAACAGTGTTCAAGAAGGGTCTACCAAATATGATGGGACAAAATTTTCTTGTGGAGAACCAAGAACAAGAAAATCAATAGGGTATTTTACCTTCCCACACAAGACTTCAACATCTCTAACAATCCCAAAAGGTTTGATAGTATCTCTATTGGCAAGCTTAATTGTAACATCAATATACTCCAACTCAATAGGTGCAATATCATGCATAATCTCTTTATATAAATCATAGGGTATTGCACTAGCACTAGCACCCATATCACATAAGCCGTGATAACAATGATCTCCTATTTTAACAGAAATAACAGGCATGCCTACAATGGGTCTATGTATCTTAGCATTTGGTTTTCCAATATTAGCGGTTTCACCACAAAAGTAAATAACATGCCCATCTAAATTATCATCCAAGAGATCTTTAACCATAGCAATACTAGGTTCAACTTTGATTTGCTCGGGAGGCATAGAAGTTCTAGTATTACTCTTATGAACAACAGTTGAAGTTTTAGCATGATCCTTTATCCTAACAGGAAAAGGTGGTTTCTCAACATAAGTAGTAGGAACAATAGGATCACTATAAGTAATAGTCTTTTCTTCAACTTTAATAGGTGCAACTACTTTTACTTCAATGTGAGGATTATATTTAAACCACTTCTCCTCAGGGAGATCAACGTCGGAACCCCAATCTTCAGAGTTGCATTTAATTCTTTCCAATAAGTCCCATTTGAATTAAATAGTCTTCAGTATATAAGAACCAGCACAGGAAGTATCGAGCATGGTGTGGTCATTGGGAGAAAGCCGAGCATAAATTTTTTGGATAATCATTTCTCTGGAGAGCTCATGATTGGGACATGAATATAACATTCACTTAAGCCTCCCCCAAGCATGAGCGATGCTTTCTTCTTCGTGAGGCCAGAAATTATATATGTAATTACGATCACGATGAACAAGATGCATAGGATAGAACTTCTTGTGAAATTCCAACTTCAATCGTTTATAATCCCAAGATACCGTATCATCACATAGCCTAAACCATGTCAATGCATCTCCCTTCAAAGATAAAGGGAAGACCCTCCTTTTGACAACATCATCGGGAATACCTGCAAGCTTAAATAATCCACAAACTTCATCCACAAAGATAAGGTGTAAATCGGGATGCAATGTTCCATCTCCTGCAATTGGATTAGCTAGCAGTTTCTCTATCATACCCGAAGGAATTTCAAAGTGAAAATTTTCAGTAGGTTCAGTAGGTTGTGGAGCAAATCTTTGCTCTACTGGTCGGGGCGAAGATGCCCCGAACAAGCCCCTTAAAGGATTAGTTTCCATAGTAACAACTAACATAAAATTTCAGCACACTATATAAATGTTTCCTTACCAAGTTCCACTCACCAAAAGCACTACACTCCCCGGCAATGGCGCCAGAAAAGAGTCTTGATGACCCACAAGTGTAGGAGATATATCGTAGTCCTTTCGATAAGTAAGAGTGTCGAACCCAACGAGGAGCAGAAGGAAATGGTAAGCGGTTTTCAGTAAGGTTTTCTTTGCAAGCACTGAAATTGTAAGTAATAGATAGTTTTGTGATAAGATAAATTGTAACGAGTAACAAGCAATAAAAGTAAATAAGGTGCAGCAAGGTTGCCCAATCTTTTTTGTAGAAAAGGACAAGCCTGGACAATTTCTTATAATGAGAAAAGCGCTCCCGAGGACATATGGGAATCATCGTCAAGCTAGTTTCATCACACTCATATGATTCGCGTTCGGTAGTTTGATAATTTGATACGTGGGTGGACCGGTGCTTGGGTACTGTCCTTAATTGGACAAGCATCCCACTTATGATTAACCCCTATTGCAAGCATCCGCAACTACAACAAAAGTATTAAGGTAAACCTAACCAGAACATTAAACATATGGATCCAAATCAGCCCCTTTCGAAGCAACACATAAACTAGGGTTTAAGCTTCTGTCACTCTAGCAACCCATCATCTACTTATTACTTCCCTATTCCTTCCTCTAGGCCCAAATAATGGTGAAGTGTCATGTAGTCGATGTTCACATAACACCACTAGAGGAAAGACAACATACATCTCATCAAAATATCGAACGAATAGCAAATTCACATGACTACTAATAGCAAGACTTCACCCATGTCCTCAGGAACAAATGTAACTACTCATAATGCATATTTATGTTCATAATCAGAGGTGTAATAATATGGATTAAGGATCTGAACATATAATCTTCCACCAAGTAAACCAATAAGTATCAACTACAAGGAGCAATCAACACTACTAGCAACCCACAGGTACCAATTTTTGGTTTTGGATAAAAGATTGGATACAAGAAATGAACTAGGGTTTGAGAGGAGATGGTGCTGATGAAGATGTTGATGGAGATTGACCCTCTCCCGGTGGGAGGATCCTTGGTGATGACGATGGTGATGATTTCCACTTTCCGGAGGGAAGTATCCCTGGAAGAACAGCTCTGCCGGAGCTCTAGATTGGTTCCGCCAAGGTTCCGCCTCGTGGCGGCGGAGTTTCATATCGTAAGCTTGCCCCCTGATTTTTTTAGGATAAAACCCTTCATATAGCAGAACATGGACACCGGGGGGCCACCAGGGGGCCCAGGAGACAGGGGCGCTCCCAGTAGGGGTGGGCACGCCCCCCACCCTCCTGGACATGGTGTGGGCCCCGTAAGGTGTTTCTTCAGCTCAATAATTCTTATTAAGTCCAAAAATAGGTTTCGTGGTGTTTCAGGTCTTTTGGAGCAGTGTAGAATAGGTTTCCAATGTTTGCTCCTTTTCCAGCCAAAATTCCAGCTATCGGCATTCCCCCTCTTCATGGTAAACCTTATAAAATAAGAGAGAATAACCATAAGTATTGATATATAATGTGTAATAACAGCCCATAATGCAATAAATATTGATATAAAAGCATGATGCAAAATGGACGTATCAGGTAACAGTGTAATCGCTTCATTTTACGTGCGCCCTTACATTAACAACAGCAAAAGGTTGGTATAAGTACATGTGACAGTGGATGCATCATCACAATGTACATACGAGGAGGCATAAAGTGGTGATGCCGAGTTTGTTCATGCTCTATGAGGGCATCAAATCTAATCCTGGAGAACGTTTCCTATGTGAGGGCAGCAAATCTAATCCTGGAGACCTTTTACTATGTGAGGGCAACAAATCTAATCCTAGAGACCTTTTACTATGTGAGGGCAGAAAATCTAATCCTCGACATACTCTATTGACTTGTCCACCAGCCGCCACTTTCTATCTTTTTTTCAACCAATAATAGATCTGTTCCTTATCCAGTTTGTACTGTGTTTTCCAATTATTTCCCTTTTCAACCTAGAGACCAGTTGGGTATCCGGTCTCACTACTAGGGAAAAGGCTAGCAGCAACGCGGGTTTTAGGTGTATCAGCAGCGCGGGGACCGGTGCTACTAATAAGGCGCTACAACTAATAGTTAGTAGTAGCATGGGAGAAACCCGCGCTACTACTAACTTTGTTAGTAGTAGCGTGTGCCACCCACGCTACTACTATTACAGACTCGCGCTACTACTAATGAAGTAGCAGTAGCGTGCCTAGAATACCAGCGCTACTAGTATCCTAAATACTAGTAGGGCACTTTTTTCCCAATGCTACTAGTAGCAAATTAGGAATTAAAAAATAAAAATAGATGCAGTATTCATGAATGGAGATCAGACACGTCCAGTGCAAAATAAATTTCACAGAACCATCTTAACACTTGAAGTGTTCATCGATGCAACATTCAACATCTCAATTCAAAGAGATCACGAGGACACACACAACCATCATGAAAAGGTTGGTACCTTCCCTAGAATTTCACCACCAACCTAACCAGACCACTTCTCTAGATGTATGTACAAAGCATCGAGGTCCTCCACCTTGAGGAACTCCGGACGGTGGCATCATCCTCCACCTCGGTGACCTCCAGACGGTGGCGTCGAGGTCCTCCACCCCGGGGACCTCCTGCTTCGCAATCACCTGGACAATAATCTCTATGACACGGTCGCGGGGCTTCACGGTGAAGTCTGCCTCCGAGTAGTTGAAGAGCCACAATAGACCTCGTCGATCACCCTGCACCCAGTCGAGAAAGTGAAAACTTGTTAGTTCACGCCCTTGTGCAGATCTAGTAGGGTATTTTCTTCAATTATCTGTCTCTTTTAGTCTATTATGAATCTTCAAAACAAAAAAACACCTACTAAATGCATACCCTAGCTGTACGTGTTCATGCTATCTTCTTGTTTTCGTGCATTCAAGAAATACTAGTGTATTTGAGCTATATATGCTTGAAATATTTGACAGTTAACATCTGTACAAAATTTATCATTTCATGGACAGGGAAATCACCAACAAGGGACATCAGAAAATTGATTCCCACTGCTCTTCAAAACAGCGCCGGGTCAATGTTGACTCTCCGCAGAGCACCATTTTAAATCGGGCAGAAAAATGTACACAGGGAGTGATCTAAACGCTCTTAAATTAGTTTACAGAGGGAGTAGTATATAAGGATGCCCATCATCTTGTGGAAAAATGTACTAGCTACCAATAATGAACTATTCATGTTGAAAAATTTAAATTCAAATAATTGTGAATAATGATTCAGCTTACACATCCTATAAACAAAATGGTCAACTCCATCATGTACCCATCAACCACCTAAATTTTAACATGGAAACCTTCCATAATATATAGACGGGAAAGAGATAGAAAAATGGATCATGCTTGAGATAGAGATTCTTACTGCAAATCTTAACAGAAGACATGACCTTCCAACACCCGAGTCTCCAATAAGCAATAGCTTGAAGAGGTAATCACTGCATGGTCAAATAAGAGAATGTTAGTCTCCAGCAAACACAGTGCACAGAGAATAAAACAAGTAGTGGTGACATTTTCAAGATGATATTAAGACACAATAACTATGCCCAGGCTTGGAAGATTGAAAATAAATTAAAAGAGAAATGTATTCAAGATAATAACACACAACAATTAGATGGAATAATATTGTCAGGCTCGACCATGCGATTCAAAAATCTCTTTAGTGCAGTTTGCAACAACAAAAATCAGAGGACTGGTCATTT
The DNA here is from genome assembly GCF_002162155.2 of Triticum dicoccoides. Lineage (NCBI taxonomy): Eukaryota > Viridiplantae > Streptophyta > Magnoliopsida > Poales > Poaceae > Triticum > Triticum dicoccoides. Next base: position 36,231,071 of record NC_041385.1, on the reverse strand, counting down.
GTAAGGGTGGATATCTCAGAGGTAGCAACCACCCGCATTGGAATTTAATTTCAATCTATTTCCCTGTCTGAAGTTTCATACTAGATGGTATGTTCCTGTGATGTGATTTGTTTACGGAGATGGAGAGATGTGACTTTCAGGATGACATAAATTCAGAGTCCTTCTATTGAAATCTAGAGGATAGGTTGCATTTTTGTTGAGGTACTAGAATAACTTTGTTTTGTGTTAACAATGGTGTCCTTTTGTGCATTGATATTCCCTGAGTGCACAATGCTATGTTGTCGTTCCTTTTCCAACCAAGTTATTGCCGTATTCATTTTGACAGAACCGATATCAAGTGTACACACTTTGCGAGTAAACCAAAGACACCAAAGTGCTAAGAGCGCACTGGATTGTTGGACTGAAAAATATATATATAATTCATCTGTCAAGCATCGGAAACTAACCCACTATGATAGTCACATGAATAGATACAAAAATTGCCAAGCAATCTGCAAAGTATATACAAACTGATCTGTATGAATACCACAAAAAAAGGTTGTGCCTGCGTGAGGACTGCATTCGCAGTGTGGGCAAAGAATCGATTATGGAATCTGTTCAGTTCTTGCCAGGTATTCTAAAGAATTTAAATCAGTAGCAATGAGTGGCGATCATGAAGCAGGAAAAGGTGTGGGTGCAATTGTGGTACATCAGCCCTGCTGCCCCACCACGCAACACTTGCATTGGACAGGGCCGACCTTGGGATCAATCAAACTAAATTATGCAGCCTCGTACTTGGAGCAAATGGGTGAATATTCTGCAGGTGCTGTCGCAAGGGACAACAGAGGGCATGTTCTTATTTCAATCTGAATGTTGTGCAGTTCTTGCGAGGTATTCTGAATATTCTGCAGGTGTTGTCGCAGGTGTTGAGGAGGCCGAAGCAAAAGAAGCCCTCATTGGGTTGCATTCTCTCAAGGATCTATAGGGCCCCGTGATTTTGGAACTTGACTGCCAAATTCGAATTAAGGAACTGATGACAGGGAAGCAGTCCCTCTCCCCCTGCTATGGACTGCTAAGAGACATCAAGCAAGCACTAACATACTTCTCGGATCATAGTATCAGTAGCGTGGGGAGATTGTGCAATGCCGTTGCTGATGGGCTTGCATCGTTGGCCAGGAATTTGGAAGACCAGGAGAGGATTGCGGACGTACTGGACTACCTCCACCCACTTATGATTTCTGAATTTGTGGTTTCGGCAGAGTAGCTTTACTACTCTGAATCTCAAAAAGAAAAGGTTGTGCCTCTCCCTGGGATAATTGTGGCAATTTCAAGGGGTAAAATTAAGCGGAAATTACCTGTAGGGGATAGAGCCAACGGCGACCGCGTTGGAGCCCACGGCGTTCACCACGACCATCAAACACGGAGACGGTGCCCCCATCGGCCTCAAAGTTGTCGTCGCCGTCTGCTTCCTCGCAATCGAAGAGCCTCCATGATGCGGGACCCCCGCCACCCCTGCGTCAAGCCACCGGCAAACCGAAGCCAACAGGACCTCGCACCCCAGCCCCATGAGATGAGCTCCTCCCATGATCTTGCGCCACCGTCGTCCCGCGAGTCACCGGCCACCTCGCCAGAGATGAGCACCAGCGCGGATCCGGCCGGAATGGGACCGGATTGAGCACCCGCACCCGGATCAACACGTCCCTGCGTCCGTCGTCGTCCGTCGCGCCGCACCCAGCTCGTCGGAGCTCCGAGCCCCGCGCTACACCTACGTTGTCACCTAGGTGGAGTGGCGGCCAGGGTGAGCTTCTCCGCGAGTGGATCTACGGCCAGGGAGGGGTCACCGGCGGTGGAGTGGCGGCCGGGATTGGGGGAGGTCAGCGGCGGCAGCGGCTGGGTTGGAGGGGATCGAGAGAGGAGGAAGAAGGAGTGGCGGGTGGAGAGAGAGTTTGGTGGGGTGGGAGTGGAAGTTTTTTCTTTAGGATCGGGGTGGGATTGGTGCGGCAAGGGAGGGATACCCTCAGTAGTAGCGTGGGTATCTTACCTGCTCTATAGCTATTCACATAGTAGTAGCGCGGGTTTATACCCCTTGCTACTACTATGGCATATCCTGGGGAGGCATGCTAGAGACCGCTTAGTAGTAGTGAGGGTTAAAAACCAGCGCTACTACTATCAATTTAGTAGTAGCGAGTGTTAAAAACCCGCGCTACTAGTAAGTAGCAGTAGCGAGGGGTATAAACCCGCGCTGCTAGTAAGCGTCTGTGTATAAGCTTTTCCCTAGTAGTGTCTCTACTACTTTCCCCCTATTATTTCCTCTTTGAATCAAGTCGTAGATTCATGCTACGACTTTCCCCCCTTTCTTCATTGTTTGAACCAAGCCCTAGATTCGAATGCATGAAGTAGCTTTACCTCTAATAATACTAAAAATTTAGGTTGATTTGGAAGAGCTGATGGAAGTCGAAAAAGATGCACATGCAGACATGTGGGGAGGTGGGGCAGTAGAGCAAGGCCACTTTCGAAGAACTTGTACCTGAGGTTCGTCGGGATGTCAGCGGCGGCAGGTTTGATCTGCGCACAATACGACAGGGAGGAAGCAGGGTCGGAGGACCTCCCGAGCCAACGCTGTGTCGGAGAGTATGGCACAGGCAGAGGATCGGGCCCCGCCGACAACTATGGGTTTCCTCCCTTGGCGGCGATGACCGTGTGAATGATGCATCTTTTAGTCCTCTACACACACTGGCCGAAGGGATCCGGCCGGATCTGTGACCAGCGGTGAGCAGAGAGAAAATGTCGCTTCCACTGTCTTGCTTAGATCTGGAGAGGATGAGAGAATGAAGAGAGCAACCCTAGTAAAGAAAGCTCTCAAGCCCCTGTGTACATATATAGTGGAGTGATTATCTTTTTCTCTCCACAACAAGCGTTCCAATTTGTGTATATGGCATTAAAGAAAAGAAATTCTCTATTTACGGTGACTAACAGTATCACTCCTACTTACTACTAGTAGTACTAGTATTGTTCACTTGTGATCCCGGCCCTCCATTCATTGAACAACCCCATGGGTGAATAAACATACAGTACTAGTATTTATATAGAACGAACAAGCTCAAACTATTTTCGCATAGTTAAAAGTTGAGGGCGGGGCTTTTCCCGGGCAGTGCGCGCGGTAGTTTTTGCGAAGGCGGTTTGACAGATAGGCGAGGAGGGTGAGGGAGTAGCGGTTTCAACTTGCTTACTGACGGAAAGGTTGGGTTGTGTGATTTTACGGCGCGTTACTGCCGGAAAGACTTGTGATATGACTACTCACTATAGTTATGAATTACTAGCACCACGACCAGGGTGATGCCCCCCTTCCGTTCCGCACTGTAATCTGGTGCATGACACGTCGACCCGGATGCTTGCTCTCCCACATGTCAGCGAAGTACGTAGTAAGAAGGAGCAAAGAATCATGTGGTATATACTACTAATACTCACGTCGGAGGAGTGCGAACCACGAAAACAAAGTGAACCAGTAGCAGAAAACAATGTTGTGATATGGCCATAAAAAACAATGTGCTATGGTCCAGACTGTAGCATGTACAATACTACTCTTCTTTGTTTGGATCCCTGAGTTAGAGCTAGTTTGGGTTGAAATAGCCTCAAATTATCAAAACAGGAGGGGTTAGTTTGAGCTAAAAAAACTAGCCCGGTGGAGAGGTTCTAATTGGGTTAGTTATCCTCGGACCCACTAAAAGAGAACTACAAAAATATACCCTGCCTGCACTAGATCGCTCCCACTGCCCCCCTCGCACGACTCCTCTCTGTTCTGCATCGGGTCACCTGCCCAAGTGCCGCTCTGCCGCTCGCCCTCTCTCTCCTCCGTCCGCCCTCTCCCTCCAGCCTCCGCCGCCCTCCTTCGGTCGCATTCTCCCTCCAGCCTCCACCATCCTCCTCCAGCCGCCCTGTCCCTCCGGCCTTCGAAGGCCGCCCCGCTCCCCTTCACCGGTCGTTTTTCTCCATCTGTCATGCGCGGTGGTGGCACATCTACATGGGAGGCCATGAGAGGGGTTAGTTTGTTCGTTCCTTCTCTGCCTTACAGCCATATCATTGATCTTACTCGCTCTAGCACTAATATTTGGAAAAGTAGATCCTGATCAAACTTGGTATAGATTTGTGGTGCACGCACGGAATTGTTTGATGCTGCTGGAGGAGTTAATAAATATTTCTAGAGGCCCAAGGATTCAGTTCACCTTTCTAGGTATTTTAGTTTCAGGCTTGCATTATTTATAGAGGCCCAAATATTCGGTTCACCTTTCTAGTTATTTCAGTTTCAGGCTTGCATTATTTCTAGAGGCCCAAAGATTCAGTTCACCTTTCTACGTATTTCAGTTTGGGACTTGCATTATTTCCAGAGGCCCAAAGGTTAAGTTCGCAGTGCTCGGCAAGCGACCGTGCTAACCATGCCGGTGTCGACCTCAACTCGCAAGCGCCAGCGTCGGAGGGGTTCCTAGGGCTTGGGCTCTACAAAGCCTTCCTCCAGAGCAATGATGAAGAGCTCCTCCCTAGGTGCGTGAGGGGCTCCGGGCACCCTCCCTTTCGTGAATGAGTTAGCGCATGCTTTGTTTCATGGATTGTATTTTTTTGTGAAGCTTGATTGACGACTTGTATGTTTAAGTGGGGTATCTCATTTGCATGGACAAAGTAAAATTTATCATGGCTTGCATGCTTGATTTGTAAACATGGTTCGTTTATGTCAATTGTGAGCGGGAGGAGGCCACACAAGAGCCGGCCACACCAAATCCGGCAGGAAATAGGTTCCAAAGTAGTCAAATGATTGAGAAAGAGCATTTATTGTCCATCTAACCCTGCCATCCATACACCTCTTTGGTTTAGAGTTAGTTCAGGGTTAGAATCTAACTCTATCCTCTAACTGAGTTAGAGTTCTCCTTGTCTCGGTTCATCGCCATCATACTTTCCCCATTCCTTTGTTTTCAGTATCCTGCGAATCAAAGAGGCCTTGTTTTTGGGGGAAAAATCAAAGAGGCCCTTAGACTGGTTTAGGTCCAGTCATTTTTTGTAAACATGTTATGCCCAAAATTTAATGAACGTGCTCCAATTTTTACGAAAATAATCCAGCTTCATGTAGTAATTTATTTATTTATTTATTCTTCTTTTGGGGGTTTGCATGTAAGTCGTGAGGTCTAAAATGTAAAGTACCCCGGCATATGCTTTGAGTCGTGCATGCACTGTGACCTAGATGCTCTATGTCCCACATGTCGGCGAAAAGGAGCACATGGAAATAGCCTAGGAGTACATATAGGAGGATAAATGCGTGAAAAAATATGTAATGTGAAGCATAACTGCAGTTCGAAAAGGAGACCTAAAGTGATGACAGCTATAGGTCACACGCACCCAACTAGTTGTACTAGACATATGACTATTTTCCCCTAACACTACAAAAAAAAGACACATCCACGATATTTTGGGTCGAACGAATTTCTTTTCTGTCATATTTATGACACTTCTATGACGATAATTGTGACAAAACCCGGTATCATCATAGATCTGGTGGGCTCCTACTTCTGTGACAAAAAATCATGACAGAAAATGGGCTTTTTGTGGGCAGGCCGGAGACGCAGCTGCATGACATTCTTTGGGCCGTCGATGTTGGAAAAAACCGTGGTAGAAGCGAGGGCGAGGAAAATATCGAGGTGTTCCCGGTTACGGTGAGTGGTCGGGGCCAAGCGATGCACGGAGGTTTGTGCGTTTCTCTCGTGCACGGAGGCTCTAACTGAACCCGAGAGAGGCGTTCGCCTACTGAACCCGAGCGATTGCACTGCAGGCTACGCGTTACTGAACTCGAGCAATCGATCGATGGCCTTAACTGAACCCGATCGAGCGATTCCTTCGCTACTGCTGCTAACTAAAGCCGATCGATGCTGCCTTTGGATGATCATTGAGCATTGTAGGGGGGGTGGATGAACAGTTCCTGGTGGGGGTGGATGAACAGAACCCCGTGGTGTTGCCTCTGGATGAACAAGACCCCGATCGATTGAGCCGGTTCGGGCTAGATGAACAGGACCCCGTGGAGGGATGGATGAACAGAGCGACCCCGTGGAGGGCTGGATGAATAGTAGATAGTGGATGGGTGGATGAACAGTAGCCCATGGAGGGGTGGTTGAACAGGAGGCCGTGGAGAGGGGTGTTGAACAGTAGCCGGTGGAGTAGCGCGCGGTGGAGGCTTGATGAACATGATCCCATGGATGAACAGTCACAGGTGGAGGCTGGAGGAGGTCGACGCTGGATGAACATTAGCCCGTGGAGGCTGGAGGATGTCCCACAAGTCTGTTTCGTCTGTTTTGCGGTATGCCACACCCCTCCCGATGAACAGGACCCCCGTTTCGACCGTAGCGCTCCAACACAAGTCCGTTTCGTCCGTTTTGTAGTACGCCACACCCCTCCCGATCAACAGGACCCCGTTTTGACCGTAGGAGGTCCTACGCAAGTCCGTTTCCTCTGTTTTATGGTATGCCAGACCCCTCCCGATGAACAGGATCCCGTTTCGAACATGGCCGGTCGAAAACAAGGCTGTTTCCTCCGTTCTGCGGTAGGCCAGGCCTCGTTTCCATCGGTTGTTCCATCCAAGCCAGTTGGTCCCTTGCGTTCCGTTGCCTTCCGATGAACACGACGCATTCCATTGCCTCCCGATGAACACGATGCATTCCGTTGCCTCCCCATGAACATGACGACGATGCTATTTCTCAGTTCTGACCCAGCCATGTACACGAGCCCTGGCCATACGTATGTACGTACGTGGACGTATTTTCTTTCTTGCACACTAGCCGCTCTAAGTACGTGTACATGCTACGTGCGCGCCTCTACTATGACACATGCGCGCCTCTACATCGACCAGTATGTACGTACACATTCGCGACCAGAATGACAATGCTACCTATGGTTCGACCAGGTGGGTCCCGACTGTCAGGCACTTCCTTGCGTGCGAAGATGTAGATGGTGGGTCCCAGCAGTCAGGGGGGCGAATTGTTTTTTTTTGCCCGGATGCAGTTCCTTGCGTGCGAAGATGTAGCTGGTCGGTCCCAGCAGTCAGGGGGGAAATGTTTTTTTGTGAAATATAGTGGCCCGTCCGGTGGGTCCCTGCTGTCAGGTGGAGGAATAATTATTTTGTGCGTAATAAGAAGGCACTTCCTTTCGGCCGCCATGAACCCAGCTGTCAGCCTCTCCACGTACAGTGCTCTTCCGATGGAAGTCGTTCCTTGACCACGTTGACCACGCCGCACTGAGAGCACCAGGGCGGTGGACGACGACAAGGCCTAGGAAGGGGACGACACAGAGCCGGGGAAGACGTGGCAGTGGAAGCTCGCGCGGAGAGGAGTACGAGGGTTCACTGGTTCGACTGCGGTGTGAGGCTGTCGTCGCTGCAGGGCCTGGCCAGCGGTGGGAATAGTAGGGGGGAGAGGCCTCCGCGGAAGCATAGCCGGCCATGGGAGGCAGCAGCAAGCGGCACGGCCGGCGCTGCTCTGGGCGGCTGGAGCAAGAAGACCAGAGGTTGAAGAAGCACTACGGCCGTTGGATGGACATCGTACGGTCACTGGAGCTAGAATCGTTCATATTAACTCAGTTGACATAGCTCTCCATCCCCGTCAACTTAGTAGGCCCACAAGCCAGCCTCCCACCAAGGTGGGTCCCAGATAGGAGGGGGAGTATTCATTTTTTTGTGCGTAATAAGGAGGCACTTCGGTGGGTCCGAGATGACAGCGGGGGGAACGTTTTTTCGTGAAATAAGGTGGCCCGTCTGATGTGTCCCAGCAGTCAAGGGGGAAACGTTTTTTCGCAAAATACAGTGGCCCGTCTGGTGGGTCCCTGCAGTAAGGTGGAGGAATAATTATTTTCCGCATAATGAGGAGGCACTTCCTTGCGGCTGCCGTGGACCCAACTATCAGCCTCTCCACGTACAGTACTCTTCCAATGGAAGTCGGTCGTTTACCACATTGACCACGCCGCGCTGAGAGCACCACGGCGGTGGACGACGGCGAGGCCTAGGAAGGGGACGACGTTGAGCCGGGGAAGAAGTGACAGTGGATGCCCATGCAGAGAGGAGTTCGAGGGTTCACCGATTCGGCTGTGGTGTGAGGCTGCCGTCGCCGCAGAATAACAGGGGGTGTGGTGAGTGGCGGGATGGCCTGGCCAGCGGTGGGAGTAGTATGGGGGCGGTGAGGCCTCCGCAGTAGCACAATTGGCCATGGGAGGTAGGAGCAGGCGGCACGACCGACGCTACTTTGGGCGGCTGGAGCAAGAAAACCAGAGGTTGAAGAAGCACTATGGCCCTTGTATGGACATAGTACGATCACTGGAGTATTGACTAAGTTGACAAAGCCCTCCGTCCCCGTCAACTTAGTAGGCCCACAAGTCAGCCACCCACTATGGTGGGTCCCAGCTAGCAGTGGGTATTCACTTTTTTGTGTGTAATAAGGAGCCACTTCCTTGCGTGCGAAGATATAGCTGGTGGGTCCGACCTGTCAGCGGGGGGAACGTTTATTTCGCGAAATATAGAGGCCCTTCCCGTGGGTCCTAGCTGTCAGGTGGAGGAATCATTATTTTGCGCGTAATAAGGAGGCATTTCCTTGCGTGCGGCCGTGGGCCCAGCTGTCAGCCTCTCCACGTACAGTCCACTTCCGATGGATGTCGTTCACTGACCATGTTGACCAGGCCGCGCCGAGTGTACCTGGGCGGTGGACGACGGCGAGGCCTAGGAAGGGAACGACACGGAGCCAGGGTAGACTCGGCAGTTGTTTCCCACGTGGAGGAGTACGAGGGTTTACTGGTTCATCTGCCATCCCTGGAGAATAATACCAGATGTAGGTGAGTATAGGGATGTCTAGGCAGCGACGGGAGTACGGTGGGGCGGTGAGGCCTGCGCGGCAGCATAGCCGGCCGCGGGAGGACGGAGCAGGTAGTCCCGCCAGCGCTTGTTTGAGCGGCTGGAGCAGGAAGAGCAGCGATTGAAGAAGCACGACATCCATTGGATGTGCATGCAACAGTCACTGCTCTTGTGTGTTGACTAAGTTGACAGGGCTTTGCATGTGCGTCAACCTTCTTTTAGGAAAGCATACGCGTCAACCTGTAGTAGGCGCACAAGTGAGCCTCAAATCTGTGGAAAACAACATACATCCCATCAGCCATTATTTCTAATAATGTACAACCCATTATCTAATTCTTAATAATTTTTTTAAGTCCATCTTTTTGTTAGCATTACACCCCATATTGTGGCCACGGTTAAAAAGTATACGAAATTGTGCATATTTCGGTGCGGTCAACTATTTTTAATCCCGAAATATCGATTCACGTTCAAACTATTTTGAAAAATAATTAATATAAATATAAAATCTATCAATCTATCTATACCTATACTAATTACAGACTCCCAAGAAATTATCACATTAATCAGAAATTAGGAACCGTTAATCTGGTGGGACCGAGTTATAACGGTCTAGATTATCTGATATAATACCCAATGATTCTTTTTCAATTCTACGAAGAGAATTATTTACTTCAAAGGACCACGTACCTTTCTCAAATTTGTGACAGAAGAGATTTAATCCTCAATTCCATCTCGTGATCTCCATCTACTACTCCAGCGATCCCTCCTGCTAACTACCGTCTCATTACTATTCCACCACTTACCGGTCTCTCCTTCCTATTCTTTCTCTCTCTCTCCTTCCAAACTAATGGATCGATCCTTCCTAAAATATACTCATGCAATTCCACCGATCTCTCCTCCCTATTCTTTCTCTGTCTCTCCAAACAAAGAAAAGGATCGATCCTTCCTAAAACATATTCATGCAATATGTATCTTCCTATTATCCCTGCACAATCTGAGTTATGACTCCATGGCATGATCGACCGTGGCTACCGCCGCAACGAGTTACGACTCCATGGTAAGGTCGACCAATCGGCCGTGGCTGCTGTCAGGCCGCCTATGTCCACATGCGAGGCTACGAGGTCAAAAGAAGTTAGCTGCCAATGCCATCAATAAAACTAATACCCCGCGTGAAAAAGGGAAGGAGGTTTGATAGGAGGACGGGAATCTAGCAGCACATGATTTTGTGAAGAACGAAGGTCAAAGGAGATGGAGGCAGCGACATCTGTGATCTGCAGAGGGGGTGGAAATGGATGATCCGTGGAGAAGTGAGACTGGAGAAGAAACATGTTTCCCCCGAGGAGTAATTGCTGTTTAGATCTATCCAGATTGCACCCTATGTCACCCGTCGTGGTCTTGTGTAGATCGGCAGAGGTTGCAGCACCAGAAACACCTGACGATAGATGCAACCGCCTGATGTACAGATGGATTTAACCTCAGCTTCAGCCACGGTCGTCATCACATCCTGTCTGGTACTCATTGCAGTCCTCAGCTTTGCCTTCTAAGATTTTTCCTTTTTTGAGACAGAGGTCCTTTCCTGGCATAAAAGAGAACTACAAACGTAGGTAAATCTGGTATAGATGTGCGTTATATAGGAACGATTTTTCATAGCCATATTTTGGCCGGTTCGTAGTCGTACAGTGTTGCAATCTACATGGTGGATATGTGTTGGTTAGGGTGTTCTTTTAATCAGAGAAACACCCTATACGTTGGAAGAAGAAATCAGAAACCCAGTTTCACTTGTGTTGTACTTTTTTTACACACGCAATTAGCTATCTGTAATTTTCATTGTACTATATTGGTAGTTCTAGGCCGCTAGCTAGAAAAGCTAGGATAACAATTCATCTTCGGCCTGCAATCTGGGGTCGGCCTCATGGCCGCCTCCTAGACGCAGCCGAGCTCTATGCAGAGCAGTCTTCTGCCAATGCGGCAAGCAGATCGACATACACCAAGTCCTGGGAGGCAATCTACAACTGCAATTTTTTTAAAGGTAAAACTTCTCTGTGTTTGACTAACTTTGCTGAGAAAAATATTGACTGGAGGGGATATTTAACTATGTGCATACAATGCCTATTACCAGGCACAATCCTCTATCTAATCCATGGTCTACCTAATATCTTTGACTTCAATGTTCTGACTAACACTAGTAGAAAAACACCTAATAGTCCCGGTTCGTAAGGGCCTTTAGTCCCGGTTCATGAACCGGGACTAATGGGTCGTTACTAATACCTCCACCCATTAGTCCCGGTTCAAACAAGAACCAAGACCAATGTGCCTCCACGTGGCCCTGTGCGCCGAGCCCAGTCAGGGGGCCTTTGGACCCGGTTGGTGGCTCCAACCGGGACCAAAAGGCATCCACGCGTCAGCATTCCAATGGCTGGGGTTTTTGTTTTTTTTAAAGGGGGGGGGGGGGTTGGGGGTCTTGGGGGATTAATTTAGGTGTTTCATATATTGTGTTAGCTAGCTAATTAATAGAGATAAGTGTCCTCTCTTATGTCGGTGCTTGGTCGACGCTACGTACTATATATACATAAGTGATCGAGAGAACCATTGAGTACAGAAGTTCGTCATGCATACCGAGAG
>NC_041385.1:36216043-36219064 GCF_002162155.2 Triticum dicoccoides | reverse complement strand
TGTGCCTCCACGTGGCCCTGTGCGCCGAGCCCAGTCAGGGGGCCTTTGGACCCGGTTGGTGGCTCCAACCGGGACCAAAAGGCATCCACGCGTCAGCATTCCAATGGCTGGGGTTTTTGTTTTTTTTAAAGGAGGGGGGGGGGTTGGGGGTCTTGGGGGATTAATTTAGGTGTTTCATATATTGTGTTAGCTAGCTAATTAATAGAGATAAGTGTCCTCTCTTATGTCGGTGCTTGGTCGACGCTACGTACTATATATACATAAGTGATCGAGAGAACCATTGAGTACAGAAGTTCGTCATGCATACCGAGAGAAGTGATCGATCGACCTCTCCTTCTTCGAGAGATTGGTCGAACAACAAGATTTCGTATCATGTATCCGATGCTACTGGCTACATACATGTACAATATGTATAAGATCTCTTAATTACAAACCCCTAGCAATTGAAATCAATTTCCACATGGTATTCTCCGGCTTTACTGATGACGTGGTCAAGAAAGAATCCCGCCAATTCCTCTTGAATTGCTTTCATGCGATCTGGTTCTAGGAGTTCATTCCGCATCTACCATGTCTAATTTGAAGAAGGGGGTTAATTAATACATATATATGAATGAAACTCAACATAAATGATGGTGTAATAAAATGAAATTGTGAATGTTATTTCTTACGCACTTCATATTGTCTTTTAGAGTAGCCCTGCTTCTTTTTCAAAGTTGCGGTGTGGATGAACTCGCACACATAGTATCCACAAAAATCATTCCCTTGTTCCTGCCACAAGTACTTTACGAGAAATAGAGGTCAATCAAACTGATAATGAAGCATTATAAATGGCATTGATGAAATTATAGCTATAGAATCAATGGGAGATGCACGCAACTAGCTAGCCAGTAGTACTTACTTTCGGGTATGTATATCGCAGCTCCTTCGGCAGTCCCGGAGCTTCTGCGGTGAACTATTTCCAAACCCTGCAAGACAAAGAAAATAATTATTATTACTTGAGATATTAGGAAATGAACAAAAAGTTGCCAGATATGGTGCGATAATGATCGATTGAACTTACTTGTTGAGCAATTCAGTCATGTCCGCATAGGTTTCGGGATCTTTCCGTCTCGAGTCTAAGAAGGTTACTAGTCCCCGCTCAAGCTTAATCTCCAGAAGAACATAGTGGTACCTGCGCACACATGCATAACTCATCAATTACATTACTATAACCTCGCTCGAGTAATAAGGGAAACCGAATATGCACACGACAGTAACACTCACTTGCCGTTGTAAGGAAAGAGTATGGTATCTTTGTTTTGAATTTTGATCAACGATCGTAGCAAGTTGTCCTCGGCCTCTTTGACGTGCTTTTTAACCAGAAATTCATCTATGATATTTGAGTTAATGAACCCAATATCATAAATTTCTTGTTTTTTGCACTCGACGATCTTCAATCTGCATAATATATTGAGGATAATTAATTATAAATACATGCAATGAAAGAGCCAAGCTATATATAGAGACTTAATAACAGAAATAGTACTGACAGGCAGTAGCAAAAGACCATTAATTTATCGAGGGCCTTTTGATTGAAGAACGCGAAGAACTCATCAAATGGAACACACAACAGATCATTTGAAACAAGGTCGTGCTCCTCTTTAATGTTCAGATACAAACTATTTGTCCCCTCAGACTCTCTGCAGGTTTTCATGTACCAACTATGGAATCTTCTCATCATTGTTGTCAGAGATTTTTCATCTTTGACGAGAGGCTTCCCGTACTCGTATCTGTGTTCGTCCACCTCCAAGAAATCAGGAAGTTGATCGTCAGGCAGGTAATCTTCAAGATTGCCATAACCGGCCACCGTCCCCGGAGCATTAGACACATTGAGCGGGGGGCACGATTGTTGTGCTTGTTCGCCGAGCTGGGCAATTTTTTCCCCTTTGCTCGTTCTTTTAACCTTTTGTCACTAACAGTAGTTCCCAACTGCTGGGTTTGGAGATATGTCTATTCAGTAATGCGCTGATAGTTGGTTCTCGGCATAGACTTTGGTGGTTTCCTCAGGGCATCGATAGTGCGCTTTGCTTTCACCGGATCTACCTTCTCCTCCGGAGGTGGATATCTCTTTGCTTTCACCCCTTCAATGAACTCCTTCACGTGGGTCCGCACAATCATATCGGTTTCCTCCTCGGTCCTCTCGTACGGTAACTTCTCTAGAGGCTTGAAAGGTGGACCGTATTTGTATTGCCTCCCGCCTCTGGTTGTGCTGCTAGACGCCGGAGCAGACGGAGCGGCTGCGGCGTCTGTCTTCTTTCGTGCATGCTTACGAGGCGGAGGAGAAGGAGTACGACGCGCCGGAGCAGCCGGGGCGGCGGCGGGTCTCTTCCGCCCTTGCTGGCGACGCGGAGAAGGAGGAGGCTGCTGGCTGCTCGGGACCAAAGGACCCTGTGTTGCCCGCGTCGGGGCCAAAGTTTAGTCCCACCTTGCTAGTTGAGAGGGGCGCGCAGTGGTTGATAAGCCCCACTGCCGCACCCCTCTCGAGCTCCTCTCCACCGTAGGCTTGCGGGCCTATTTGCTACTGCTTTGCCTGATGGGCCTTCTGGGCCTACTGCGGGCCCGAATCCTGGCCCATGGTAGGGTTTCTAGTCGTATTCACGCAGTGGGGGCCCAGTAGGAGGCATTTTTTTTGTTTTCTTTCTTGCTTTATTTATTTTATTTTGTTTCTACTTACAACAAAATACTTATTGTTGCTATTTTTAATTATTTTCCATTTTTTTGTTTTGTTTTCTGCATTATTTATTTTCTTTTGTTTTTTGCTTTATATTTTTAATTCTTTTTGCTTTTAGTTTTAGAAAAATTATAAACTTTCTGTTAGTGCCATTCGTTTTCAAATTTGAAAACTCTTTTTTTGTTTTTTTGTTTTTTTTCTTGCTTTATTTATTTTATTTTGTTTCTACTTACAACAAAATACATATTGTTGCTATTTTTAATTGTTTTTTTGTTTTGTTTCCTGCATTATTTATTTTCTTTTGTTTTTTG